>NC_092600.1:8467500-8767500 GCF_047663525.1 Anas platyrhynchos | reverse complement strand
TGAGGTGCAAGTTTCTCCTCATTACACCCTCCTCGGCAGCCGCAGGTGAATGCAGAGGTAGCTTTAGCTGCACGAGGTCGCAGAAGCAGATGTCCTGACACATGCACACCACAAGATCATGTGCAGCCTCCCATGCCAGCACGGCTTTACATCACTTACTGCTTCTGGGAGCTATGGGGCTTTACTCCAGAGGATGCCAAATGCTTCTATTTAGCTGCTCGCTGTAATTGCTTATAAACTGGGAAGATCCCAAAGGGACTGTTACTTTTCTGTGCTGAATGCTTTCCTCATTCACTTTTCACGCCGACACCTGCAGGGACCCCTGAGCCCAAGGTGTGTTTCCCTGCAGGGCTGGGCCCCTCTGCTGGGGCTGGAGCTGGATGGGACGAAGAGGGCCAGGATTTCCTCACGGACAACTCGCTTTCCTTCCTGGTGGCTCACCCTGCCCAGAACCTCTGGGGAGGAGAACACAGTATCTCCCTGACAAGGTGCCTAAGATGCATCAGCAGAAGTGCCGTGGGTTGGGAGCACAGCAGCAGCTTCTCCCTCCCCTGGGCATGGGCTGGGGCTGCTTCTGCCACTTGGATCCACCTTCCAGCACCGTGGCCAGACATCTAATGGCACCTGGGAGGCTGGGGGATGTGTAAAGAAATGCAGATGGTGAGAGCAAAGCTTGGATGTGGGCTGTCTCTGCTGAGTGTTTTTTGGAGTCAGGAGCCTGAGATTTAAACATTATGAAATTAAAGTTTCTTTTCATGGCCTTGTGTCTTCCAAAAGAGCTGCTGATGCTGATGTTTGTAGGTGTTTGTGGTTGCAGTAACACCTTCAGGGTATAGAGACTTTGCTTGTCAAGAGAGGAAATTGTGCTGATACCATTGCAGGTTTTGTTATTTTTGGGTGGCTAATGTGCGACTCAGCCAACAAACCACAGAGCCAGTGGTCACATCAGCTGCGTCTCAGAGGTAGCATCCTCCATCGCTGCTCGACAGAGCAATTGCAGGAGCAGACAGGCTGTGTTTCTTTGTAACCACAAACTCTGAAAGATCTGTCTCTGCCTTTCCAACACCCTGCCTGCAGCAGCTGGGTGTTAAACACGCCTAGGGTGAGTCAGGTTCAGAGCACTGCTCGGCTATTCAGGTACCGAGCGGGCTCTCGGATGGGTAAGTTAAAGTCAAAGCTATCTGTTGGGCTTCTTCCATCTGTGGCACCTCAGGCATCCCCATCCACTGAGATGGCAGAGATCTGCTTCTGCTTATCTGAAAAGGAAATTGCTGTACAGATTGTGAACTGTGGCAGCTAGACCACAAAAGCAGGGCAGCTTGTCTGGCACAGAGATATGAAAGATCTCACCTAGCTGCGCTTGTACCTGACAAAGAGTAATTCCGTGTTTTCTTTGGCTGGTGGTGCTCTGAATTTGCCAACTGCTTTGATTTATCGTGGCTGATTGTGTGGTTTTGGCCCTGCTGCACTCACCATTACAAGCTCATAGCTAGGCTCCTTCCACGCAAATTTGCTCCGCTTTGAGTAATTTCTAAGAGTTTGTTAAATCACAAAGGTTTCTTCTCCCTGCTCCTTCCCAGGTAGTGGGTGTTTGATGTCAGCAGAAGCCGTGGTTTAGTACATACACTTGTATATTTTCAAATGTCTCTTCTGTATGATAAATACCCTTGAAATATGGTACTCTAAGTGGTTCCAGAAAGATTAGCCCTGTTTGAGTTTTTTTGGCTGCAGCTTTTGGCTGCACGTCCTTTGAAAGGCATGACACGTTATTTAAGAAATATGTTGTGTTAGGCAAACTCTTCACAGGCTGAAGACATCCAGCAGCAGTGAATGATAAACACTTTATGCATCAGGAGATGTAAATCTTATTTTCATCCTGCCAGCCTCATGTCCTGAGCCAGCCTGGGGGCCTTGGTGCCTTGTCCCCTGAGTGCCTGTCACCCTGATCATCGGGGCAGGTGGGTGGTGATCGCCTGCTGTATGTGCATAGAGGGTTCCCTGGTGAGCCCCAAGGGCCCGGGGTGCAGGGAGAAATGCAGATGGGGTGGTAGTGCCCGAATGACCCCCCCCAGGATGGTGGCATGGTTTCCTGCCGTGCAGCTGGGAGCAAAACTCCCCCTTCCCTGCAGCTTCAGGCTCTCAGAAAATTGAAGGCAATGTGAAGCCATCAACTCACAATGAGTAAAAGATGCTGAAGCTGCGGCTCAGAGGGGCACAGTCCATAGGGAGGGACTCTCAGGTCCTGCTCTGACTGCTTGATCTGCTTCCAGTCCCACGCAGAGCGTGTCCCCCTATCTGGGACTGGTTTCCATAAACTCAAAACAAGCTCAGAGACGGCTAGCAGGGCTGCAGCTGTGATTATAACCAACCTGACCTTTCCAGACGCTTCCCTTCCTTGAGCTGGAGCACAGCTTTTCAAGCCAGAAGGCTGATGTCAGGATTGCTTCATTCAGCAATGTTAGGAAGGGCTAATATACACCACTAAAAGCTTGCTAATAGCTCTAATTAGACTGCAGCTGATGCTTCCTAAGTGGTTCTCCTTCCTCCTCCGCCTCTTCCTTGCAGCTATTTCCTGGTGGAGCTGAGGAAGGTGAGGTGGATTAATGCTACTTGGGGAGACAGTTGAGAATCCCAGCTGCATTTATTTATTTTATTTATTTTATTTTTATTTATTTTTTCCTAGTGGGTCAGGGGGGAATTTCTCAGGCCAGCCATCTGCTTCTGCCTGGACTGAGTTGAGGTGCAGGTGAGATGTTCATCTTGGTGCTGGGGTGCTGGGAATAAGCATAGTTGGGGAAGTTGACAGGCTAGAGGTAGAATGGAAATGCAGCTTTGAAGAGCAATTCACCCTTGCTGCTGGGACCTTTCCTGGCTGCGAGAAAACCGTCAAGTTGTGTCCTTAAAGTCATGCAATCTACCCCCCTCCTTGGCTGAAAGAAACTGTGATAAAAGGGTTTGAAGAAGGAGTTCACCTTAAAGAGAAAGCTTTGTTGTAGCTTGCTTTGTTGTTGTAGATTTTTATGCCTTTTTTTTTTTTTTTAACCTTGAGTAGGGACTTGCACATCGAGACTTTAAGCTGCCTTGTGACACACAAGATTTTTAAGCTGCTTTCTTTGTGCTGAGGATGCTGGCCCTGAAGGCACGGAGGATGCCTGCAGAGGGGGGTGTTTGGGGCCCACCACCACCCACCACCTATTCCCCATCCACCCGCAGCTGTGGGGCCTGGGCACAGGAGCCCTGGGATCCCCCTGCCCCAGGTCTGAGGTCACATCCCCCAAAATGTGCCACCAGCTGCCCTCCAGCCCTTGCCTCTGAGATTCGTGTGCTGCATTTCTTGTCCAGATCCTCTGCTTAAAGATGCCTTTTTTTCCTGTGTGTAAGCAGGCTCCTGCAGCACTGTGGAAAACGCTGTTGGCTGTGCTGTAGTGAGGTGGGTTGTGAAGCCTTCGCAGAGATCGAGGCAGCAAAACTGTGGGGTTCTGCTGTTCCTTGGGTTGAGGAGCCTAATTCTGGCTCTTCTCCTACACTTTGGAGTACGGTTCCTATAACGCAGCTGAACAACCCACTGTGCAACCTCTCTCCGTGGGGATGCATGGGCATATTTTGAAAGCCTCTTTGCTTCAAACCCCCACAAAAAAAAAAAAAAAAATCAAGCCACGCATACTTTGGGGAAAAAACACCCGAGCAGATGACTTGGAAATGGCTCTTGTGTAGTGCTGGCATTGTGTGCAGGCATATGTCCTCCGCTTCTGTGGACCTAAAAGCAAGTAAACATGATTGTGTTAGCAGATCTTGTTTCCTTCTTAGAGATCAAAGCAAAGAGCAGGCTGAATTCTTGTGGTAGTGATGGCTTTTTGAGACAGGCCTTCATTGAAACCTCTTATGGGGAGAAAAAAAAAAAATCCTCCCCATCACAAACAACCCAAACACCTGATGGGAAATGAAATAAACCCTGTCCCTCCTACAGCCCTGGGCAGTGACGGCAGAACCTGGACTTTGTGTGGTGTGGGGCCGAGGGACCCCATCTCCCCGTGGGTAATGGCTGGGACAGGAGCAGAGAGAAAATAATCCCTTCAGCATGGGCCATGGCATTTTCTGCTGTGTTTTTAGGCATGTACTAGGGATGGAGATGGCAGAGGAGGAGGGGAGCACCTGGTGGCCTTGCAGGTAATAACCTGCAGCGGGATGCAGGTGGGAGGCTGCAGGGCTGCTGGTTGAGCTGAAGTCTTGATAGTGCTGGAGGTGAGGAAGGTGGGCTGGGGAACCTCTTCTGGCTCTGTTTCCCTAAGAGATGCTGTTAGTCTGAGCAGCCCCAGGGCTGAGCCCACGTACTGGTGCGTGCAGAGCACGGGGGCAGGCAGTGATGGCTCAGGGCAGGACTGGTGCTGCAGTCCATGCAAGGTGGGCTGGCTGTGAGTGCCTGGTGTTATTTTAGCTTCAGCATCTCCCTGGGATGTCAGTGATTTCAAATGATGTGCGTGTTTCTCTAGGTCTCAAAGAGAAGGACAGCTGCCCATCCAGTTGGGCAGGGATGTAACCAGACCTAGGACTACCGTGGGATAAGCATTTTTCTACAACAGCAGGCCTAGGAGCATCAAGGTTGCTTAAGTTTTGAAAGAAAAGCCAAATTCCTCACATTCTGTCTTTGGGACTCGAGGGAAAAACATTCCTTGAAATCTGCCAACACGTTTTGTGCTGGTGACGGTGCTGGTGACGGTGCTGCTGACCACAGGGGAGCTGAGCTCTCGCAGTTCCCAGTATCCCCTCCCAGCCACTGGGAGGTGGCTGCGCTTAAGCAAGAGTTGTGTGGAACTCATCAAATGTCATGCACCAGGCATCTGATCCCTGGATGTATCTGGGAACTTGGTGAGGGCTCATTGCACTTTCTGGGAGCCTTGCTGCCCAAAGGGACTGGAGAGAGGCGTGGAGCTCGCTGCTGGTTTCCTACACCCAGCTGCTACCCATGCAGGGAATGACTGCACGTGTGCATGGAGGGGTCTAAAATACTCCAGCCTTGTGCTGTGGCTGCTGTGAAAACAAGAAGGTGGCTAGCACCGTACGAGGCTGGAGGCAAAAATGCTTCCTTCTGTATTTCTCACCAAACAAACTGCTGGGAGCACAGTTGATAGAGTTGCTGTGCTGACTGCAGGTGAAGAAAATACAGAGCCATGCAGGCAAGTTGGTACACGCAAAGGATGGAGCTTTTTTAAAGTGAATATCGAGAAGAAAAGAGCCCTGGGTGTGCTGTAAGCCTCATGTTGGCTTCCGAGGTCTGGACTTGTTCTGTCAGCGAAGGCAGAGCTATTGGTGTGCACGGACCTTATGTGATTGTTTTGGGGGACTTTGGAGCTCAGTGTGTGTGTTCCTGGAAAACCAGTGTGGTGCGTGCTCTGGGCCAGGTGCTGTGGTGCAATCTGGGAGCTGAACAACGCTCTGCTCCTCGCCATGCCCAGGTACATCTCCTGCTTCCCTGGAATCTGTAGCTGTTTGGCAGGCTGCAGGGCTGGATAGTGTGGGGATGCCAACACAGGGTGTCGGCAGCCTTCTGGATGGATGTTGTCTGGCTTTGTCCCTGCACAGGGGCACTGCAAGTCAGCCTGTGTTTCCCTCTCCCTCCAGAGCTGTTCTGCTCAGCTCTTTGCTGCAGGAAAAGCAGCAGGGGTGTCCTGAGCCCTTCTGCCTTCATTTTTCAGGACTTGGAGATCTCCTGCTTTAGGGTCACTTGTTCTTTGGCGGCTTTAGGGTGGTCCTTCACCTGGTTCCTTGCACAGCAGCAAGATACCAAGGAGCCTGCTTGCTCCAGCCTTCCCCTTTCAGGTGTCCCGAGAGGTTTGGGAGATCTGGCAGGGCATCCCATGCTGTGCAATTTGGGTGTGTATTTGCAACATCTGTTTTTCCTCGCAGCTAGGGTTTGGAGGCTCTTAAAATGCAAACAAGGGCAAGCTGCACAAATACTCTGCTGCACAAATGCTCTGCAGCACTGCATGCAAGTAAGGACCGTGGGAACAGTTTTGGGGGTCATCCCATCATTCTGCTGCCTTTTATGTAAGCGGTGAATTGAGAAATGCTGTGCATGGAGTGCCCCCAAAGCTGTCCTACATGTGTAGGGCAAATGCTCTCAGAAGTGCCCTGGGGCATGCAGAAAGAGCAGCTTGAGGACTGCGTTATGGCAGAGCAGTGGAGGAGCTGGGGCACCTTCCTGTAGGAGGCTGGGGATGTCAGCGTGTTTCTGGTGGTGGTGGTGGGGGGAATAAAAAGGACAGGAAATGCCACCCTTTAATATTTCTTATGAAATTCTGGAGGAGGAAATCCTGGATGCTTCTGGCTGATTCCAAGGAACAGCTTCCTTTTAAAAGAAATCTGGATTTTTTTGTTCTTATGTAGAACTATAAAATCTTTTAATTTATCGGATTGGTGAAATACATGGCAGAACAACTCTGAAACGTAGAAATGATGGGGAAAACCCATTTTTACAGGCAAATATCCAGAGAAGATTATCAGAAATTTCGGGGGGGGGGGGGAAAGCACCAGACTTGAAGCATTTCTATATAAAAATTCAATTTCACAAAACAATTTTTCCCATGTAAATATGTGCAGCAGGGAAGTTTCTGGGAAGGGATATGCAAAGCAGGCAGAGGGACTTCTGGAAGGAGATGCCTTTGCTGACAGGTCAAATAACTGACACAAATTGTGGCCCTAAATCTTACATCTTCAAAACTTTCCATGCCCTTTTTGGAAATATGTGCTTCCAGGAGACTGGAAACCACCAGACACTGGCAGCAACCAGGCGAGGCAGCTTGGATGAATTTTCAGCCGCCGTTTAGATGTCACCTTGTCAAAATCCCTTTGGAAGCTTCGCTATGTCACTCGGACCCCGTGCGCACGTGTGACGGCTGCGTCCTTGCCGAGCTGCTCTCAGCAGGGGCTGGTGTTAGAGGTCGCTGTCTGTTTTGCCTGGCACCAGCCAAGCCTGTCTGATTATTTGGAGGAGAATTGGATGGCGGTGCTGAGAGTGAGCTATTAAACCAGGCACCTGCGGATCCTGCTCAGTATGCCTGAGCGCTGCAAGCCTGCGCAGGTTTCCACCATGCCTCGCACCAGCAGGCGATATTGGTGTCGTACCTCGGGCTGGGACAACATAATTATCGTCACACCCTGCCCTCCTGCCTCGGTGCAATTTGCTGTCAGTGTTGCATTAGCAAAGGGAAAAGAGGGGAGGAAAAAAAAAAAATCATGTTTCCAGTGAACAGGTAGTAATAGAGATGTTTGTGTGGCAGTTGTGACTGGTGTAATCTCGGTTGTTACACAGCTCTAAGCAGGATTTAAAACAGTCAAAGATGCCAAAACAAATGGCAAAGAGATGGACGGTCTATTAGGCACAGCTCATTTGAGTCACTTGGAGCAGGGAGACTTCTACCTGTTTTGTGGTATACTGACTGCTAAATGAGAAGAAAAGGGGCATGGCCCGGGCAGGATGTGCCCCTGAGGAACAGGCTGGTGCTGGGTACCAGTGGCTGCACCAGGTGAAGCTCTGAAAGCAGCTGTATCTGCTCAGCCCTTCCTTGGCTGCTGGGCTTGAGCTTTCCCTGCTCAGTGCCCAGCATGAGGGGAAGACCTGGCCCCATGCTCCGAGCCTGTGGTCCGACCACATCTCACCTGCCCAACCCCTGAGTTACAAAACCACTGTCCCAAAGAGCTGGCCTCTGTGCTTTTATTTGTCGATTACTTGCTTGGTTGATTTTGGGTTTTTCTGCAGCAGGACCTTTGTCCTGGTTTGCAGTCAGCGTTTTCATCCAAAGCTGTTGCTTTGGATCCGCCTAAGGGATCAGAAACACACTTCCCCTTATAATCCAGCCTGGGCTGCTGAGGTCCCCAGAAATGCAGGACCTGCTCTGTGCCAGGGCAGCTCTGTGAGGGCTGGGCTGCTGGAGCTAAGGTGCTGTTCACAGCTGCCAGGTGTGTGGCTGTATGGCGCAAGCAGCTTTCTTCAGCAGCACCCTGTTTCTCACTTGCAGTCCCACGGCAAGCCCTAGAGAAGAAGACAGCCAGAGGCAGCTGCTGGCTGGCTGGGAGCATCCTGCCAGTGACAGGACATGAATATCTCCTGTTCCAGCAAGTGTGGCATGTCTGCTTGCCTCTTCTGGTAATGGAAGGCACTTTCCTATCCCCAGCAATGGGCATTGCACATATGACGTTCAACAGAGAAAGCCATAATTGCATAAACTAATGACTTGCAGAGCAAGAGCTTTCCCAGGGCTATATGAAAATGGCTCGTGTTTGTCAGCAAAGGGTAGACAAGGAAAATAAATTTCAGGGCCAGCTGGTTTATGTGCTTTTGCTAAGTCAGTCTGCTGCTGGTAAGGCTCTAATTGACCAAACTGTGCCCTGGGAGTCGTGGTTGTGCAGGGCAGCAGCCTCCGTATGGCCGTCGCTCTCAGCTTCCATCGCTCTGCTGGAGGTGTTTTCTCTCCCGCGCTTTCTGCTAGTTTTACTTCTCTCTACCTAATTGCTTACTTAATTCCTAAAGAGAAAAGAACCAAAACAAGAAACTTGGATGGAAAGATAGATGAAGAGCTCCTTTTGTACTGGAGATCATCAAGAATTAATTTGACATCCTTGCCTTGGTGCAGTCCAGACTTCATTAAAGCATTTGCAAAACTCCTCCTGGCAGCCAAGCGTGCAGTGGAATAATTCTGGTCTCCCTATAGATCGAACCAGTATCTGCCTCTGGGCTTGGCTGGTCTCATTTAGGAAATGTTTGTGTTGCTTGCTGCTGCACGGAAGGGACTCTTTGTACTCTTTTGCATAACAAAGCAGCGTACTCCTTCAGCAGGGCATGCAGCAGCAAAGCGGCTGCGGAGGCAGCGAGTCCCTGCTGCGGTTTGTTGAATAGATGGAGGAGTGGAGTGGGAAACCAATGGGACAGTGCTCGTGGCCATGAAAATAGTATTTGAGCTCATTCTTTAAGTCAGTCTCAGAAGGAAAACCATCTTGGTCCCAGCGCGAAGAGGATGGAGTTTTCCTGAGTTACCTTGGGCTGAGCATGCAGCCATCCTTACCCTTGCGTCCTCCCCAGGAACCTCATGCCCCTCGTGTGCGTGGCAGGGCCACGACGTCTGCAGGGCACGCAGACCTTTCCCTGCTGCTTTCCCATCTCCAGCAGCCAAATAAGCAAGCTGAAGTTACCGCAAAGTGGTTGTGACGAGCTGACCCAGGGAAAACGTGTTCTGTGCCGCTGTGTGCTGCCAGCCCCGTGGGCTCCCCCAGGGAGCAGCCGGGTGCGAGCCGTGCCAGCGTGGGATTTAATTTCATTTTCATTAGAAAAGGTGGGAGCCTGTTGTGAAATCGGTGAGAGCAGCCAATCGTAATAAACACTTCCAGGAATTTAGCTCTTCGGCATCTCTTGAATGAACAATGTGCATGCTGAGGGGCTGCTGGAAGTCGGCCTGCGTGGCTTTGGGGGGATGGTTACCCGCTAAAATTACGCTGCAGGAAGAGTTCCAGTTTTGCTAAATATAGCAAACAATGCGTACACAGGTCGTGACATCTATTGTGGGATGGAGGCAATGGACAACTGACCTGATATAGCTTCTGGAAATGCACTTTGGCCTGCAAGCAGGCTGCAACCGTCACCCTTTCGGCTCTGTGCTGGGGAATTGTGGACAGCTTGCTCCAGCGTGTGCGAGTGCCGTGGTGTTTGCCATGGCATTATTCTCACTTACACGCACGTAATTATATGTAGCAACTTCTTTTAAATAGTTTGAGGCAATGTAATGACTGTAATTAGGCTGCCACATGCTCCATAAAAAGAAAAAAATCCCCTAAACATAGAGCGCATTGAGCTAGCATGAGAGTAAAGTTTAAGAACCTGAGCATTTACTGCGTGCTTGATGGCCTAGCATCGTCTTTCCGTTTCCACGTGTGGTGACCTCCCAACGTGCAATGCACAGGCCGTGGCTGTCCCCTCCTGCTGTCCCCCACCTCTGCTGTGACATTGCAGGAGCCTTGGCCAGCGCTGCTAAAACCCAGCTGATGACTTCTTGAGTGGCAGTTTCTCTGCAGAGCAGGTTTGCTTGCTTAGCCAAAGAGGGAGGATGAAATAAACAGCCCTGCAGTGGCACGAGACTCTGCAGAAGTGCAGAAGCCATCGTCTGTGCATGAGCAAAGCCGCTGGTCGCTTCTGCCTCCCGCAAAGCAGTGCTGACCCCGGCGCTACCCTCCCAGGCGTCCTCGCCTGCTCTGCACCCGTTGCCATCTGACCCCCAAGGGCTGGCTGGACGGAGGCTGCTGGCTGTTTACAAAGAGTTTAATTCCTTTCGCAGTAGCCTGGGCCTGTAATGGAAACACCAGCATTGGTGAATCTTTAAGTAAGCACGCAGACACTGGGGGAAGTATAACAACTCTGAAGAATAATGACTGAAATGTCAGGCATTTATTATGAAGTCAGTCCCTGTGTTGACAGCTGAGCCTATTTAAAAGCATTCTTGATCAAAAAAGCCAAAGGCAAATCTGATTCTTAAATAGCCCAGTTGTTCTTTTTGGCCTAGTTTTTAAGATTCTTCAGATGAAAAAAAAAAATGTTTAGAAAATATTTACAGACATGAGAAGTGCAGGATCATGTTACAGCTGGTGACATCCCAGACCTGCGCTGGCGTGAGGACAGCAGCTAGGGAGCAGGAGGGCAAACAGATCCTTTTGCCTTTCTCAGAGAGAGGCATCGTCAGCCTTCAAGTCGAGGTGCACGTGGGAGCTGGAAGAGCCAGAAGTCAGCAGGGCTTGGTATGAGGCTTTGGGGAGCTCTGTGGGCTTTTGGGATGTGAAAGGAGCGGTTGTGAGTGAGAGCAATTTGGTGGGCTTTGGGAGCTGTAGAGGTGAAATGGACAGTGCTGTGTGGTGTGTCATTGAAACACAAATACCAAAGAACCACCCTGAACTGTGTGTGGTCTTTCCAGGTCAAAGCTTCCTATGAGAAGGCCATAAGATTTGGCAGTGGGTTTCAGGTTTGGATTAGGGTTAAGAGCAGAGGACAAGGGTGGGAGTAGGGAGAGGGAGAGAAAATCCAGCCTAGCAGAAGAGATGGAAGGAAAAAAAATGTTTACTGAAGATTGAGGCTAAACAGGAGTGTAAAGCTCTTCACATGTGTAAAAAGCTACAGGGAGGAGGAAGAAAAAGCTTTTTCCTCTCCATCTCTTATGGCCAAGAGAAGATGTTGTGAACATAAGCCAAACCAGAAAGACAGACATGGGGAAATGGTTTTTGCTTTTGAAAGAAAATGGAAAATTATCTGAAGCCATTGGTTATACTATGACCTCCTCAGGCTCCTCCAAGCTTTATTTTCTAATTGTGCATTAATTTATGGTTATTACCTTGATATTAGGGAGATGGAACAGCTGGCGGTAGCGTTTTGGAAGGACACAATGCCAGAGCTACAGAGTCAGACATGGTCAGAGCCAGCAATGGGGGATGAAATCTCGAGTTGAGACCACAGACTTTGGTGGCTGAGGGTTGGCTTGGTAAGAACTGAACAAAAAAACAGTGTCTCTTGATATTTAATTAGGGTTCTCGTAAATAGAAGCACACCAGAGACGTCACTGTTTTCCCTTCGGCTAGTCACAGATGGATTTTGCTGACGCCTGGGTTCAGGAGGGGTGGCAGAGCATGCCCGAGGCCTCCAGACCAGCTGACGTGGTGCAAATGGCTCCGTGGGGACAGGAAAGCTCTCCTGCACCCAGCTGTGCAGCCTGCGGTGTGACCCCCCCGCCGGGCAGCAACTCCTTGCCAAGCCGATTCCTGTCTGGCTCCGCCGATGGGACTGGGATCCCCTGGGACCTACCCACCAAGGTGTTACCCAAGACCTTGAATTGAGGCCACCAGACCTTCATGTCTGCTGGCAGAGGTAAAAAAAAAAAAACAACAACAAAACAAAAAAAACTAATTTTGAGGTCAGATGTTGGAGCTGGGAGGAGGCGGGCGGATGGCAGTCCCTCATGTGGCTCTCCTCATGTTTCTCATGTTCGCGGTGCTCCTGGGAAATGCACAACTATGTTCTCCTGATGAAGGACATACTGTGCTGGCAGCACAGTAAAGGACTAGATGGACCTTTGGGGCTAAAACAACCATTTCTATGTCCTCATTTAAATTTCATTGATTTTTCTAAAGAGTTATGTCTCCCTTGATGGTCTCAAAATAAAACCTCTTGCCCTGACCGGCACAACAGCCTCACAATTTCTATGTATTGACAAAGCGGTTTTCACACCCTGTCTCAACATGGGCAAGTTATTCTTCAGCATGCTCGATCAGAGGCTGAGAAAATTACATGCAGGTGCCTCCTGCTGCTGCTCCCCCTTGCGTTTCCCCTCCTGCCTTCCCAGGGGCAGGTGTTCGGGTGAGCTCCCACCTGCAGCCTGGCCACCCAGCGTCAGGTTTTCACACGAATATCTCCTCCCGACGTGGGCACTGCCCAATTAGGCACGCTGCCAGGGTACAAGTTTGCAGGGATATTTTTAGTCGTCCTCCGAGGTTCCTTTCCGTCTCTAGATTTATCTTGGCTGAAACAAAACAGTTTGCTTTCTATCCCAGACTGGTTTCTGGCTCATTTCTCAGGGTCAGGGAGTCAAGGAGTTTCTGGAAAGGATTCCCCGAACTCAAATGCTTTCAGCAGCAGCAGCAGAGATGAAGTGTGGAGGCTCTTACAGTGGCCCCACTGGTGTCTCACGGCAGGCTGTCTGGACTACCTGAGCATAGTGCTGAAATGGTGCCGTTTTTCATCTTCCACTTAATTAGGGCCTTTCTGACCATTACACATATATTACATGCTGCTATATGTGTGTGTGTGTCAGGATTTCAGATGAGGAAGCCCTCTAAGCTCTCAAGATGGCAACTGTGCCATTTCCAGCATGTAAAACCTCCGGCTGCAATCCTCAAAGACCCGGTTCTGGAGCTCGTTTCCTCTGTTTGCCTTTCCGAGGGCCATCTGGATAGTGTTTTCCGTGAGCAAGTAAGAGCTGAGGACTGAGATTAACCTCCGGATCCTGAAAGCTGTGAATTGGGCTGCTCCTGGAAGAAGCTGCGCGCACCATCTCGCAGCCCCATTGACAGGAGCTGTTTGCATGGGAAACTTCTGCTGTCAGGACTGGTTCCTGCAGGAGGCCTCGCTCTCCTAGCTTTATTTCTGAGAGTGGCAGTTCAGCTGTGCAGCTCTAAATATACGTTTCCTGGGCTCGATGCCCTATTTAGGCCAAAGCCTGCACTTTGCCTCTAAGAAGGCACGAACTTGCCATAGCAGTGAAGTAGCTGCCTCTGGGGCAGGAATTATCTTTAAAAGGAGTTGGAGTGGTGCGGGGGATATTTACCAGAACTGGAGCCGGAAGATGCTTGTCTGCTCCTGCGTATACAGAGGTGAATAATTTTTCCTAATAGCTTTCGGGGAAGTTAAGTTGTAACTAGACAGCTAATGGACTTTGCCAAGATTTGGGGCTATTTGTGGCTCTGTGTTAAGAAGGAGCAGAAACAATGGGATGCTCCATGTGACCGAGCCATTTGATCCTTAATCTTTCAAACAGATTTTCCAGAGAAAGACTGGCCTTGAACTCTGTTACAGTTTACTTGCTACCTTCATCTTCCTTGTGCTGTCAGGGAGTACCCCTGTGGCTGTGTGAGCAGCTCTGAGCCAGCCAGCTCGGGAACATCGGGGTCTGCTTCTGAGCACCAAAATTAGCAGCAGCTGTTGAATTGGGTTGTGGAGCTCAGGGCACAGTGGCCGAGAAAGGGTTAGAGGGCAGAAATTTGGGGCTGTGTCCCAGCCCCTTTTTGCTTGGCTTGCTTTAAGTCAGCACAGTCTGGTCTGCACATTCCCAGGCAGGGATCCAGGCTCTGTCCCCCAGAGCATCCTGCTCGGTGTGCCAGGGACAGACCCACCCTGTCCCACCCTTCGTCTGCTCAGATCTGCAGCCAGGGGAAAGCTGCTGAGCCCCGGTGCAGATGCTCTGCATCGTGACTGCAGCATCCCCAGCCTGCCTGAGCGCTGGGGCAGCCAGAAATGCTTTCAGCTCAACAGTGACCGCAGTGATGGAGCTGAAGCTATGTCTGGTGCCTTGTTGGGGTTGGGTCCGCTGGTTCTAGCATGCTTTGCATCAGGCATTCGTACTATCTCGCTGCTGCGTGCACTTGCTTGTCTCCTGTTTTTCAGCCAGCACCTGGCCCTTGGCATCATACTCCTGGGCTTCAATACCACCTGGGAGGACATCAGTGGGGAATGGTGCTCCACTGGGAGCATCTCCCATTCCCAGCAAAAGCTGTTGTTTCCCTTCCCCAGTACGGATGCTAAGTTCAGGAAATAGGGCTGGTATGGGATCTCTGATTAATGCATCAGATCTTGGTCCCTGAGAGTGATATTTACAACTCTCAAGCTGGACACTCGCACTGACCTAATGTCTTTGTGGCTTTGGGCTGCATTAGCACCATCTGCCAGCAAGGGAGAACTTTCCAGCCCTCCCGCCAAGCAGGTATGAGGGTGGATCATTGCGTGATTTCATGCCAGGATGTGCCAGGAAGGAGCTGACTTTCCCCAGAAACCACGTGTGATTTTCTGTTTGTGGTATTCACTCGTATCGAGTAATGCACTTAAGTTTTTTGGAAAAAGCCTGCAGTCCAGTCCTGCTACAATGATGGGTTCTTGTTCTGGTACAGGTGAAGGATGGGATCTGGGAGCTTCCCAAGGGTTGTGCTTCTCAGCTGGGAGGAAGCAGAGCTCCTGGTGGGAGGTCCCTGGCAGCCTGCATGGTGCGAGGCATCCAGCTTTGTGCCCAGGACTCACACAGAGCTGGTGCTTCCAGCCCCTGCTGCCCTTTGCTATGAGCAGAGCGTGCCTGATGCAGGATGAAGGCCAGAAAACGAGTGTAGAACCCTTGGCTGAGCTGTCTTGCCGTCTACCCAGCTGCAGAGCATTTGGGATACTCCAGATTCCTGGAAGTTTGCTGACTTATTACAAACCATCACTGTCGTTGGACTTGACTCTAACAGCTCACAGACACTCGAAAGCTGGAGCCAAGCTGCTGCTCCAAATCTGCAGCTCTCGTTGTTGCTCCTTGCTCTGTGTCTGTGACTATTACCGTGCTCCTGGCCTGCAGGTGAGAAGTGCCCACTCTGCTCAGTGATGGTCCTGCCACAACCCCCAAAGCCCCACGGACAGCCTGTCTGTAGCTGCGCAGGACCACGTCCAGCTCATTCCCAGACAGTCGCTAAGGAACAGCTTTTCCACTAAGGAACAGCTTTTCCACTAGGTAGCTGTGGTTTAGACGAGAGGAAATTTGCAGTTTAAAAGCATCCTTCCATCCATTCCGTCATCTTCGAGCGAGACTTTTGCCTTGCAGAGTTAAGATGAGTGTTTCCTGTGGGGGTGAGACCGATTTGTTTTTTCTTTCTCAAGCCTTAGGCTTGGCAGTACAACCTCCAGCAGCAGTGCTGGGAACTCTTTCCCTGTGTCATAAAACTGCTGGTACTTGCCAGATCTCTCCTTGAGGTGGTCACAAGAGCAGCAGCTGAAGCAGTTATGTAGGTCTGTAGTGAGACCTAGCCCATGCAGCAGAACAGACTCCGAACCTCTGCTCCACGGTGGGTGCTGAGGACACCACCCTCTGTGAAAGGCCAGATCCTGGAGGTGGCTCGCAGCGCTGCCAGCACACACCGAGCCCTTCACCTGCAGTGGGGGGGTCCCAAAGGGTCTCAACAAAGAGGAGGCTCCTCTCGCCAGCTCTCCAAACTGGGTTCAATTCAGCTCACCAGAAGGAAAAGTCACCTGGAGCTGAACATGCCCTGTAGAAAGTGGTCCTGGCAGCTGCAGCAGGGCCAAGGGAGGCTCTGCTTATTTTCAGCCTAGAAAAACAAACCTGATGATGAAAACTGGTTAATATAGAAGCCTTCGTACTGGAGAAAGGCTGGGAAGGCTGCAGCGGGCAAAGGCGGTGCCAGTTGCCTCTTTGCAACAGGAATATTTTGAAACTACCAAAATACCAGAGTTTCTTCTCAGCTGAAGCCTTGCACATCATTAAAATTCCTTGGTCCATTTCTAATCCTGACCTCAAAGTTTATGATGATGTTATAAAGTCAAATGCCATCAGCAGTGGGAATAAATACTCCCCCTTGGACAGGGATATCATTGAAAGTGACGTGGGGAGGGCTTCCGTCAGCTGAATTTCACCATAATTTTTGCTGGCAGAAAATCCTCATTTTTTTGTTTTTTGCCTTTTTTTTTTTTTTTTTTTTGGTCAGCACATGCTGTCCTGGGCCATCTGTCCCCAGCTGTCTGTTTTTTGTCACTCTGTGACACCTCCTTAAGGCTTGACAGCTCCCAGGATTGCTTCGAAGACACTAAGCAGAATGCCACCCCACTTTGAAGAGCTCCTGCATCAACAGCAAACCCTGGCAAAGGTTTATTTTGACCAAAACTGGAAAGCGGGCAAGAACCAGACCCTTCTGATGTGCCGTGCTGTGTGGTAGCTGCTGGGTGGCCCTTGAC
Source organism: Anas platyrhynchos (assembly GCF_047663525.1). Lineage (NCBI taxonomy): Eukaryota > Metazoa > Chordata > Aves > Anseriformes > Anatidae > Anas > Anas platyrhynchos. Next base: position 8,750,984 of record NC_092600.1, on the reverse strand, counting down.
CCACTGTTGCTTCCCGTTATCTCAAGCCTGACGTGGATTTTGCTGCCCAGAAGTGGCTGGCATTTAACAGAAATCCTATTTCCCAACAGAACAGTGCCTGGGGAGATGCAGCCCTGCTCAGCCATCTCACTACCATGACCCTTGGTTTGCAAGCTCAGGAGGCACCTCACTGTATCAAGAGCTGCTCTTGGCTAATGCCGGGTGATGTTTCCAAGAAAAGCCACAGACAGGAAATATATTTTGCTTGGTGTGTGCTGGCCTTTTTGTAACCTCTCCAGCAGAGTCTGGGTGGAAGGAACCAGCTTGGACACGACTGGAGCTAGGTTGGATTTAGCTGCACCACAAAGTCCAAGCACAGCGAGTGAGCAGGGGGAGGCTCAGCCCCCCTCTGGCCAGCCCCAGCTGCAGGGACCCCTCCAGGTAAAAACCCTGCTTTGTTTCTCACGATGCAGCAGAATTGGAAATACCCCAGCGGCAGGAGGCACATTTCCACGACGCCCTTTGTGCCAAGACGTCGGGGCAGTTTGCACTCCTAAACCCATTTGGGGCTTCCACCTTCAGTGCATTAGTTTTACGTGGGGAGTCATTTTTCATCTCTCCCTTGACCACAGCAGCTCTGGGAAGGGGAGCCCGCATTGCCCCCCTCCTGCCCATCCTCAGCTGCTTTCATCGCTTAATTCGAGTGAGCACCGGAGCTTCCCCTCGGCTCGATCCCACACTTTTTTGTGCATCAGCCACTTCTCCAAGGACCACAAAAAGAAATCCGGCAGCTATTTCTAACCGAAGCAAACTTCAGGATCCACTAGAACCAAGCGGTCCCATTTCCCCAAAACCGGCACGGTTCGAGGGACCGCCACCGAGATGCTTCAACCCCCAGCCCACGCCTCGCTCCTGGCACCTCGTCGGGCTGCGGTTGATTTATTTTTTTTTTTTTGGGGGGGAGGCAGCGAGGCCGGGCCTCCACCCCACAGCCTCCTCCCCTCCGGACCTGCCTCCCTCCAGGTACCGGGGTCTCGCCGCTCGCCCCCGGGGCTGCCCCGGTCTCGGCTCCTCGGCGGAGCAACAGCGGCCTCCAGTGCCCAAAGCTCCTCCCGCGGGTGCGAGGCTCAGCGAGGCCGGAGGAAAAAAACAGTCCACCCCCGCCCACCCCCTCTTTTTTTTGGTTTGATAGAAAAAATGCAGCTTTTTTGGGTTTTCAGGGGCGTTGGGTGGTTGTGACCTGCAGGGCAAGGCTCGAGCCGGTCCTGTGCTGTGCAGAGGAAGCGGGGGGGAGGTTGGCGTGGAGGTGACCTCTGGGACCCTTGCTCGTGGCAAAGGTCTTGGAGCACAGGATTTAGTGCTTTGTTCTTAGTGAACGTCAATGAGATTCATGAGAATGCTAAAATCTCCTCTGCTGGAAGTTTAGGAAGGGAAAACAGAAGTCTGGGTGCAATAGGGAGACTTGTTATGCCATGGCCTGACCCTCCTTGGGAATGTCCTGGCCTTTTCCCTGGGGCTCCAGCAGTAATTTTTGCTTTTGTGGATGTTACAGGAAAAAAAAAAAAAAAAAAAAAAAAAAAAAAAAAAAGAAGAGGAAAAAAAAAAGGAAAAACAACAACAACAACAAAACAAACAACAAAAAAAAAACCACCAAAACCCAAAACAACAACAACAAAACCATATTTTACAGGAAGGGTTTTTTGAATGTCAGGGGAAGGGCTGTGCTGTGTGTGTGAGAGAAATCCCAGGGCAAGCCACTGCAGTTCTTCCAGTTTATTAGGAGTCTGTAGAGGTGGGGGACAGCTTTGTGCCATCTTCTCCAGCACGGTTGCACCTTTTAGTTTTGAGCGGGGTTGGAGCGTGGGGACGGGTTTTGGCACTTTCCCCTGTGCTTTATCCGCACATTAGTATGTCTTTGCCTGGAAGAGAGGTTAAAAATGCCTTCAGGTGCCTGATACACAGCAGAGTCTGGTTCAGAGGACGAAGAAAGAAAGGAAAATACTGCTTAAGTCATCATTTAAGCATTATACACTGTTGTAAGTAAGCTCACATATTTTTGACAGGGAGTTCAGGGTTACCATGGACATAGGTTAATTAATTCCAATAAGCTCAAGAGCTGGCACTTCCTACCGCCTCCTGGCAGAATAATTCACCTTTTTGCTGTAAGGACAGATGTTAGGCACCTTTGATGCCTGCCTGGCTGTGGATGATAAAGGTTACGACTTTGTGTGGGGGTTTTTGCAGACAAATGCCTGTCATTGTGTCTTGCTTGGGTCTGCTCCCAACTTCCTTTGCTGACTGCTTCTGCATCAAAAGTGAGGAAAATATTAAAAAGGAACCTGCAAAAAAATGCTGCTATTATTTTTGCCCAGTAGCGGACCTAATTACTCCAAATTGTTCTATTTTCACGTGGAATCGTGATGTTGTCCTCTTTGGAAAGACCCACCTGGTTCTCAGGTGCATAGTGAAATGCTGGTGAAGTGATTTTCAAGCTATTTTGCAATTTGGAAAGAAGCATTTTGCACGCTGCTGCCAGTGGGATGACCACAGGCAGTGGGTGATGCAGTGGTGCACAGAGACCTGGCAGCTGCTCTCGCTGTAGATATCCCCGGGCTCCTTGCAGCCCTCCAGCTGCCATCAGGCTGGTTTCACACCCTGAATGGCTGTTCCTAGCCCCACAACTTCTTTGCTTGGGATCTTTACTGGGGAGCTGCAGAGCCTGGTGCTTAGAGCCAGAGGGGCAGCGTATTTCCAGGAGCCAGGAGCTTGCACAAACAGGAGTTTGGAGGAGAGGGGACTGTTAATTGTTAAAGCAGGGTGAGCACCAGCACCAGCTGCTCCCTTCCCTCTGTGGATCCACCACCAGCTCTCTTTTTCACACCCCATGCTTTTCCTCCCTTGACTCCCGAGGTCTCCATCCCCTTTGAAGCCAGGCTCAGCACCGGGAGGATTCATGCAGCGTCCTCAACACCGCTTTGCTCCCTGCGTGCCGGGCTTCGAAGCCTTCCTCGCTCTCATTCCCCCGCTGCTGGTTCCTGGCCAAAGCCCTAACGATGTTGTGTCTGACGAACCTCCCACCCCCATCTGCTGCACAGCGCAGCCGGCAGCTGGTGCTGGGCTGCTGGCTTCCAGCATGGTCATTACCGCCGCGCCAGGTCATTAACTGTGGCGCCTTCGGTCAGGGGATCCTGCTCAGCACCTCTCTGCCCAACTGCTGCTTCTTCGGCCCTTCAGTGCAAAAGAGCAGGGCAGGAGCAGGATATGGGGTTGGGGCTTGGGTCAGTGAAGGAAAGAGGGGCTAGCCAGAGCAGCAGTTCTCATCCAGGCTCTTTGCTTTGGTGGTCTGGACTCTGTTCCTTGTTACTGCAGGGTTAGCTGGGAGGAAATGCTCCTAAGAGTAGAACTTGGCTCGACAGTTCTACTCATCCAGGGACAGAAAAGATGGAATTTGAGCTCCTGTTAAAAGCATGTCTGCGGGTGGCAAATGAGTGCGTGATGATGGCCCCAAAACCCTGCCTCCAACCGGGGAAAGTCAAGGGTGAGGCTCCCTTAGCCCCACAGACTGGGGCACTGGGCCACAGACAAGCCTCAGTCTTCCCAACAGGGATTTTCCAATACCTAATAGCATCGAGTTGGAGGTAATTCCTTCGCTCGTCTGACATGGAGCACTTACAATGTATAAATACACTCCGAATTACCCAGGGCCCAAGCCAGATGAAATAAAGTAAGTCCTGCCAGACACTTCGCTAGCTATCGGACCTGGCCTTCTGCTGTCAGCGCAATCTGGCACCAGCACAGATTAAATAAAGGCTTCTTAAAAATAACCAGAGCAAATTGTAACCTTTCATATGCGGAGAAGACAGAAAGCAGAGCTCAGCTGTAAACTGCTGGTGTGAAAAGCCATGTTTTTTCCTCAGCCACCGCATGTCTGAGCTCAGCTGAAAAAAATATTCAGCTGAAAAAATATATTTCCCTGCCTGTGCGCTAGATCTGGACAGACTTTGGGGGTTCTGCCATTTGTCTGAGCTCCTGGACACCCGCCAGCGCAGCTGAAGCCATCGCTGCTGCAGGTGTGGGGAGATTTTGGCCGGGTGGTCTCCGTGTGTGGGCAGATGGGGCTGCAGCATGTGTGCTGTGAGGATCACCCCACGGCCCTATAACACAGCTGGAGCCCACGTGCTCGGAGCAGCAGGAGCAGCATCTCCGCAGGAGGCCAGATGAGTGCCAGATGTGCTGGGCTGGCTGCCCACACCCCAGCCAGCTGCGTGCTAGCAGCTTGCTTTCTAGGAAATCCCAGGCACATGTGGTACCATCATCTGCGGGGTGCTTGGACTTTGCAGGAGGTCCATCCCGATACTCACAGGTTCTGGCTGCACAGCAAGCACTCGTTGCTGTATAGGACATCATCCGTGCCACAGATGGGGTCGAAGATCTTTGTACAGCCTTTCCTTAGGTCGTAGTTGCCACAGTTTGCCTGGAGACAGGAAGGGATAATGCTGAAATTATTAAACATGCTTTCAGCTTACCGAAAGAGCTTTGCATTCACAGGGTTGTGCATGTCTTGTGTATCTTGGTAACCCATTGCAGCTTGCTCAGCACTCTGCTGTGAACTTTCAGAAACACTGGGACCACATCACCATCCCTTGGCCAGCTGAACTTCACCTGGCACTCCCATGGGAGTGACAATACTGAGCAAGTAATGCTCCACGGGCAGTGTTTGATGAGGTTCTCCCCAGTTTTTATTGCCTTTGGCCACAGGGATGCCTGCCGTCACATTACAAGTAGAGAAATGGGAGCTCAGATCTTCTTGGCAGGTAACAGCAATGTTCAGCTCTGTATTAAGTTTTCCTCCACTGAGTGTGGGGGAAGTGCAGTGGGAAACCAACACCATCACTGGGATTTTGCTGTGGCACAGCAGGTGGAAGGCATTTCCCAGGCATCAACATGTGCTGCCAACCCAGCAGCTCACATTAATTCATTGTATTTAGCAAGAGTGGCTCCCAGGTGCATGGGGCAGTGCTCTCTCCCCTCAGCTGGGCATGCCCTCGTGCTACACAGAAATGGGAGCCTTCACCTCTGTTCCTTGGTCAGCAGCGCCGTCTGGCTCAGCATCTCCTAGAGAAAATGTGGAGAGAGAGAGAAGACACCTCAGCACCCTTCTTCACTCAGGCTGGCGTCTTTCACAAAAGATGTTTCAGCCTGAGGACCATACATCTTTACGTTGTGCTTTGAAAAGCCCACCAAATAAATACCTCCCATCATCTCCCGTTTTGCTGCTGGGTCCCTGCTGCGTCTGCCTCTTCCCCCTGGCAGAAAGACCATGATGGTGCAACTCCCTGCCAAGGCCAGATGCATGTCTAACAACTTTCCATGATGTTTGCTCCAGCTGCCAGGGAGCAAAGGTGGCTGCTGTTATCTCCTATAACTTGTTTGTGGGTAGCTGAGAAACTCCTGCCGGTGCTGCCCTGCTCCTGGAGTGAATCTAGGGGGATTTTTCTGGTGTCAGTGGTTTTGCACCACAAGGCAGCAGAACAAAAGGCAAGTTGCTGAAGGAGAGGATCTCCTGAAGGGTTTCTACTAGAAGGAGAAATGAGTGAACCCTGAGGTCTCACACCAAAGCTGGTGGGAGTGAGCTGTGACTGTGGTGGGCTTCTCCGTGGAGATGCTGGCCCTGAACTGATGGCTAGGATGGCACGGTTGGAACATGTGGTGGGGGTGTTTTCAAAAACAGCCTGAATTTTTCTATGAAAAAACAGTACTTAGAAGACCTTGGGTTGCCTATAGATCCAGAAGTCATTTACTTAGAGGATTTAGGCAACATCTACATTACCAGCCAGTGTGGCTCAATAGCTTTGGGGCTGCAGTGGGACCGTTTGGTGCTGAGGACCTGACAGCTGCACCGTTTGGTGTTTCAGGGACTTTACTTTGGATGAGCACCAGTCCAGTCCCAGGAGCTGAGTCTCGCTACGTGCTTAGCTCCTCTAAAAGGCAGCCATGTTCTATGCTCAGACTGCTCTGCAATGGCAACTGCAGCACAGTAAATAGGATGACGGAGGACTTGCTTCAGAAGCATTGGGAATGAGCCCCCCTAATGCAGAAATCCCTGGTGAGCGGGACCTGAAGAGCAGCAACAGCTCGTGTTCTCATCCCTCTGCACCATATGGGATTTTGAAAACACAGTTGGCTTAAATGTTGACTTTGGGAACGAGATCTGCATTTTCCCTTCTATAGATCTGTTTCCTGTCGTCTTGGCTTTGCTTTTTTTAAAACAAGAACAGCACCTATTCCCTCTAAAAGAACGGCACTTTCCTAGAAACCACCAGCTCCCAGACACATTCCGGCCCTGAAGGAAAAGTGTCAGCCCAGCAGGTCTGTTTGTTCTGGGAGCCAGACATCCTTTTAGAGCCTTTCCATCAGGCTTGCTTGCAGACCACCGGTTTGGTGCCCGTTGGCCTTTGCAGCATGCCCTGGGAGTGCTCTTGTTCCCTGCCCAGGCCTGGAGCAAAGTCCCAGCAGCAGCTGGCCTCTTCCCAGCCCTGCCTCCCCACGTGGCAGACGTGGGGGCTTTAGCGAGGAGAAGAACCAGCTCCGAAGCAAAATGTTGCACTCACCTTGGTAGAAGCAGATTGCCAGGAAGAGGAGCAGGAAAATACCGACTGCCTTCATGGTCAAGGTGATACTTGACTGGAGACGGCAAAGGGGAAACAGGACAGCTCTGGCTCCCTGAGATCCCACCTCCAGCAGCCCGTACCTGGACCTTTATACCTTTCCCCACCTCTGGCACCACCCTCCATGGCCAGCTCCACCCCGGAGTCTTGCAGCGATGACATTTGACACACAGGGACAAGGCCAGGTGGCAAATGGCACACCGGTGCTCACAGGGCTGAAAGCCTCAGCACTTGCCATGGAGGTCACCATCCTTATCGCTGGTGGGGCTGTTGGCAGACAGCTTGGGTCTGCACTGCAAAGCAGGGAAAAAGAGATTTTGGACAAGAGGGAGGATGGGGAAACGGGCAGGGCAGCAAGGGGAATGCATCAGTGAGCTCAATCCCATTAGCAGGAGTAGAGCAGCTTTGATTAATGACCCTGCCACAGCCACTCGCAGGGCTCTGGGGTGCCACAGCTCCCCTTCCCACCCGGACAGATGGAGGCAGCAGCAGGAGATGCTGCTGGAGGGCAGAGAGCCTGGAGGTGCCTTGGGCTCGCTGTGGCTGCACGCTGAGTGCTGTTATTTTGCCTGCACATCTCCCCGATGGCAGGCAGGCAGCTGAAATGAGCTCGCTGGGTCAGATGCTGCCCATCTCCCTGCCTGCATGTTGGAGTAAGCCCCGGGGATCTCCTACATTTACTCCGCCAATAGTGCACTGTGGAGAGCGGATCAGTCCCCTGGGTATTAGAAGGATTAATTAATGTTTCTAAAGCACTTTGATATCTCAGCCATAAATCACTGGAGAAGTGCAAAGCAAATTATTACTAATGGGGGCTTATGACTCAAAGACAGATTTTTAATTAGCTGAACAGAAAAAGTCAATGCCAAGAGCAATTCAAGGAGCTGTTTGTGAGACAGAAATCTCAGCTCACATCGGCAGCTGCTCCACTGTCCAGGGGAGACCCTGTCCAAACGTGGCTCTGGAGGATGCTTTCCCCTGCCAGAAATGTCCCTTGGGAGGCTGTTTATGTGGGGTTGGAGACTTTCCCTGCTTTCACCTGGGCTTCCCTCTGCTCTCCCTGGGGTGAGCAGCAGCACGAGGCTCTTAACAGCATCTCTCATTTCATTAACTCGGAGCAGAAAGCTGGCTGTAGGTGTGACCTCCTGAGCCAGCTGTGAGCAGCTGGGCTGGGTGCTTGGTGGTCTCTGTGAGCAAGCAGGAGCCGTTTAGTGAGCCCAGAACAATGATCCCCATAGCAGCATCACCCTCTGAGGAGCAAGGGAGGGAGGGATGGGCATTTTTAACAACAGAAGGAGGTTCATCTTGATCCAGCGCTGCCCCCATCGCTCCTCCAACACACCTGGCAGGTGAATAAAGCAGAGGGTGCCAAGAGGTGCTTTGGTCTCGCTTCCCAAAGCTGGAAGAGGACTTAGCCAAGGCGTTTATGGTTATACGCCAGGCCAACTGGGGATAAGATTTTTCTTTTCAATCTGTAACACATGTAAATAGAGCAGTGCTGAAAAGAGTTTCTCTGATTACCCTTGTTTAGGATGTGCCCACTCATGGTAAAACATATTTGCACATTTTCTAGTTTAGAGAGCCTCACTCTAGCCAGGAAATGTGATAGTTTTGGTTGTCCAGAAACAGAAACGTCTTTCCTCAGATTCCTTGGAAACATCCAGGCACATCTCCAAACTTGAGTTTGGTGGGTAAATCCTCAGTGTTTACGAAAGCTGCTCCGCAGATGGGAGCTGTTGGCTCCTGGGACTTTTCAAGTGTGTATAATACTGTGGTTTTCATCTTTCCTTCCTCTGCAAGTCAGGGGCACTGAAGCAGGGACCATCTGCTGACCTCTCCCTGCCTCCTGGACACTTCTCTCCTCATCCTCCTCTTTTAGGCTCCTGTTGGGTTTGCAGTGACTTAATTTCACGTCTATGCCCCCTCCAGGAGCTGCACGAGATCAAGCACTTTAATACCGAAACAGGTTGAAGGAACTCCACATTACGCAACACAACCAACTGAATTTTATTATTCCCTAACAAATTGAGCCAAACCAACTGATTTAAGGGCAGTTGCCTCTGCCAAAAGAACAACACGGGCTGCTAGCACTGCTGCAGCCAAACAGCAGCACACGAGGGCTTTAATGCGGGTTCTCTGTTAGCAGTTGCCCTCCCTCCCCAGACGCCTCTCCTGGCACCTGTGTGCTAGTGAGATGCCTTCAAAATGTGGGATTTCACATTCTGTGGGATTTCACCTCTCTCCTGATTGACATATTCTACATCCCTCAGGAAACAGAAACGCTCGGGGCTTTTTTTTTTTTTTTTTTTCTTTGAGTGGGGAGGAATGAAAAAGAGCTGTGAACCGCTACTGCGCTGGGTGCTCCTGGGAGAGGGAGCAGGGAGATGTCTTCAGCAGTGTGGGCTTTCTCGTGATGTGCCACCTTGTCAGAGCAGCCTGTTCCTCCCAACACAGCAGCCGGAGGAGCAGAGAACCATGAGTCAGGCGGCTCCCCCCCGCCTGCTGTGCTACTCGCCGAGCTCAGCGCCCATCGCGGGGAGATGGCGAGGACCCGCCGGCTCCGAAGCTAATGCAAAACCCCATTCACTGTGCGGAGTGAGATGCCTGGCCGTGACAGGCTGGAGGAGCACTTGTTGCACTGGGGCTGGATTTTTTTTATTTTTTTTAAGGTTTGATATACTGAGAAAAACCAGCAGCAGCGCCCCAGGGAAGAGTTGCAACAGAGTCACCAGCCAAAAGCATTCAGAGATCACAACCCAGGCCCAGCTGATCATGAATCACAGCTTAGAAGCCACAAATGGTTCTTAAGCCCCTTCAGAATAATGGCATTTACCAACAGGCTCCTTTGAGGTGGTTCACATTTTCCAGCCTTCTTCTGAAGCCGAGAGGCACTGGGCTGAAGGAGGAGCAGAGCTGCTCTGCAGTGCTGGGCCTGGGCGTTAAATGGGCAATATGGCACGCTTATACTGGTGGTGCTGGGGCTGCCTGGGAGCTCATCTGCTGGGGGTGGTGGCCAAGGGATGGCCCTGCAGTCCCATCCCAACCTCTGCCACCAAGCAGTGGCCGTGCAGCCCAGACCCCGCACTGTGGCCCTGTGCTGGTGGCATCCCGGGGCTTTGGTTGCTCGGGGGAGGTGGTGGTGGCCTTCCTTCAGAGGCATGGAGGCAAAGCATCCTTTGGGGACCTGCAGAAGGATCTTCAGTCCTCACTGTGTTAACAAGACAGGCAGGAGGCTGGCTGCTGCCCTGCAATGTCAGCACTTGGGGAGTGGAGGCTGGAGAAAGGCAAATGGGAAGCCCAGGAGTCACAAGAGACATTTCCCAAGAAGGCCAAAACTCTCTTGGGTCCAAATCCCTAAAGCTCTGCTCTCTGCTCACTTTATCAGGCCCAGATCTTGTAGATGTATCTGGGACGTTGCCTGTGGAGATGGCTTTGAAAGCAGGCTGTGCAGACAGGGCAGATGAACGGGCCTTGTGCAGGGTGAGCCCACATAGGGGAGGAGGAGATCTGGGTGTGCACCCTCCTTGGTGCCCACAGGGAGAGCTGCAGGTCACCTGGAGGAAGGGGAATGGTGCAGCTGGATCCACTTGGGCCCTGGGGGCAAAGCAAATCGTTTTGCATCAGGAAGGTGAGGGCTGGCCACTGTGCAGTGATCAGCTGTTCTTGTATCCAGGGGCTGCAGCTGAAACACAGATTTCCCACAGAAATAAACACAAACAAACACATAATTTGGCCGCTTGTTAATCCATAGTGATTCTGTCTTGCATTCTTTGTCGTTAATGCTGGAAAAACTATTTTGTTGCTCTGTGTGTATGGCAGATATTGAGCACTCAGACAGTTTAGGAAGAGGAAACCTCTGACTAACTGGTGTGAAAATACCACTTATTTTCTCCAGCTGTAGGAGACTCTTTGGAGCCCAGGACAGTATATCAATTTGTTTTCTCCTCTTTCCTGGGATGAAATGCTGTCCCTGGGGCCTCTGGTTTCAGGGGAGGAGGCTGAGCATAGCCACGGGCGAGAATTAACAAATGATCATTCCTACTTTTACCAAAGCTTCTGTTTGTTACCCTTCAACAAGGGCAGCGTGGCCACGATAACGACCTTTGGAAATCTGCAGGCATCGGCGGCTTCGCCTGAGGATGGGTATTGCTGACAACAGTGTCTGAAAACAAAAGCGTCGCATAAATCATAGCTTGGGTTGTTCAGAAGAGGCTGTGCCTGAATGCCAATCAAACGCTTCCTGAGGAGGATGAATGTGCTGGGGACAGGCGACGTGTTTGCACAGATTGCTGGCTGAAATTGGCTGGGCTGCAGCTGCACGACTCCCCGGCGTGGGGGCAAGCTCCCAGCACAGCTCCTGGCCCATTTGCCCGTCCTGTCTCACCGCTGCAGGGACACCAAGCAAAGAAATCTGCTGCGGTTTTTGGGGTGAGGGCATGTGGCTGGTGGGACCAGCAATGGTCCCAGGGCAGTGGTCCTTGCAGAGCTTGTCCCTGCAGGGACTGCCCATCCTGCAGCAATCCTGGGTGAGGGGCAGTGCAGGGGGCTCCCAGCAGAGCTTTCTCTCCCCCTTTTTTCTGCCCCTCTCCTCAGCTCCTCTGTGGGGTCTCCACGGGCCGTGGGAGCACATGGGGTCAGTCGCCCAGAAGCTACATACAACGCAGAGCTCTGCTCTTCTTGCTTTCACTGGCATTATTGGAGAAAAAAACCATCATTTTCCCACTCCTACAGCAAATGCCTAAAGCAAAGAATTCCTTTATAAAATTGCTTCTTTATTAAACCCTTTCTGCCTCCCACCTCCAGTGCCCCTGTGGCTGCCAGGGCGATCCAGGGCAAAGCGATTAAGTGCTGCGGTCAATAATTGGATGAACACGGTTTTCAATCTCCTCCAGCAAGGGACTCTACTTTTCTCCAAACTAAAGCAGCCCCCCCGCCCACTCCTTCTTCCTTGCAGCTGAAGGACATGCAAGGATCTGGCATACCCCTTTTTCTCAGGGTCACAGACTCCTGGAGGATGATCTGGTCTAATCTGACCTTCATAGCACAGCCCAGCTCTGCCCCTGCTCCCACGGTCCACGTGTGCCTCACCCAGGGCTGGACCTTGCTTATAAGTAAGTGAATAATTGATCAGGGCACTGGGAGAAGACGGAGCTGCACAGAAAAAGAATGGAAGGTGATGGAGACAAGTTGCAGGAAGGCTCATCCCAACTGTGTGCAATGAAAAAAATCCACCACAAGGGTGGCCAAGCAGTGCTGGGGGGCCAAAGAGTGCAGTCCCCATCCTTGGAGAGGTTCCTGAGCTGGCTGAGCAAGCCAGTGCCTTCCACAAAAGCTCTCAAAAGCCAGCAGAGAAGCAACAGCCCGTTCCCTCTGTGGTCCTTAACTAACCCAATGTACCCAAGACCGGGAGCTTTTTTTAGGCTGCTCTCCGTGGATATTTTCACATTTCTTATATTCCTTCTTAATTTCTTGAAAACATATGTCAAAGTTTTGTCAGTTTTTTTGTACTACTTTCCATTGCTTTGGAATGCAGTAGATAAACAATCAAACGAAAATTGCAAATGACTTCCATTGCAACCCCAGGAACATTTGGCATTTGTAGCTAATCCCATGGGTGCCGCTGGCAGAGCTAACCACTATTGATATGTGGCTTGCTCCCCGGCCCAGGGCCCCGGAAAACACTGCTATGTTTCTGATTTCAGTGAAATATGTGGCTAGAAGTGGCCAAAGCTCTTAGGTCTATCTCACTGCACCGTTTCAGACAATTAGAGGAGACGAGGCTTTTCTGCCAGAAACCTCTCCGCCTCTTAGCAATGTGGGAAAAACTGGCTATGAAAAAAATATGTAAAAAATAGAAAGATGCAGAAAGGAAGGGAAAAGTAATGAAAGCTATGAAATGAGGCTTTCATTTCTGACAACATTTCTTCTTCCCATTAGCCACGGAGAAAATTTAAAATGAGAAGGGTGTTTTTTTCCACAGGCTGATAGAAATGAGATTTTGGGAGGAAAAAGAAAAAGTAGCGGATGTGGGTTAGAGCTGGTGACAGTGTTTCTATTGCTGGACTCTGATCCTGAACATGTCAAAAAAGAGAGAGAAAATCTTGGTAGAGGTTAGAAACGCTGCTTCTGTTTCCAGAGATGGCTCTTCCTCGAAACCTAGCTGCCATGAAGCACTGTGAGGCTCATGGCATGTTCTTTCAAAAGTTCATTTATAAATTTGGATTGCATTCATGACGAGCTCTTCCCCTGCTGGTGTCTAATGTTAACTCTGGTTGCTGTAGCTGCAATAAAGTTGCGTTTATCATCCTGCTGACTGTTCGTATCTGCTCTTTGGTATGGGCAAGCAATGCTCCTGCACCCTCCTGTGTGTCAGCATGCCACACACCTCCCGAGCAAAAGCTCCCCAGAGCTAATAAATGTTGGTTGAATACCACTGACAAAATTCAGCTACCTGCCGTTGACCCTTGGGTTGGGCTGAGGTTAGACAAGGCCTGATTAACACTTGCTCCGCTTCTTAATGACCACTTAAGCTCAAAGACAGAAGCTGAAAGTTGAAGGCAGCTGAATTAAGGTGCTCTGGGCCTTAGCTGATGGCTTCTGCTTATTGTCCCTCCAAAAGCGTGCTGTGGTTTGAGTACCACGAGCTGCTGTCCTGGCCAGCAGCAGGAGGATGTGGCTATGAGATTTTGGGGAAAAGACACCGGGGTCTGAGAGCATCAGTGCCGGCAGCCCTGCCACGAAGAGAGTGCTGCGGCTTGGTGTGCTTTCAGCTTTGGTCAATGGCCTTGATTAAAGAAGGATTTTGTCTTTGATTTAGGCAGCCTTTGAACATAGTGGCTAAACATTTCCTTTCAATCAAGGGTTTCCCTTTGATTTCTGCATGTAGTCAGCTCCCCGTGTCCCTCGGTGAGCTTTGCACTTGAATCGCTTCCCTAATAAATGTGACATTATTTTTGATGCCTGGTACGTTGTTAGCCTGGTTGGGAGAGCACGGCGCGTTGCAGTGAAAGCACCGTCTTCAGCCCATCAGGGATGTGAGGAGCGGTCCTTTTGCTCTGGTAATGGAGATTAAATAAGCCACTGCTGAACCTTCTTTCCCAAGCAGCTTTTAACTTTTTTTTTTTCTTTCTTTCTTTTTTTCTTCTTTTTTTCCCCTCTACATGAGGAAGTGGCTGCCAAAGCCCATGGCTGCTGCCTGCAGTATGCTTTTCCTTCTTATCCTCATTCATCCCTGCCAGCATCCTCTTCTCTTCATTTCTTCCTCTTTTTTGAGCTTCTAGAGGCCCCTGGCTCATAACTTCACACCTCCCTTAGCAAAAAACTTGGCTTTCCTCTGAAAAGCCAGCTGAGGTTCCCATGCTATGCCATGCTTTCCATAGGAAGTACTCAGAGATGCTACAGAAGAAGAAACCCAAGCTGAAGGCAGCTCCGCAGCTGCTTGGGGCAGCTCTTCTCCAGCACAGATCTACTCGCCAGGAGCAGCCGGTGATGCTGGTGCCTTTCCTTCATTCTGTGCCTGCCTGACATTTGTGTCCTTTCACTGGAGCAGGCGCTTTGTTGGGCAGGGGCAGCCTTCCTCAGCAGACCCAGGCTCTGCAGTTTCTTTGATCCTGTAACTTCAGCTTCCAGCCTTACAGAGCCCTGGGACGTTTATGGACGCAGAACAAAGATGCACAAATTATAATTGAAGCCTCTACACAAATGCTCAGCGCTGGCCAGGAGTGTAAGTCACAAGTAATTATCATGATGCCTGGCTTTGCATTTACAATGCCATATTGTTATAAATTAAAAGCAATGTTATGAGACTTAGAAAGTCAGAATTGGACTGGAGAGGTAAAATCCTGGAGGAGGCCTCTGGGTCCTTCAGAAGACAGCATGCCGTATGGCCCCTTTAGCGCCCAGTGCCCAGGCCCAGCACTGCAGAGCAGCTCTGCTCCTGCTTCAGCCCAGTGCCTCTCGGCTTCAGAAGGCTGGAAAATGTGAACCACCTCAAAGGAGCCTGTTGGTAAATGCCATTATTCTGAAGGGGCTTAAGAACCATTTGTGGCTTCTAAGCTGTGATTCATGATCATCTGGGCCTGGTTTGTGATCTCTGAATGCTTTTGGCTGGTGACTGTTGAAATTTTCCTGGGGCGCTGTTGGAGCATGCTGCTTCTTGCCTCTCTCTGGACTTCAAAACATTCAAGTCCTTGACAAAAATTAAATCCTAGCCCTCTTGTGAGGACGCAGGCAGCTTTCTGCTGTGCAGATCCCACCCTGTCTGGGAAGTGCAGGCACCAAGCTCAGTGTTGCCCACTGGCCTTCCTCCCACCCCATTTCTCAGTTTGCTTGGTGTGCGCACCGCCTGCCTGAGCTGCCATATCCGACCCCTCTCTCTTTTTCCAGCCTACACACAGGATTGCTCCCAACCCGGCCCCAACGAACAGTGTTGGATGGGCTGTAAGGCAGCACGGCACATGTCCATGTGTCCTGCTGCCCCAGGCTTGCAGAGGCGCCTTGGTGAATGCAATGCAGTGTGTGCACCTCGAGGTCAGCTGTGGTGAGCCACCGCCACGGGGCGGTGTCACCCCATGTCACAGCTGTGTCCCTTCCCTCTGTGTCAGCAGGCAAGAGCTGGCCTGTGTCACTGCAGAGTCACAGGAAAGATCAAGACGAGACATGGAAGATGTATTGTTTGCAAGAGATGTGAGGCGAAGCAGCTTTGGCTTCCAGCAGCTCCAGATGGACATGAGCAGATGATCTACAACCCATCACGTGGGGGACACGCTGCCCTGCTCTCTGGAGCCTCTGGGAGATATACGGATATCTGTGGTTTCTCTCTCACCACCTCCAGTCCCACAATAACAGCAAAGCAGAGTTTGTGGTGAACACAAAATAACCAGAAGCAGAGCTCCTGCCCAGGACTTGTCCTTGTCCCCAGGCGGGCGTGATGTCCCCTTCATTCCCACACATGGGTTTCTTCTTGCATTGATGTGAGCATCCCTTTGGATGTTGTGTCACATCACCTCCTGGGGCATCAGTGCCTTCTCCCTGCTGTCCTGCACTGGTTCTGGGGACCTCCAGCTCATCCCAAGCCATGTGGAGCCTGGCCTGGGAGGACAAATCCAGGCGGGGGTCCCTGGCTCCTGCTTGGGCACGATGCAGGGACCCCTCAGCTCGGCAGGTGGTGGGGTGGGAGCCTAACAGGAGCCCTGGCAGAGCAGGGAGGGCTTGTCACCAGAGGGGTGTCTTCACCAGGGTGCAGGTCACAATTCCCCTCCGTAGGGAGGAAGTTTAAATAAAAGATGTGGTGCCTTCCCCCAGGCCAGAAGGACAACAGCTGCTAAGCGCTGTTAATGTTAAAAGCCCTCAATTAGGAGAACCGCTGAGGGACAGCACAGGAAGCCAGAAATAACTAAAATAACTACTGCAAGGCACTGCCATGAGGGGTGAGACCCCTTCCTGCCTGCACCCCAAGGTGCAGGAAGGATTTGTTCTGCTCCCTCCTTGCAAAACATCCCCACACACCCGGCCAGGCTGTCATCAGTGGGTCCTGCGGGCATGGCAAACTATGGGGAATTTGGCTTCGCATCCAAATTGGATGCTTTTTCCCATAGACATTATGCAGCTTTTTTTTTTTTTTTTTTTTTTTTTAAATGCATAAAGACAACCAATTTTTCTCCTTGGAAATAAAAAGCCTCTGACATCACCTGCTGCTTATCTTGCTGCAGTGACATGTAGTTTCTTTCCAAGCCTAAAGAGCACAACCCTGACTCCAATAGGGGCTTAATTGCTTTCAATCCTGTTAATTGAATTTGGCTCTCCTGTGCCACTTAGCACTGACTGAAGGAGGGAAACAGGAAAAAGAAAAAAAAAAAAAAAAAAGAAAAGAAATCTGGGAAACAAGCTCAGCTGGCCCAAGGGACATGGCTCCTGCAGACATTATAAATGCATGTGCCCCTAAGCAGGGGGCTCCCTGAATGGGGTAGGCAGTGATGGGGCTGTGTTGGGAAGTATTTTGGGGGCTGTATTGGGAAGAAGTGGCTCCTTCAGTGACTGCTGAGCTTTGAGAAGTCTGTGGGCTAAATACTAGGTTTGAAATTAAGGTAAATTCTAGGTAATAATGAGATTTGGGGTTGTAGGGGACTGCCTGTGCTCTTGGGGTGGCCCTGCTTGTGTATGGCTGTGACCTGTTTCAAACCCAAGTGTTTTGGGGAGCAGGTAAGGTAACTTTGGAAGAGGTGGCTCTCTCCGGGTGGACCTCTTGCAGATGGCTTGGAGGAACAAGCTCCTCCACCAGCAGCGTGTCTGCATCTGCCTTGCTCGTGGACAGGCAGGTTTCTGGTGTGTGCCAGGTTTTGGAGGAGCCCTGCTGCGCTAACACCTGCACTGGCATCTGTGCTTACTCATGTCTCCCGCAGCACGAGAGGAGAGTGACCTCTCTAGAAGTCAGTTGGCTATTCCTGGTTGTGCTGGCAGCATTTGCTGTGAGAATAAGAATTTGAGAGGGAGCTTCCTGGGCCGTGCGCTCCATTCCCTTTTCACAAAGGGGCTGTGTGAAATCTCCGTGGTGTTTGGGGCTTCTGGTCCCCCTCAGAGAAGTGCAGAGAGTGTCTGCAGCCTCTGTCTATGAGACAGCTGGGTAACAGTAGTGAGGTCTGGCTGCTGTTGTCTTGATTTCTGGAGCAAGATCTGCATGTTAACGAAATCCGTGGGCATCCCTCCCACGCAGCCAGGGCAGCGTGGTGCTGCTGTGCTGCATGCAAGCAGACCACAGGCGCATCGTGAGGTGCTGCTTCTGCTGAGCTCCCTGCCTGTTAGCTCTGGCCCTCTGCATGCTCCCTGGTGCTGCTGTGATCGTTCCCAGGCTGCAGAAGCAGCAGCCAGGAGTGTTTAGGGGAGTGCTGCCAAATAACAGCACGGCGAGGCCTTGTGGTAAAGATCATGTAAGCCTAAATCAGAGATCTGAGGTGAGTCAGAGGTTTAATTTAATTAGGTCTAAAATTAGAGCAGAGCCTCTGTAAGGGGGAGGCAGGGCGGAGGAAGTAAGATTTGGGGGTATGCTTTTAAGTGAGGATTGGGGAGTATAGGCTTGTGCTGTTTATACAGACTGATGGCAGTGTCCCGTGGGCTTTAATATATTTAATAAGCACGTTTTGAGCACAAATTAGTGTGCACAGCTGAGTACTGCCATTTGCTGTATAACCCTGGCTAGTCAATTAATTTCTAGTTTTGCTTCCACATGTGAACGATGCTCTCTTGTCTTTTGTCTTTCCTCTCTTTATAGTTTCTGTGGAAAAGAATATTGCCTTTCAACATGTGCATATTATCCAGTACCTGGCACAATGGCACTAGGGCTTGTAGTGACTGCTGCAGTGTAAATAATCAGTAATAATGGTAGTTCATACACAAAGAACGTGCCAACACTATTATTTCTGAAGATTTTCCCTTTTTAACTTTTCTGTAAACCAGCTTAAATATCTGTCCTCATGAATCATTTGGCCTCTTTCACTTCTTAAAGCAAATGTTAATGGATGTTGGTCAAGGATGTTGGTAGGAAGTGACCTAAGGATCTTGTTGGCCAGTTAGTGAAAAAGCAAGCTTGGGCTTGAAAAGAGCTTAGGAAATGTATTTTTTGGGAGGATCATATTTATCTGAGAAAGAGCAGGTTGAAGGTTAAGTTTGGGAACATGATTAAGAATCCACCCACATTAAGAAACTTCTTGTGAATGTCAGGAGCCTTCCTGGTCCCTGAGGGCCCTGGGCTGCTGCTGGTGGCTTTGTCTGGGGATATGATTCTTGTCTGGGCCATGCTGTGCCTGCTGCCTGGAGGAGTTTGTAGGGACTTTGAGGGGGTGTTGCATCACTACTGGGTTAAGCTAAGTACTGCAGCCATTACCTAGGGCATCTTGGGTTCTTGCACGCTAAGCATTTGAAATGTCAAATGTACAATCTAATCATGGTGCATGAACAGAGTGGGGTTATGTTGTTGCCTGGTGTTCTTGAGCAGCTTGGGGTCCTCTCCATGCACCCAGAACATTGGGAGAGGTTCAAAAGGGGGAATAGATGGTGGAAATCTTCAAGAAAGATAAGCAACAAAGGTTAACAGCTGGGAAACATCCAGGGAGAAAGATGAAATCACACTCAATTTGTTGCTTGCTGCTTCCCAGTGCAGGTACCTGTCTTCTTCCCTCCCTGAAGAACTGTCTTGGGATATGGCATCAAATCCTACGCTACATTGATGGCCTTGCCAGATGGCATGTGGGCCACAGCTCAGTGTCTGTCCTGTACACTCACACGGAAAGAGGTAATGGCCCAAGAAGCTGCCAAGAATATTATGCAGAGGTACTGCTGCTATGGGGGTTTGAATAGCACATGAGGTTTGTGTGGATGGGAAAGCTTCCAGCAAAAAGTTTTGCTGGTGTGTTGGCAAGTGGAGGCCATGCAGATGCTTTGACTGTTGGATGAACTTGTTATATGGACTAACATGTGCCAAGGAGATCAGAGGAGTACTGTTGAGATCTGAGTGAGGACAGAGGCTTGATGCACACAGAATGGCCTGTGGCTGTGTCTGGGTTGGGATTATCTAGTCTAGGTCAGCCTGCTGAGCAGCAGTGAGGTGCAGGGACCTGGCTTTTATTGCTGTATGAAAAGGGGATCAGGAGTTGTGTATCATTGTGCATCATCATATTGGCCCAAGGTGAGGCTGGGGAAGTGTGTGGGTTACCCACCTTGTGGGAACAGCTGAATTTGGGCTGTGTCTCTGTCACCGATGTCAGCTACAGAGGGTTCCTAGGAAATAAGGGATGTGGGTTGGATTTAACATGATGTTGCTACCTAGGGCCTGTTGCAACAAGGTTTGCAAGATGTGCGTGACAGCAGTGACTTGGATGGTGCACGCAGTGCAGGGGCATGGCAGCAACTCCAAATCCTGGGCTGCCTGGCAGCAAACACTGCACCCATCCTGCTGGGAGGGCTGGGCTGGGCCAGGGTGTCAGCAGGTGGCAGTGTCTGCTGTGAGCCAGCCCCGGGCTGTGCCTGCACCCTGGGGTGCTCCTGCAGGACTGGGGGCAGCCACAGCTCTGTTGCAGAGGTGACACCCCATGGAGGTGGGTGAATCTGTCTGCAAAGCTGTTGCTGTGACTGTAGATCTGTGCTTAGCAATGCCTTTAAAGCACATTATGTATGCTGGTTTTAACAGGTATTCAGAGTGATTCTTGACACTAAGTAAAGCATTCCCTTGGGATGGTACTGTATCTGTGATACAAGGAAGGTTTCTACCCCCACTGCCTCTAAGAACTGCAGTTAGAGAATTGTTTCTTCTGCCTGAAATTCTCCTGCTGCTTCACTGAGATGCTGAAGTAATTTCAGATATCGATCTGGTGTTGCTGTGCATTGTTTAAAGGCTGCCCCCTTTCCATCCTAAAGGCTTTGGGATTCCTACATCTTCAGTGTTTAGCGAGTAATTTGGGACCTTAGGATGAATGGTAATTGCCAGCAGTCAGCGCTAGGCCACAGCCATTGGAAACGCTGAGAAAAACAGACTGACGCTTCCTTGTAAGCCCTGCAATTGTGGGCTCTCACCGCTGGCAGAGTGGCGGAGGAGCCGGAGTCCTGCTCCGGGTCAGCGGTGTTGCAAAAGCAGAGCGACTTTCACTGCGTGCTGCGGGGAGCCCTGAGGATGGAGACTGCTGCTCAAGTGAAAGGGAGCTGGGAAAAGCAACCTCCCAGCCCTGCCAGCTTTGACATGGGTGAGTGGGAGCGATGCTGCAGCTCAGGCAGGTCCTTTGGAGAGGGATGTTACACCCCTGAAATAAATGTGTTCTCTTACATTGAGCTCTGGTGGGCATCCCCTCCTTGTGCAGGCATACACCCTGATTTCCCTCTCCCAAGCTCTTGTCACACAGCCATTAGGGACCTGGATGTTTCCTCCCCTCCTGAGCATCCACCTGTATGGGATTTCTGCCCACCACCTGCAGGGGGAGGGGGGAATGCTGCCTATGTCAGGGCTTTTATGTAGGCTTCAACACTGAAATACTTCAGGTGACAATTTTTTTTGGCTGTTAACACATTGGAAGTGTGTGATGAACCTGGCGGATGTGGGTGCTGCTTGCTGGCAGTGTTTGATTGCATCCTGACTGATGCAGAGGATGGCTCTGAAGGGGAGCATCACTCCTGGTGACACGTATCGTACCCCAAGAGAGCTGACACCGCACTGGTGTGACATGTCCTGATTTCCTGCAGTCTTCCAGTTGGAGGCTGGCTGCCCTTCCAGCGCTCTGTCCTCACCAATAACTGCAAGGATTTGTATGGTTCCCTAAACCAAACTGTCTGAGCTGGAGAAAATCATTTGGGAGGGAATAAATGTGATTTTTGAGCGTAGAAAGAGCTGGGATGTTCTGCCCCAATACTTAGCAAGTGTTGAGCACTGCCAGCAGCTCATGTCATGCTTTGTCCATCTGCCCAGCTTCAGTCATGGCAAAATTTGTCCCCACGCTCTGGATTCATCCCCACTGGCCTATGCTTTTTATTGCAAAATGCAGAACTTTTCACCAGCCTGTTACAAACACTCATTGCCTGTGTGCTCCTGGCTTGCCAGCTGGTCTCAGGTGCTCTGAAGTGGTGGCCAGCTCTGTGCCACTTGTCTTGGATCATTTTCCTTCCAGGTTGTTGATGAACAGAAGGTGCTCAAGAAGCCAACTCATATGGGGCATGGAGAAAAACAAAGGCACTCGGTGACAGCCCTGCTTAGCCACTTATGACTGTTGCTGTAGCGTTTCCACCAGGCCAGGTGCACGCGTTCATCCGAGGGCCAGAGCCTGGGGCTGAGAGCCCAGCCGCAGTCACTGGGAGTTAGCTGGGATGGCCTTGGGAGAGGCTCTGAACTCTCTCCTTCTCACTGATGGGGAAATGGATAAAAATAAAGATGCTCACCTCCCTCTGAGGGTGGTGAGAGGATTAATTGGTTAATGTTTGCGAAGTGCTTTGAAGCTGAAATAGGTTAGGTGAGTGCTAACCAAGATTGCAACAGCTGAATGTGTCATGTGGAGGTAAAGGCTGTGCTGAGAAGGCATTGTGAGCCTTAAAACTTCTGTTGTTCAGATGTCAGGTGCTTCCCGTGTTCAGAAGCAGTCAAACACAAGGATTAGAAGGATCTGAATGGCAATTGCAACACCAAGACCTTTCCCTTCTCATTAAGTCCCAGGTTAACCTGTCCCTGGCTTGCAGGGATGGGCTGTGGTGCTGCAGCCCTGTAGTGAGGGGCAGCTGCAGGGCTGACGCTGCTCTGTCCCCCCAGTCCTTGGGCCGGGGCTGCGTGGGCAGGAAGGGCCAGCACGTTTTGTGACGAGTGAAATTGAGTTCCGGGTTCGAGGCAGGGGAAACTGGAACTGGAGTGGGGCAGGGGGTTGAGCAATGTGGGCTCCCTCCCGGGGAGGAGCGTGAGAACCGGTGTACCCAAAGCAAGAATGTGTTTGGAGACCTGGGTAAGCCCTGGCGGGTGGGGGCGGTGGTGCTGGAGCTGTGCTTAGCCTGGGTGTGTGTCCACCCACTGCTGGTTGCTCAACAGGCTGAAGGAGGTGGTGGCGATGTTTGCCTGGTGCTTGCTGGGGCTGAGCCTAGCCAGGAGCCCCAGTCACGGTGGGATGTCCCGTTCCCAGCAAGGGGGAGCTGGGGATCTGGGATGGGGGCAGCGTGCTCCGGGGAGCTGCGTGCCAGCCCTTGGCATGAGCCCTCTATATGTGGTGTGGCATCATCATGCAAACAGGGCATCCACACTGGAAGAAGGAGGTCAAACTGCATTTTTTTTTTCTTTTGTAGTGGACTGGGGAGAACAGGGTGAGACTCCATCCCGCAGGATGGGGAGCAGTGACAGAAGCCAGCAGCAGAGCTGGCTGTTGGCACCTGTGTTGAATGAGGCCGAAGACTCAGGGTTTTCCTTCTGGAAGGATGGAGCATGTGGGGGTGGGCCAGCATTTATCTGCTCCTGCCTGTGGGCCCTGCTGACTAGCTTCCATGGCACAAAGCTGCTGGGAGACTGCTGAATGTAGGACAGGGCAAGTCTGGTCTCCATCACCTCATTTCTCCATGGTTTGTGGTGCCTGGTCCTTGTGCTTTTGTCCCTCTTGTGATGTAGGGAGAATTGGGGATGGTGCTAGTCTCTGGGGGAGGATTTGGGTAGCAATGGAGCAGGGGGCTGCCTGAGCCTGGCTTCAAGGCAGCAGCAGGAGCTGCTCAGAGTTGGGCCTGGCTGCTGGGTGGGTTGTGCCCTTGTGTGTGTGTCTCTGTGGGTTCAGCAAGGGCTGAGGGGTTTCTCCTGGTCTCTCTTGAGCTTAGCACATGGGATGCTTGTTCTCTGCACCTCATGGGACTGCCTTTCCTGGGTCTGCAGCCGGCATGTGGGACAGGGCGAGTGCTGGGACGGGTGAAACTGTGGGCCTCTGATGGACATTTGGGACAAACCAAGGGGAGAACAACCACGGAGCCACCTGTCCATGTGGCAGCCTGGAGCTAAGCAGCAGCCCTGCAGTCACTGGCAGTCCCTGGGCCGCTCAGCCTTCCTGGAGCAGGCCGGGGCTTGGCACACAGATCAAAGGGCCGTGCGTGGGAGAAGATAAGCAGCCAGTCCGGGAAGGGGGTGGCCAGGTGGAGCCAGGAGGAGGGTGCTGGTGTCTTTCACTTTCATTGGCCTCTTCTGCAAACCCGAGCCAAGAGGTGGCACTGCAGCTGGTGCCATGGGCCTCGCAGGGAGCCTGCTGCCAGCCCCTCTGGCCTCAGCCTCGCAGAGCAGGTGGGACTGCTCCTCTGACTGCACCCGCTGCTCCGTGGCTCCTGTGCCAGCTCTGCACTGCTTCTTCCCCCCGGGAAGGATCCAGCTGATTGTTGCAGACCGTCATCCAAATGCCTCTAAATGGGGGAGAACCTGGAGACCTGTTTTACAAGGGTCAAACAGATGTAAATAGCTTTTCTACAAAGATTTCTGCTCCGCTTCCCTCATCCCAAAGGCTGTAGCAGCCCCGGAGGAGGCTTCTTTTTTGCTTCGGTTACTGTACCCTGTTGAGGACTCAGCCCACACAGCCAGTTTTGGGCTCTCCAAGGTTTCTTCAAAAAACCAGCCAAATGTTGTTTGTTTTATGGACACCCTCATAATGCATATGGGTTTCCCAAGGAACAGCCAAAGTGCTGAGGGGGGTGGGGTTGGGAGGGAGGGGAACAGAGGAACTCTTCATCTGGGTTGACTCATGCTTGATGCTTTGGATGGATTTGTTATTCATCATGTACCCATTACTGCCTGGGGCCTGCTTAGCTCCATGCTCAAAAACTTTTTTTTTTTTTTTTTTTTGCTTAAACCACATCACTGCAGTGCTGCTAAGCACTTGTTTGCAGTTGCCATGAGTGCCTTTACTCTAAAGCTCTTGGAGGCAGGAGATAACTAACTTCTTTCTTCCTTTCTACAGAAAACGGTTTTGTTCCCGGACAAATCTATTCCACACAGCCAGTGTAAACCTCCTGCCCAGCAGCAAAGCTGTGGTACCTAAATGGCTCGCAGATACGGTGCTCTCATTTGTGGGTCTCTGTAGCTACAGCTGCAAGCAGAGGTAACAGCAGGGAAAGGCAGTTTTGCCTGCAAGTGTTGACCTTAGCACCAGTTGGATGGAGGGTGATTAAAAGAGTAAAGCTCATCTTGTTTGAAATTGCCTATGGGATGACAACTCTGTTTTAATGCTGTTGTCTTCTGTGGATGTGTGCTTACCTGTGTGGGCATGTTATGCTCCTGCCACCCAGAGACCCATCTTTGCTGGAGGTCAGTGGTGCCAGCAAGAGCAATGCTGTCAGTGCTGCTCTGAAACTAACAGTGCTGTTGGGCAATTCCTCTATGCCTGCTTAAAGAAAGTCACCGGAATTGCTTCTGGGACTTGATTTCTGGTGCCAGTAAGTTCTGCAGAAGCAAAATCCAGCAGTGATGCTAGGCCTGGGAGAGGTAGATCTGCTCCTGGGAAGCAGTGATGGCTGATCTGCTGTTGTGCACCCGAAACATTAGCATTATAATTTCTGGGCTGGTAATTCCCATCACTGAAAGCTCATTGTTACAGAAATCATGTCTAGTGAAAAGGGACAAACCCATCTCTACTGCATCAGAGTGAAATAGCTATGCAAAGCAAACTCTCCCAGACCTCAGTGCTGGTGTCATAGACCTCAGCAGCAGAAGTGTGTGGGGCTGGGGAACTGATGGGGGACAGTAGAATGAACCCCAGGCTCAGCTCCAGGGAAGGTTGTGTCTTACCCTAACCATTGACTCATTCTGTGGCCGATGGCAAATCTTGCCTTTCTTCATAGTTCCTCTGATAGAGGACGCTACTTGTGACAGCCTCTCCAGGCTATAGGAAAAACTACTCAGTTGGTGTAAAGCCCCTAGGTGGTGTTGGCCAAACTGTTCCCTAAATGGCAGGTGTGCCCTAATGGAAGGGCAGCACCTGGGGCTCTGGGTGAGATTTAAGTCAGAGGTGGAAAGCTGATGAGAGAGCACCTGCACAGACAGCCATTATTGCGGGAGGGATAGCTTAATTCCAGTTAGGTCCTAAAGCAGAAGTCAGTGCAGTAAGGCACTGCAAAACCATAGCTCTTAAGCTAGGACAGTTGTCTGCTGAAAAGGGACAGGTTGCTTATTTTCTTGTCGCTCCATTGCTTATATCCTCTGCTTGCTAAGTATGCCCTGTCATTTACAATGCAAATGACCTGATTTGAATGGTCTAGTTAAATCTTGGAGCTATGCTGATGAAAGACAGCACAAGAATATGACCATGCAAAGCATCTTTTCACTTAGGTTCACTTAATCTGGTAAATGCTGGGGCTAGAAGTGAAAAATGAAACTCACAGAGAAGTCAAGTTCACAGATGTCCTGGAGTTATTCTAGCATCTGGAGAGCTGTTCTTTATTCAGATCAGGGGCACTCACTTTCCCACATCTCTTCAGTTTCCTCTTTGTTTTTTTGATGCTTTTGAGAGCTGTGTTTAGTCTTGCTTATTAATCCTGTTTGCTGCAGTGATGCCACAGGGAGCCACTGCCGCTGGCATGAAGAGCTTTCAGTCTAATTTGAAACAAGATGTAACAAGGGAACACAACCCAGAGTGGGAGGCAGAGGGTGTAATGAGATCCCAGGTTTGATAGCCTGCGTGTTGCACAACATGGTGTGTTTGAGCGCCTTGTTTGCAAACTTTGGGTGTCTTTTCTAAATTTTAGGGAATAATATCAACCTGAAGGTCAAGAGCAATACGAAAAGAGTAACCGTGTTTTGGTTTCAACTGGCCCTGAACTATTAATTTGCCTGTATTTTTGGAGACAGAGAAGTGCAGCAGAAGTGTTTTTAGATCTAGGGCACAAAGAGTTCAAGAGTGGTGCTTATGGGAGAAATTACCAAAAGGAGCTTCCAAGGCCACCAGTGTAGCTGAATTTGAGTAGTATGATGCAGAATGAAGCAAGAGTAGCCAAGGCAAGAGGCTGCAGCTCTGGGAAACTTTAAAGGTGAGGAGGGCAGCACACTGGTTTTAATGAGAACGCAGGGAGTTATTAAAGGAAGGATGAGGAATAAGCAAGGATGGATCTCATCAGCTGCTTTTAAAATGTAGGACGTGGGAAAACTGGGGGGAAAGTGTTGGCATGCATCCCAGGCTGCACTGATTTATTTTTAAGCAAGGAATCTATCATTATGAGATGCAGAGACTTAGAGCAGCTGTTCTCAGTACAGGGATGCGAAAGTCCTTCGGCATCCTGGGAGTGAAGTGAAAGTGGATCTTTCGTCTCACTCTTTATTCCTCCACAGTAAAAGTTGATGAGTCCTTCCCTGTCGAAAGTGAAGTGCCAAATATTTCCCTTTGATTTATTCCTTTTACAACTAGCTTCCCTCTGCCCTTGCGGCTTGTTCTGGTTGAAAATGTCTGCAGTTGCCATAGTTCTGGGGATTTGGCAATGGTGGTGACTCATGAGGTTCAACCTTGTCAGCTCAGGGCAGCCTGCCAGCAAGAAGGCCCTCGGAACTCGGAGTCAGGAAGCAGGGGTTGCTTCAGGAGCTGTTGTACTCTTGAAGGGTGTCTTTGGGCTCCCCCCTTCAACCTGTAAAACAGGTGCAAGTGGAATTGCAGCAGGAGGGGATGCTGAGAGCTCCCTTTGGTGGAGGACAAGGCCCAAGTTTGCCAGCAGAGACCACCTAGGGCAGATCTGATGGGCTTTAGGGTTAGATCCTCATATCTCTTTCCAACCTTGGTGGTTGGAGCTCAGGTAAAAGCAGAGTGTATGATGTTGGCAGGTGGCAGAGAGAAGGTGCTGGGCCGTAGCTGTTGGCTCTGCTCTGGCTCCCAGTCCGGCAGTATTTTGCCTGGATGCTGGGTTCAGTTCTCCCAGACACCAGGCGAAGAGATTATTTCTACCATGCATAAAAAGATTGCAGGGTTTGGCATCTGCTTTGAGGCTTTCGCTGGCAGGCTTAGTAAAGAGGCTTAGGACTGCTCAACCCAGGGAAGTAAATCTGCTGCATCTCTCCTCACATAATGGAGAGCAGGCTTCAAAGGAGGACGAAAACCTTTGCTTTGTAGCCTGTGTACGTGTTTGGTCTCGCTGATCCTCAACCTTGTCTCTTTGCACTGGTGTAACAGTGGGGAAAAGAAATAGAAACCGATATGTCTAGGAATAGATCCGGTGGGTGGGACACCTCCAGTGCTGGCTGGGGGAGGTTCTTCAAAGAGCGGGGATGTCTGTCTCCTCCTGGGCTGCGGGCTGCCGAGGGGCAGGGCTGCGGCGCTGCACTCACCTGCATCGCACGCGGCCGCCCGAGGGGGATTTTTATGGAGCAATCATGGTAATTAGCGAGCACAAGTTTTTCCACGTACCAAACATTGTCGAGGGCAGTCATTCAGCCCTGTGCTTGTTATTGCACTGAGTGTTGGGCAGGAGTGTCTTGGGAATTTGTCACATCCCAAGGAGGAGGGGGGGGGGAGCCCCATCAAAGTGTCCTCGACTTGCTGATGTTGGCTTGCCACCCTGAAACAAAGGGCTGATGAAATAGCATTAGCCAAGCTGGTCGCTAATGAGGGCAGAACATCTGGAGCCAGGATTTGTTTATACCTCTTTGTTTTGTCATTGTTGGGGAGACAGAAGAGGAAGTGTCACTCAGAATATAAATCGTGACATTCAAACAAAGGGCTGACATCTGGGTGTGATTTTGGACTTCATGTGTGCGGGATCTCCTGAGGTTTAAGCCCAAAATTTTAGCCCAAGATGTTGGCAGTCCATTCTGTTTTCAGAAGGTTTAGTGTCACTTCAGGACAGGGACTAAGGAGGCATCCCAACCTCCAGGCTGCAGCTGGCATGTGCTGAAACCTGGGAATGTCCGCATCAACTCCGACGCTTCAGCAGCTGGGGAGAGCAAACCCCAAACCTGGGTGCTGGTCTGACCATGGCTGGTTGTGGATATTGAGGGGAGTAAACAGGGCGAGCACAAAGCAATTCTTCCTGTGATAAAGCTTCCTGTGGCTTGGGGACTCACCAGCCAGAGGCTGCATCTCCATCATCATCATATTTAATAGCCACTGATGGACCAGTCCATGAGTTTAATTGACTTTTGACTCCCTTGATGTGTTTGGCATCCACAACATCCTGAGGCAATGAGTTCCACAATGCAATTAGATTGTATGGGAAGGGGGGAAAAAACTTCCTTTTGTTTGTTTAAACCCACTATACGATAATTTCATTTGCTATCATTTGTTTTGAGTGCTGTGAGTAATCTTAGACATCTCCTGTTCATTTTCTCTGGGCATTCCTTATTTTAGACTGTCATACTCCTATTCTCTTTGTAGCCTGCCTTCCACTATAGGTGTTCTGGTAATCTTAATTCTTCTCTGGACAAAAGCCCTTCCTACCTCTGTTCCTCTGGGTGGCCAGGGCGGGGGCTTTCTGCAGCTTCCTACAGCCCTGCTGTAGGAAGCTGCAGAATTATCATAGTAATAATTTTCTCCCTCTTAATGGTTCCAATCAGGTGCTAGATCTTTCTGGTTGCTGAACTCTGGCCTGATGTCTTCTTGTGGCCTTACCTACAATATCTCCATGATACACCCCTGAGGGAGCTCTAATAGGCAGCTAGAGTATAGCTTGCTAATTTCCCCTTCTACATCTTTCAATACTGAAATTCGTCTGCCATTTTCTTGTCCAGCCACTGTGTCATGAGTGACTTATGCTTTTCTCTTGGGTGATTTGGAGCTTTGAACTTTTCTGAATCATTCCAATAGTCCCCTTGCTAATCCCCTTTTCCGAGTCATTTATAATAACTTGAGCTGCAGAGATTCCTGTTGGGTCCCACCCCCACTGGGACAGCTGTCCTGTCATTACTGCTTTCTTTTTTAACCACTTCTTAACTCACAGAAGCTTTTCCTTTACTCTATGGTACCTTAGTTTCCTAAGAAGCCTTTAGAGGAGGGATCTCAAGATTGGATTAGAAGTAAAAGTCAGTTGTGTCAAACAATGCCATTGTCCATGCTTGGTGGAACTCTCATGTATGACAAGACAGGACTTTCCTCCCCAAAACCTGTCATGAGTCTTCCCTGGTCTGTCCTTTCTCTGTCCTTACTGCATTATTCTGTTTGTATGAGCTTTTCTCCCTTTACTGCAAAGTGCACTGCAGAGCTTGGGCTGGATGATCATTTTTTGAGTTCCTTGAGTGCTGCTGAAGGACTTAGTCCCTGTGTGTGACCCCGTGTTAATGGGATTTATCCATTTATTGTGAATAAAGAAGTTAATTCAGCTGTTCTGCTATGGTGTTATCTTCCTTGGAGGCTCCCTTCGCCCTCTGATCATGGACACTCAAATTTGTTATTAGTGCCTGTGACTTGAAAAGTTCTGCTCAGAATATTTGTAGTATATTTTGGCACAGCAGAAGGCTTTATATTTTAGATTGTTTTTAATTCCATTATTTGGACAGTACTTCTTAGCCTTGTCTTAGTGCTGTTTGTACCATTTTCTGCTAAGCACACTAACTTTTCTAGAAAAAAAAATCCCTTCGGAGATATGTACTTACACTAATCATTTCTTCAAATGGTCTTCTTGCCTCTGGGGCATGTTTTTTCCCTATTGACTCTTCCTTTCTAACTTACTTTAAACAAGTGTCTGTATTCTCAGGCAGCTTCCTGTTCTTAAGTGAAGTTTACAGTAGCAGGGTTGTAAGGCCTCTTCAGGACTGTTGGTTTTGAGCATGTCACCAGTGGCTCCTTGCTTCTTGAAATCTAAAGAAGTGGTGCTCCTGGGTGCTGCTCAGAACATGATGAAGAAGTGACTTAATGCTTCAGAGGTCACTAATTGCTGCTGGAGGAGCAATAGCTTCCGTTCTTAAACTTTGACATCTTTCTGTCCTGTTACTTACACCATCTGTATGCGAAGATGGATATCTTCCATTGCTTGTGCTTGCTTCCTGATATTTCCATCACAGCCTCATCTGAAGTTTCATGGTCATTGCCCTGTTCTGGATGGATGATGGGATAACTACTTAATATTATAATGTCCGGGCATGGGACTGCAATCCTAGGGACTCTGGCACTTGTTGATACAGTTAACTTGGTTGTGCTCTTTGATCGGCTCTCCTTTAATGTACAGCTCAGCTCCTCCACCTGCCCAGCCTACTCCCATTCCTGTATAATTTGTTGCCACTCATTACCATGTCCCGCTGCTTATCTTCCTTCCACCAGATTTCTAAGGTGCTGGTTATGTTAATAGTCCCATCTGAAATCAGGGCACTGCTGTTCACTCATCCTGCTTTTAGACCATTGGCACTGGGATAGAAATGCGTACATGGTGTTGTCTTATTCTGTTCCCTGGCTCTGCATGCCTGAGAGGGCTGTTGTCTGCTGGGGCTGCAGTCTGCTGTTTCCTCCCTGACTGTTTTTGGCAACTCTCCTATCCTTTTATTCAAGGATGCAAAATTTTCATGACTTCTCCACTGGAGACTGCATTTTCCCAAACCACATGTCTTGTCAAACTCTTGGCTCTCCTACAATATTTAGTTTAAAAGACCTTCTTTATGTGCCAGCAGCCTTGATCTATTTTCATTTGGATTTAATATTTAGATCCTTGCCGCATGATCTGTGCCTATTCAAGCCTGTCCTCAAGGTACTATTTCCTGAACCTTGCGATGTCTCTGGATTTTTCCACAGGGCACTAGAAGGAGCTTTTCTAAGCATGTAACTGAGTTGGTCCTGGCCTTTAGCCTGCTAGCTACCAGCTAAATCTTGCCTTCAAGATTGTTCTCCTCCTCCATCCTGCGTTGGTGGAGACCATGTGGACCACACCACGAGTTCTTCCATAGCTCACTGAGTAGGGGGCAGTCCAGATGTGAGACCACCCTCTTAGCATCTAGCAGGCAAGTGATGTTCTGCTCCTCAGCTGTTTCTATTGCAATAGCCTTTCTCATCCTTTTCACTGAATTCCTCATTTTCAGAGGGATGTCAACAGAATGGATCTCCTTCCTCAGGCAATTTTGGAACTGCTGGTCTAAATAAGTTTTTCCCCAGCATCCTTAAAGGTGTCACTGTTGTGTCTTAGTCCCAGCAAGCCTCTAGCCTGATCGTTTTTGCTACAAGGCATGGCACTTTATCTTTGAGGTCCGTGGGCTTTCTTCACCATGTACAGACCCGTATGACCTGCCCATGGCCAGCCATAACACGTGCACCTTGCTGTTCAGCTGTGCAAGTCTAACAGCTCAAATCCTCAGCATTCATCCTCAGCTCAACCCTCGTGATACCATTAGGAGGGACTGAGTGGAATGATCTGAAAAGGGTCTTCAGATGCCCACTAAACAGACTGGATAAATTATTCACATGAATAATATCATGATCAGATGTAAACACTTGGATGTTTTTATTTTGATAAGGTTTTGGCACTTGTCTCAAGGCTGTTGAGGCTACCGTTTTTTGAGAGCTCCTACAAACATCCAGCACAAAGCTACAGAGATGTCTTCCCTGCTGGGCAAAACGTGGTTGTTTGTCCTGTTGCTCAGAGGCAAGGTGAATTCGTGTTCTGTCACTTAGTGATTCGAACATCCCCCCCTCCATTCCCACCGCATATGCAGGATTCCTTGAGCAGAATTTGCTGTGTGTTTTGGGCAATTCCACTATTCATAACCTTACACCTGGCTGAAAAGTACCCCAAATGCAATGGAAGCATTAATTCTGAATGTGTTTTGAATGTTAGTGATTTGCTATCTAAACTACACATCGATCTGGAATATTATGATTTTGTGAAATATGAAGCACAGAAAGATTAAGAATGTAGAAAACACTGTTTGACCTAAAATTATTTTATCCTTTTAACTTTATTTTTTCCCCAGAATTGGCAGTGAATAGTGTGTGTACTAACACCGTTATAACCATGATGAAATGTATACCTGTTCAGTTAGGAGAAAATATTACAACAAAAATTCCCCAGGTCTCTTAGTAAATGAGACTTATTTGTTTATTAATTAAATCTCTAGCCTGAAGATATGCTAATTATCTTAGATGTCAGCCTAATCTCTAGGAGAGCATCTTCAAAAGCATGTGGAAAAAAGCCCAGGGCATGTGGATGCAGTACTTTTCAATTTTATTTTCTTACCTTGAAAACAAATAAATTCCAGCTAACTGCTTTCTTTTGGAAGCCTGGTGATGGGTGCAGCTCTTAGGGTGGGATTTAAACCAGTTAACTGTAGCAAGAGAATTGCTTTGAGTTAATTCTTGTTTCAATGGGAGCAGTGATTTTTTAAAACCTTTTCTTTCAGCTTGTGGATTCCTATGGTTCTCTCCAGGAAGGTGAAATTCCCACTGAGTGTACTATTATGGAGCTGATGGGAAAGGCTTTCCTTTGCCTTTTGCAAACCTTGTATAAGTAGTCCAAAGACATGTAAAGTTGAGGCAGAAAGCCACTGGATAATAATACTGTATTGGTAAAACATTCAGACTAGACTGAAAATTTGCAGGTGATGCAGGATGCCCCAGACTGCTGCTCTTCTGCACAAACCTGACACCGTTAAATGGGGTAACCCCTTGTTGCCAGCCTGACTTCACCTAGGCGCAGCTTCCAGACTTTGGATCCTTTATTCCTCTGCCAGACCAAGGAGCCCATTAGCTGTGACAGGCCAATCAACCTTTTCCTAATTGATCTAGTGATGTGGTTACTAGTGACGACAGGCAGATGAACTTGATGACCCAGGAGGTTCTTTCCACTTCTGCACTCCATGGAGGTAGTGCAGTGTTTGATGCCAGGGTGAATCATGGGTGTATCTGTCCTACATCTTTGGAAGCAGGCTCCATGGCATCGCCGACAACAGTGATTAACAAGGCAAAACGTGTTCCCTAAAGCCAGTACACCAGGTAAAACAGCCAAACGTGTAGGGCAATGAATACAAGAAAATAGCTTTTTGGGTGCAGCATCTGGTACTGAGTCAGTCTGCAGCAAGTGATGGGTGGACAGCTTCTGGAGAGATAAGGACTTGCTCAGGGATGGACCTCTGCACCAGCAGCAGCTGGGTGGTGTGACTGTGCTGCAGAAGGACAAGCAGAAGCCATGTAAACATGTAAAAAATGCAGAAGGGAGAGAAAGGAAAAAGGCTGTTCAAATGCAATAGACTTACCTTGCTACAAGCAGAAATTTCTAAAAATGAAGGGGGGATTCCTGAGGTAGCAGCTCAGTTGCTGCTCCCTGTTTCTGTCTGGCAGTGGCAATGTCTCCTTTTTGGCTTGTAGCTGTGTGTGTACAGGTGTACTCAAGTGCAATAGCTCATCTGTGGCATCCTTTGTCCCATGCCTTGTTCCTACAAAAGATGCAAATGCAAGAATTACAGAAACTTACTAAATCCTATTTGGAAGACTGCATTTCTGCAGCCTAAATGTTGGATCATGGCCTTATTTTCAGCTGGGAAATAAATGGCAAATGGAAGCCCAGTCCTGGAAGGGATCACAGGCTCAGATCCCAGAAGTCTGCCAGCAAAGACAATATTGCTGTTGGTCCCTCACCAACACAGACAAACACATAGAGCACACTCAGCCAAGACACTGGATGTTTTAATACAAAGGTGAGTGCCCACGGGAGCTTGGCTCCATGGTTGGATAGCACCCATATGATATTTTATGGGTGTAGCCCTCCTGCCAGGCACTGACTGGTGAAGAACAAGGCCAGGTCATGTTCTAGATGTTCCTAGAAAAACCTTGAAAGAGCTTTGACTTGGGTATTTCCCTGGCCTCGTTTCAGCTCTGGGGTGCTGTTGGTGTTTGCCATGTGCTGATCCCAGTAGCGAGTTTTCTAATTGACCCCACTGGTGAACGTGCTGCTGCCACTACTGTCATTAGGCGTTCGTTAACCTCTCTGCTTCTCCACCAGACTGGTGACCTGGTTGCAATGGGATGCTTATTAAGTTGGACATGGGTACACAGGCTAGTGTGTTGTGTGGAATGGTGTTATTAAATGCAAGGGAAAAGCCACAGGTAGTTAAAGGTAATCAGGTAAACCTCAGGGCTCTGTGGTGAGGACATTCCTGCTGCAGGTATAACAGAACTGCGTGTGGATGAGTGCCCATGGAAAAGAGTGGTTTATAACAGTCCCTTGGGGAAAGTGGTTGGGTTAAATGTGTGCTGAGCTGCCATGGAGTGCACGTGCTTGACAAGTTGACAAAAGCACTCTGATTTTCCAGTGGTTAGGAGAGCGCTTTGGACCGCCAAATAAGATGAAAAGGCCTGAAAGGCCCAGAAATTCTTTAGGAAAAGTTCTTTCCCTATCTTTGATGGTGTAAGTGGGAGGTCAGAGACACGGAACAAAAAAGAGCCAACAGCACAGATATGGTCTCTTGTGCTGTTGAGAAGGAAGATGGCTTATTCCCTTCTCTGTCTTCCAGAAGAGGAGATAGATGAAAAAATAATAATAATAAAAAAAAACTGCCATGGCAATCAGCTGTATCTGCTGGAGATGTTCTGGAGATGTTGGAAGGTACCTGTAGCACAGCAGATGACCAGTTGGTGAGTATTTAGCACTCCTGCTGAGTGGTGTGATCCATGCCTATGCCTGGGGGAGCCCAGAGGCAACCTTCATCCTACCTGCAGGGTGGGCAGGGCCTGGAGAGTCCTGTATATGGTGTGCCCCAGCTCACTGGCCACACGGACAGCTTGCTGGGATGTCTCACAACATTTATGTGGCTCAGATCAAGCTCTGTACTCAGCACAAAGAGAACTGTCTGGCTAGAAGGTATTGTGTGGAAAAGTTCTGGCTCTCCAACACAAAGGAGAGCTTTACTGTGGGATGCTAATGCCAGAAGTCTTACGTCTGCATGTATGCTAGCTGGAAATGCTCAGTGTCCTATAACAGTTGCTAGAAAGGGCCTGGTGAACACTCCCAACAGAAAACAGGGATTATTCTTTCAGTAGCAAGCATATTAGCTGGGAATCAGGTACGAACTTGCAACTTTAAATACCCACATGAAACCCAGGTTTTGGCACGTGGATACACAGCTGAGTAATGAGGATGGAATGAAGATTTGTGTTAGACCTGATGTGATTCCTGAAAATCCTGGTGCATTTCTGGTGCTTTGTCTTTCTCCTAAAGTATCAAGGACTGTGCCATCAGCTTTGGCAAGGATGAACCAGAAGTGATTGAAAGTAATGATGCTATTTGACAACATGCCTCCCTTTTCAGCTGTTTAAACCTTTATGCACCTCACAAAGGAACAAGTTTTGTCTTACCCAGGTATTGCCACACCATCATCAGATCGGGGAAATGTGGCACAGTGTCTGAAATGCAAGCTATGGGTGGGTGCCTTGAAGATGTCTTGTACCTTTTAATTTCAAAACAGGATTTTCCACAACATACAAATCTGTGTAATTTGTGTGCTTTCACCTAAGTTGGAAGAATACAGAAAGACAGATTATGGAAAATCCATAGGTCTCATGCACACACTTCACTTCTTCAGATGTGACTATTTTTTAGAGTAAAATTGATAGTTTTCTTTGGAGAACTTTCAAGCAGTTCTAGTCACAAACCATGGCATCAGGTACTTCTAGTAGTGTCACTATTGTCTTCCCCATCCTTAATCTTTTGTGTGTATGGAAATGCCATATTCTCAATTACCTTCTACAAGGGAAAGAAACGGGGAGCCTTCCTGCAGGTTCCCCCAGAGGAGCGACCAGTGTTGTGATGGATCACGTGCATGGCTAAAAGTAGTGGCACTGGCATATGGTGGAGATCAGAGTTTCATGCTGCAATTAGCAGAGCGGGGCGTGGTGATACTATAATCTGAGAGCAACCACCACCCACACAGGGCATGTTTTGGCCTCCTGCTGTTGCTGTGCTGATGGGTACTGGCACTTAGGCCACCACGCCCTGTGGCCAATTCCAACATTATAGAGCCTTTGCCACTAATAAAACATAAATAATAATTTTGTAGAGAGAAAAACACTGTGTTCTTGTCCCTCCTTGTTCAGGTGGGGATGGCTGGTGATGAGGGTTGCTGGAGGACAGGGAAGAGCCTGGTCCTCTCTGGAGGGCAGCTTATTGATACCCCTCAGTGGAGCAGTGCTTCTAGGGTCCAGCTGGCAGCATGGGAGGGGGCAATGTTACTCAAATGGGTTATTTCATGTTGCATAATCCTTTGTGAACTGTGCTTGTGGGCTCGCTGCTGCTGTTCTTACTGTCCACAGGAAACCAATCTCAGGATGGATTTTTCTTCCTCTGTTGAAATTCTGCTGTTTCAGCAGCCCACTGACAGTCATTGTCTTTTATTTCCATGTGTGAGCTGAAGCCAGAATCAGAAACATCCTACTTTGTCTCCAAACAATGGGGCTGGGATTTTTTTTGCATGATGACTTCGGCTTTTCAGCCGGTGTGCTGTGCTTCGCTTCTAGCTGTGGCCCATGGCTGGTGCTCAGCAGAAGCTGGAAAATACCCACAATGAATCCAGGCAGTTATGCAACGCTGCACATGAAGTAAAATTCCTTTCTAACCCCTGCAGGCAATCAGTTTACGCCCTGAATGATGAGATTTTGATTACTCTTATCTAAGCTACAAATACTGTTAACGGCCACGAAATCAGCTAGCTCTGGTAGGGCCCATCAAAGTGCAGATCTTGGTGGCCTTCCGAGCCTGCAAGTCCTTTGCAGCTCCATGGGATGTCAGGGTGGGAAGTCCTTTCACTGTACAGCTGTTATTTGCTGAGGCCTTGTAGATCAAAACCCAGCTCCCACCACTTCCAGCACAGCCACTTTTAATGAGCGAATACTGCCCTGGAAAGCGTTGACATCAGGATCGGCAGGCTGCTTCCCCCTGAGCTGGCAGGGAGAGCTTGTTGCTTCCATGCTGGATCTCTCCTGAATGCAGAGGCTGGTTCCAGCATCCTGTTGCCCCATTCCCACATGGTATTGCTTATAGCTCGGGGAACAGCTTTGCTCTCTCAAGGAGCCCACTTCCCAGGGCAGCTTCATTCTTCTGCGAACAAAAGCTGTTGAGCTGTGGGGAGGCTCCTGGCTGGAAGGTGGGACCTTTCTGTGGGCCAGGCTGAGACTGCTGCCTGAATCGAGGCTGGGTGGTATGTTAGATGCTCCCAGATGCATCTCTCCCTTGGTTTTCTGTCATATTTCACATCAAGAAAGATAAATATTAAAAGCATCCAAGCCAGCAATGAGGCAGAGCTCCTTGTACCTTCAGCCTGGTAGGAGGGGAGAATTGATTAACTGGTAGGTATTCAAGGCCAGGAGAGATCAATAGGACCAGTCAGCTCAGCGTGCTGTGCAAATCAGACCATAGATCACGCTAGTGATTCCCACACCAAGCCTGTCTGAGAGATAGCATTGTTGTTTTGACTGGTGGGAGGATCTCTCACACCACAGGGATGAATACCAGTATAAGACCAGAGATGAATAGTCTGAAATAGGTGTGACCCAGAGGATAATGTGGCCTTCTGCATCTTAATATACCCATCTGTGAAATGCAAATAATAACAGGGGAACCTTGTAGGGATTCATTAGTGCTTTGAAGATGGCATGTGTTACACGCTGTTATTGTGATCTTCCAAAGTTAGCCTCATCCCTGCCTTTCAGACATACACCTCTCACGGTTGCTCACTTCCTGATTCATTTCCCCCTCCTCCCCAGCATCGTCAAGCCAAGTCAGCAGTGGCAGAGGCCTGTCCAGAAGAGTCAGCCACATGTCATGGTGGCTCATGGCCTAAGAAGGATTGCAAAGGCAAGGCTGGCTCGAGCACAGAATGCTGGAAGTTGCTGTGATTGTACTGCAGATGTGACGCGGGGACCTGGTGTGTGTCACGACCTTTCCGCGCTGGAGTTTGTGCAAATGACATGTAAGAGTCCATAACCAAAGATGCTTTTTGCAATTTTAGTGTTGATCGGAGCTAAAAGGTAGATTTGGGCAGGAAAGGACATGGTGACAGTGAAGGGCATGACTGATGAGATCCTGGGTCTGGAGGAGGATGCAGTAGGTGCTGGGTTTAGGCAAAGCTGTTAGATGCTCTCTGTGCATAGAGGTTTGTAAAACTGCAGATACAAATTAAGCTCATCCCTATTTTTTCCCTTTGAAGCAGTGAGTCCACTTGACACAGTTTTTTGTTGGTGAAGCTTACTGCCGTGCTCCAGACGTGCTTCTGAAACATTTTGCTGAAGCTCTGCGCACTCTAGGATGTGCAAGACTTGCTCTGCAACCGAAATTCTCAGAGGTGG
The DNA here is from genome assembly GCF_047663525.1 of Anas platyrhynchos. Taxonomy (NCBI): domain Eukaryota; kingdom Metazoa; phylum Chordata; class Aves; order Anseriformes; family Anatidae; genus Anas; species Anas platyrhynchos. The sequence continues at coordinate 8,712,634 of NC_092600.1, read as the reverse complement.
ATGGAGTCAGGAAATTCCTGTCATTCTCCTCCTGGCCTCTAGCAATTCACTCTCCTTTGTGATCCGCTCCAGAGGGAATAGTGCTCCAGGATGCTGAGAGTTAACACAACCAGCCATTGCAGCAATGCAGCCAGGTGGTGTGCTGCTGGGCTGAATTGCATACACAACACAAGGGTTGGAAATGAGAAGCTACTTGAAGGACCTTTCAGTGGGTCGGGCTGGTGGGGCTCAGTTTTGGGCTCAGAAAGCTCATCCTGCTCGAAGGAAGAGGACTGTGGTATAGACCTTGGGTGACTGTGCTGTAATTTGGATTTCAGAAAGACTGAGACTTGCTTCCCTGGAGGTCTGGGCAGAGCTTGCCTGAGAGCTGTGGCAGCAGCAGGTATGAACAAGAGAGCGCTGAGGCACATAGCTATTGCAGTCTGGAAGCTCAGACTCCGTTAGTTTGGGGCTGACTGCCTTGTTGGCTGATCAGCGACTGGATTTCAGCCATAGAAGTGGGTGCAAGCTAAAGAGGTTTGTCTGCTGTCATAAACCTTGTCTTGCACGGGATGTGTGCAGGTGAGGTGCCTCCCAAATTGTGCTGAGGAGATGGGTAAGACTCGTGGCTCTTGCAGCACGGGGTGGGTGAATAACCGAGTATCCCTGGAGGGGAGGAAACGGTACTGATGTTGTTGTTGACAGAAAAGATGAGTCCTTTTCCAAGGCACTAAGCAAGGCAGCAGGATGCAAAGAATGGGGACTCTGTGCGCAACACCCACATAGCTGCAGCCCAAAAGACTGTTAGCTTGCAATGTTAGTGTAGCAGCATGGTGCTCTACCCTTTATTTTCTATTTGAGAGCTGCAGATGAGCCCAAAGGAGCTGCAAGGGGCCTCTTGTGCTGAGAGGCTGATTAAAAATAGGAAAGTGCCTTTGAAGTCCTTCGGTTTTGAAATATCTCACTCTGGAGGTGCAACTCATATAGCACTACTGACGTTGAGAGCTCTGGACTCTGCTTCTCTGGGAAGCAAAATACCATCTACTCTACATTTCCTTTGCTAAATATGCCAAACAACCATGTCTCTTCTCTTTTAGCCCTGAGGGTTGCTGGTTTGAGAGAGATGTAGTGGTGGGCTGGAAAAGAAGTTTCAGAGGAACAAGCATCAGGTGTTGCTGTGGCCAGAGTTGCTCTGGGAATGGAAAAAGGGAGGGAGGTAAAAAGCATTTTCAGGACAGAAAAGAATATCTCTGGTGGGAATAACGGGTAGCTCTATTAAACATTGGATTATTTCACTCCTCATGTTATTTCTTGCTGGGCATGAAGAAGTTTATTTCCCTGGGACGTAAGAGCAGCAGAGGGCAGCTGGTGTCACAGGTTGCATGCTCTAGTGAGAAGGGGGTGCCTGGAGAGGTGACAGAGCACGAGCTGCCCAAGGGAGCACCCTGAGACCAGTGAGGCTGTGCTAAGGTGAGCTTGGCTGGTGCTCAGCAGGAAAAGTGAGGAGCCCTAGGCTCTGCAGGTGAGCAGGGCTAGCAGCTCATGGAATCATGTGTTACTTTTTTAGTTTGGTCTGAGGACCCAGCAGCGGCACTGGGCAAAGTCCCTTTTGTCACTGGGAGTCACAGTTACGGTGCTGGAGTCACAGCGCTGATCGCAGGGATGTGGGGCATCCTGTGGAAAACAAGAGGCAAACTTAGTGCTGCAAAGGGGACAGTCCCCGGCAGAATACCAAAGTAGATGAAATGGGGCTTGTCCTTATTGGGGTCACTTTGTTCTCACGTGGTGCCTTTAGAGATTTGAGCCAAAACACTGCATTGCTCTGGGGTGAGAATGGGGCTGCACTGTTCCTGCTCTCAAACATGGAGCACACCCTTGGAGCTGCTTGGGGTGGAGGCTGGCATCTGACCAGCGAGGAACGACCAAGGCAGAGAAGTTGAACAGTTATACTGTCAGGGACTGAAACATCCCCAGGTGATGCCGAACCCACCAGAAAGGAGGTGATGCCATACACAAAATGGGATAGTGCCATGTCACGAAAGGAAGGAAAATGATGAAAGGATAAGGCATTTAAATTATTTGTTTGTGAACTATTTGGCTGTTTATTGGACTCTTTCCTGAACTTTTTGTGGGCTCTGAATGAGGAAGAGGTAAATGTCTCTGCCTGTGTCCTGCCCACGCTGGGGCTGTCCCAGTTTGATTGCTGTTCTGTTTTGTCCCTAGGATTCCTTAAAGGCTGTTGGATTTCTGCCTCACAAGTTTGCCTAAATTTCACATTATTCTCCATCCTCATCCCCTGCATTTTCCCAGTTGCTCCTCCATGATTATTTTTATCCCATTCTCCAATTTTTCTAGCAGAGTGCGTAGGAAATTGGGCTCTGTGAGAGCTGTCCTACCTAGCACCGTTTTATACGCTCTTTACTTCTCTTCTAAATTTGAAACGGAGAAAAGAACAAAAGGGTCTTTGCAGCATCTCTTGCTTCCAGCTGCTTTCCTCAATGGCACATCGCTCTTCAGATGTTTGGCATTATCTTTAAATCAAGATTAGCAAGGCGCTGTACCAAATTCATTGCTAAAAGATCAGGAACATCTCTTCTACAACAGATTAGATCCTGCAATACAAAATCCCACAGAAATTAGTGGGTTGACTGGATTCCAGTGCAGGATGGAGACTTTATTGTGTAAATCCATCAATAAAGGCAATCAAGTGAGTCAGGCAAGGTTTGTTTAATACTCTTGCTGTCATCCTTCGTTATTGTGACTGGGTTTCCTCTTGTAAGTCAAGTACACAGGACCAAATCCTTCAAATCCTATGGCTTTGTAGGGTTCTCCCCATCCCCTCACATCACTTTTCATACCATTGATTGTTTTTATTTTATTTTTTTTTTCAGGAGATTGTAATTATGTGGTAGTAATTAGAAGGAAATCTTTCTCTTTTTTGGAGAGATTTAGTACTGAAAATGGCTCTGGCTTTGGTCTCAAGGGACTTTTGGGGTATTCTGGCCTTCTCCCACACATTGGTGTGGGTTTGGCTAGTGGATGGGGTGCAAGGGTGCGAGGATGGGAGTGAGATGCAGCAGTCACAGGGTTGGTCTGGAGTTGGGGTCTGGGTCTCTTCCCTCTTCCTTGACCTGAGGTGTGTTGTCAGGGCTGCAATTTGTTCTCACTTGGCCAGTCTGACCGGGCGCAGGACCCACAGTACCTCCTTCAGGAATGAGGTGGTCAGCCAGCTGTCTGAAATCAGGGCGTTCTTTCACTTTATGGGAATGGAACGTTTAGTGGAAAAAATGATCTTTAAAATAAAACCCATCTAAAAATGCATCTCCCTTACTACCCTGTGACTGACTCATGGGAAGACACCTCAGTAGCCAAGAATGTCTTTTGTTTTTGTGCTCCAGAAAGGCTTCCAGCTCTATGTAGTTCTAAATTACCGTACATTTTGGCTTTTTCCATCATAGTTCTTTTCCAGTTTCTCCCAAGAATTTACTGAGACATGCTATATCAGGTTAGTTATTTTCTTTTCCTGTTCGTCTCCCCTCTAATTCCATGCCCAAATACGTGTACAGAAATGATGTCATGGTTCAGGGCAACACACAGCTCTTCCAATCTACCACTAAGCATCTGTGTGACCTCGGGCAGTTTCATTTTCCAAATTCACCACTGTGAACCTGCCTATGACTTAATTTTTTGAGTGGAAAAGAAACATTAGGGATGACCACATACCAAATTAGGACTTTCTACTCGTTTGGCTTTGGCTCCAGTTGTAAACAGTAGCAACTATTCTGATTTGGGAAACATGTGGCAGCAATTTATTATGAGAGTTTATACTTGAGCTGAGCTGCGTTGGCCTCTCTGGCCAAGTGCATACGTCATGCGAAAATATGTTTTCTTCCTTCTTCAGATGGAGCTGACTTGCCTCTCTGGTACGGCTTCTGCCTGCTTGCCTGTGTTCAAGTATCTTGCAGCTCTGGTCTGCTGGATTGCCATTTATCCACCTTCAAACCTTACAAATGACTTTTCTCTCCAAATTCTCCTATTCTTCCCAGTGAACAAGCTGCACAGCTTCTTCCTGTGTAAATCGTATTCCAAAACTTTGACGTTAACCTTGTTTTCTTTTCTTGCATCTTCTGATAAACTCTGTCCCCTGGAACAACCACCTTCATTATTTCACCTTTTCTTTGGGAGAGACTTAAGCGAGGCCACTTTGCTGAACCCTTTAGCATCAATAACGTCACACCTCTGTGAGCACTGATCTGCTTGAGGAGCAGTATCTATACGGTCTGCCAGGTCCCAGGTGGGCTGAGGAAAGGTTTTTCACTAATAACACTGCCCTTTCTTCCAAAGATAATGGAGAAAAACAGGGAAGGGATGAATGAGGATCTTGCAATAAGGTTTTCTAGTTAACGCAGCACTATGTGAATTGTAGGAACAAATTCAAAGTCTTTCAACACTGCCTCAAGCCTGGTGTTTTTCAAACTTGCCTGGATGCTTACTATTTGGCTTCAAACTTAGGTGCTTTAATGAAAGCCGACTGACTTGCAGAGGTCTTGAGTGACCCAGTCTTCCCATTGTCTGCTGAAACAAAATAATTAAAATAAACCCCTTTCAGCTATTTTGTTGAGATATGAAAAGCAATTAGTGGTATGCTCTGAAATACCTCTGTCTTATAAACCGCCCTGAAGGTGGTAAGAATTCCCCCGGCCATGTGGGTAAAATGAAATGATCCATTTATAATTTTCTTACCTTGACAAAATGCAGGGAGTGACTCAAATATGTCCCATCCTTATGGAAATTAATTGTGTTAATGGGATGATTAGAATTTAAAGCTACTGTCATCAAACTGGTTTTTGCGGCTAATGATGGTTCTTGGGAAGATTATGTCATAACGAAGGCGGAGAATCTGCTCATCTATATATACGTGATCTGACCTGAGCCCTTTCTTTGGGTCTCATTGAGCAATGCACTAATAGAGTCAACACAGGCAAACAGTCGCCACCCTCACCATGAAAATAGAAGGTGCCTCGGTGGTCCTTGCTCTGGCATTTTTCTGCTTCTTCTCAGGTTAGTAAATTCTGTTCTTTGTGCTGAAATCTGGGCCTGGTACAGCACTTAAAGACAGCAAAATAGAGGATTAGAGAGCCCTTGCTCTTTTAAAGGAGCAACAGAAGACCATTTTTTCTGTACCACTTATGGGATTGATTTTTATTTAACACATTCTTGATAATTGCTTTTTCTTTTGCACGTGAGAATGGTGAAGTTCCACCAATAGATGGAAATATATTTAGTAGGGTTAACAGTTTAAAAATAATAAAACAAACCCTAAAACCAATCACCCCAGTTGTTCATGTGGAAGAATACAAATTTCCAACCTGGCTGGACTTTCACGTAAAATGTTTAATTTTGAACAAAATTATATTTTGGTGAATTCAGAAAAATGGGGATTTCTTGTCAAAGGTCTTGCTAGTGAATGCATTTTCATAGGGCTGCAGTAGAGAAACTTCAGCAGTTCAGACTTGATGTAATGGTCTTTCACTTTGCTGCCCATTTATACTGAAAAAGAGCTGATGGAGGATTTTTTGATGGTTCCCTGTGATGCCACAGATGATGCAAGAGAAAAGGATGAAATATATATTATACTTGCTCTAAATGGCTTAGTAGAAAGAAACATATCAGCGACTCATCTACTGACTCATTAATTTGGTAATTTATAAGAAATACTGCGAATGGAATGGGCCTTGAAAAGGAATTTGAAGGTTTGGATAAACAATGATATTATGGGCTGGCTCTAGTGTCCCAGTTTTATGTGAAGATGAAGAAAGCTAAAAGTATTTGTGTAAGGCTGATGCCACTACCAAGGCAGTGGAGTAGAATAATAGAGAAACAGTTATCAAACAATCCTTGAAATTGGGATTTTAATACTCTGAAAAGTAACACAGTGAAGGGGGGCACAAAAAAGGATTTGTTTTTGCATTTGAATTGCAAAAAAAAGCAATCTTCCAGAAAGTCTCTAATGCCCAATCCTTTCTATCAATGTACAATAATGTATTGGATTAGTTTTTATTTAGAGGTATTTGAGTGGATTATGAAACTGCATCAAGTATTTTAATTAAAGGCTTTTGATTTTAAAAATTTCCTTTCAAAGACTTTGTATGGTTTCATTGTTTGTTTGTTTGTTTGTTTTTCTCCACAGATGTTGCCAGCCAAGCTTCGATTAAGGCGAGTCCAACCTTTTCTATTTTGGTTCTTCTTTTGTTTTGACAGCTACACTACTTAATGCACGCTTTAAGCAAAGTCATTCAGACAAACTGTACTGAGAGATCACGCTGTTGTTCTAGGGCTGAAAACAGGGATTGAATTTCACCATGTTTAGAGACAACATGCTTATAATCAGCAATGGCTCTAGCTGACAGTGTGTGTTCAGATATGTGTTCAGCATAGTGCACCAAACTGCTCAGAGCTGGAAGTCTTATGGGACGAAGTTAGAAATGGCATGAGCTATATTTCTAATGATATTTGCTTCTGATTCAGCAGAAACCCCCCTTTTCTGAGTCTGATAATTAAAAGAATTAAGCAAAGTCCTTTGAGATTCAGAAAATGATCTGATTCAATGACCAAGAAGTCAGCTCTATTCATGTTTTAATCAAACTAGCTTGTCTCTCCCTAGCAAAGACCCATTTAGAAAATATAGTAGACAAAAAACAAAACAAAATACAACACTAAATGCTTTGTTCATTCTCCCTAACGTGCATCTCCAGTTCCCCAGCAGAAGAGGCAACTGGCTGATGCCACATGAGACAATGTTGGTGCTCCGCTCCCTGAGAAGATTGTACTTCTCTGTGGCTCATCCCTTGCACACAAATCTCTCCTCACTCTGCTCTGGCCAATTCATTGCTTTCACATCCCGCTGGCACTTCTAGGGCTTTATTTGCTGCTCTTGAATTACTTTATAATATACAGTCCTCCCCTGCAGTGGGTAGCAATTTGCAGCTGTATGCAAATTAAATGTGTATTCCTTTTCTCATGAATAATGGCCCTTGCAGCGGGCTTTGAGCTTTCTTCTTGTCTCTTCTGCCTTGGGAGCCACAAGAGGGGCTCCTGGCACAGCCTGTGGTGAGGGATGGGGGCAAGGAGTGTGGTAGCCACCCTGGTGTGGAAAGCTCATTGTTGTCCAGAGAACACAGACCACCCTAAAAATGAAATGTGAATGAACTGTCCTCAGGATCTCGATGGCCTCCGAGGGAACCCTCCGCTGACTACCCTCTTCCGCACGTTTCAGAACGAGTGCATGAAAATTTGGTCCCTCCTTCGCAGTGGCAAGTTTTCCTGCCCCACCAACAAGCAGCCCATCAACGGCCCGGATGGCAAGAGGGACCTCAACAAGTGCCTGATGTGCCAGAGGCTGCTGTGAGTATCGTCCGCCCGGCCCCTTAGATGCCTTCTCTCATCCCATAGCGAAGTGCCTGCTCCTGGGAGGCTCCATCTGAGTGCTGCAGCCCCAGGCCAGGCAGATCTGTCCATAGATCTTCAGCAAACCTGCGTGCCTGTTAGTGCTCTGGAGCTGATAGCACAGAGGGCAGGGGGGACAGGCTGTGAGGAACAAGTCCACGGGGGAGAAAAAAACACGTGGATTTCATTTCTTATTGCTGTAGATGATGTTGAATGGGATGGAACACCTGGGTGTTAGGCAGAGAGAAAGGATGGCAAAATGCCACTGATGAGGAGATGCTAAATACCCTGAGCATGTCTCACGGGGCTGGAGCCCCGAGTCCTGGGCTGTCCCGCTGCGTTGCACAACGGGGAGGTGGGGTTGGCAGGGCTGGCCTTTAATCACCCCTTATTTTGGTTTTACGTCTGAGGGCTGCATGCTGCTCTGTCGCTCACACCTCCCTTTCTTGCAGGGAAAGAGACTCAAAAAACAAAGGGAGTGGTGGAGAAGTGAACAGAGACGTGAGCTCCGGAGAGGTGAGGTGAAGCATCGCTACTTCTGGTGGGACACCAGCAGCGGGGTGATGCCGTGGCATGGCCTTGTCGGTCTCCAACCCACTCATTGTGTGCTTCCCTGCCTGCAGTCCCTATCAGGCAGTTACCAACACAGTGCATATGTTCTGTGTAGAGTGTAGGCTAAGGAAGATGTCTCCTGCTTATAAAGCACACTGCTGGCATTCGGCAAATAATTAATAGTGGTGGTGCATGTGAGCTCTGACTAGGGCAGGGTGTGGGACAGGCTGGCTCTAATTGTGCCTTGTTTATCTTGTTGATGAACCTGGCTGGTTTCTTTTTTACCCACAGCTGTTTTTCTAGACAGCATGTCTTTACGTAGAGGGACTTGTCCTTTCCAGCCTTGGGTTTTCATTCTGTGTAGGAGAGAGTTGCTGTTCATCAGATAGTGTTGGTTACAGGGATTTAATTTTTTATACCTCCTGGTTAAGTAGGATAGCTTTCTTGCTCTGGTCTGTCCAGGTAATTGAAATGATTTGTAAAACATAGCTGATTGAAGGGAAATCTTTTTTAAACATCAGACTTGCCAGTGTGTGGCAAAAGGACTGCTCCAGGGTGTCAGGCAGAGACCTACCCTGAATCTCGTTGTTCAGCCACAGGTTCAGTGTGGCTTTTGGCAAGTAATTTTCTGGGCTTTCCTATCAGCAGATCTGGGATAAGCTGCAATACCATCTCCTCCAAATGCACTGTGAGGGGAAAAAACTGTTACAGACCACATGGCAGATAACCTTAAAAGTGCTGCATAAAGGATTTTAAAGACTTGCACATAGTGTGTGCTGCTGGTGCTGCAGGCCTATTCATGTGTCCCAAAAGCCATAGGAAAGCTGCTCAGAAGAAAGTAAAGGCCAGGCTGAAATGCTTAAGCAGGTTTTGCTACAAAAGTATTGTTGTGGAAGAGTGCTTTGCTTAAATTAATACAGTGTCATTCTATGTAGAGGGTAAAAATGTCCCCCTATTTTTCCTTTGAGCCTGGAAGTGTGAGCTCTACAAGGATTTTTTCTTTAATGCCTGCAGCTTCATCTGTCTACTGTCCACTGCCTTTTAAAATTCTTGGTAGCGTGTTTACTCGCTAGCAATAGGAAAACTAACAAAATTGTTGCTTTTATACATAGAGCAGAACCTAGGTTCTTCAGGCAAGCTCTTGCATGTTGTCTCTATTAGAAGTAGGAATAAGACTACCCTGGATGGAGATGATAAATGTGCTCATCTAAGAATACAGATTTTTATGCTGCATGCTACAGTTTAAGAAATGGTGCATCAGGCAAACGATTTATGGTTTGCCAGTGAGTTTTATGCTTCAAGGAAACAAGTTGTGTTTGAAATGTAATTGATTGGATGCGTGATGCTTTGTGGATTTGTGGGAGATGCACTGCGGTCAGCATGTCTATGTGAAACCACGTTTCTGGCGCTTCTACAGGATGAGTGCCGGGAGTTTCGGGATCTGTTCAAGAAAGGGAAACTTTCTTGTACAAGAGAGAATGACCCTGTCCGGGATTCCTCAGGGAAGCAGCACAGCAATAAGTGCATCATGTGTGCAGAGAAGTTGTGAGTAGAGAAAACCACTGCTGCTGTTACTGGGGCTCCCTGGAGCAATATTTCTTCACTTTCTCATCCTGTTTCTCTTTCAGCAAAAGGGAGAATGAGCATAAAGCAACTACAACCAGAGGAAGAAATGATAAGGTGAGATTTAAGTATTAGGTCAATAGACAACTCTTTTGGATTTTCATTCAAGATAAAGAGGCAGCATTACTGTACTCAGTTGCTCTGTCTCTCCTGATTTCACTTGGAGATCCACTTTGCTTTCCCTGCTTGTTTCTTGCTGATGCTCTTAATCCTCTGAGTAAATAGTTTCTGTTTGAATGTTATGGTCTATCTCACTGACCCACAGATCTAATGACACAGACAAATCCTATGAGAATAAAAAGTGTGCTGTACTGTCCTGACAGCTGGCAAAGGATGGGGAAGCCAGTGCTACTGAAGGTGTTAATTAGGTTAAAAAGAAAAGCTGGGTGAAAAGCTTTAAATCTGTGCTCTGAGATGCTCCAAAGATCATTATGTTGTGGGAGGAGAGCTCAGCCCTGTGCAGTCTCTAGGGTAGCTCAGTTTTTAGCTTTCCCCATTGGAAACTTTGCTCTCATAATGCAGCCACTGTGGTGTTGTGTGCTGATGCCTTCCTGGTGAAAGCAATTCAGTAACGAAAAAAAGAGGTACTCATCGATGCTTACCTTTTGATTTCTGCCATACTGGGGACTAGTGTGGTCCCCTTAAGCCTCAGTCTTGGGGATAATCCCGTTTTAGTGCTTTTCCTAATGACTTTGGCACAAAAAAATGGAAGTGTGAGTGAAACTTGCTGATGGCAAAGCTGGGAGGCAGCATCAGCAGAGAAGGATCAGCAGATCACTCAGGACTAATTGGATAGTGCTGAGGCCTGGAGTAATAGAAACAAGATAAAATGTAATAACAGAGTGCAAGATCACACAGGCAGTGATTAACGAGAATTCCTGCTCGTCAATTAGAAATGACAAAGGATAAGAAAGCCCTGCATTTATTAGTGGGTCAAGGATGCGACAGACCCATGAAAAAGGCAAATTTATGTCTCAGCAAGGCTTTTGCAGCAGAGGTCAGGCTGTGAACAAAGCTCCAGAAATACTGGCTCAAAGGGAGAGAGTTTGAGAGAGGCTGCTAGGGGAAAAGCAGATCAGTCTCTGAGGCAACAGCAGGCCCAGGGGTCACCTGGAGCTTGGTTCACCTGGTGTCAGGTTGGGCCTCTACTCCCCACAGCTGGTTTGGCACTAGGAAGGTGTGGGTTTGTGTGCTCGGAGTGTTTTGTTTGGTGGCTGCCAGTGTTAGTCCAGTAGCAAAGCTGAGGAGTGGGAGGAGAGGCTGAGGGATTTGGGGTGTGCTGCTGGGGGAAATCCCCCCTGGGCACAGACAACTGCTGACTTCTAGGCAAAGGAGGAGGCACTGACCTGCTAAGGACCTTAATGCAAGCTGGCCAAAACCTCTTGTGTAATCTCTAAGTGAGCAGAAAATAGCAAATATTAAAACCTATTTGTAAGATGTAAGTGGGATCCAGGTATGCATCTTCAATATCTGCTATTTGGGATCAGCTGTTGCAGGATCTCCAGTAGCAGAAATTGGAGGGACCGAATGCTTCCCTCCAGGTTACATAATGGGGGCAAATTAACATGCTTTCTGTGCAGTGACGTTCAGCAGGGAACAAATTAATCATCTTCTCTCCAAACAGCCTTCCACACCTCAGGGACTTTTAAGGATGTTTGCATTGTGCTTTTGTCCCAGAGTGTGGTTGGTGGTGGAGGGTAGTACTGCTTTCTACATGGAATTATCTGAGCCAAGATCTGGGATAAAAGCTGTAGCTGCGTGCTAAGGATGGTGGGAGAAGTGGGACGGCTTTGTTACCTATCGGCCACATCACTGGCGTGCTTTGGATAGCCCAACACGGAGCACAATAATTAGTCAGGCTGTAGTAGAAAACTCCTGACACGTGCTGTGCAGGCAGAGGCACCCATCATTTTTCTGACTCACTCTGTTTATATACTAAGTGGCTGATACTGCACACCCTCTTCTCTCGTTCGCACCCAGCCTTCCCTGTGATGCATTTGTGATGGTTCAGTGCTTTCCTGGCAGGAAACCCCAGGTTTCTAAGAATCAGGTCAACGAGGCAGGGAGGACGGGGTGCCCTAACCGCTGCCCTCCTTCCACAGGATGACTGCAGTGAGTATCGCTCGCAGTTCGAGGCTGGAGGACGGCTGTCCTGCACGCGGGAGAACGACCCTGTTCGGGATTCCTCTGGCAAGCAGCACACCAACAAGTGTCTCATGTGTGCAGAGAAGTTGTGAGTATAGCTTCCAGCAACGGCAAAGAGGAAAACCTCGTGCTGTGAAACTGCAGCTTCTGCACCTGGGTGACGCCTGGGGGAGTCCTGAATCCCAGTGGCCCTCCGAGAGATGCTCTTGCCATAGGGCTTTGGCTATTGCCCCTCTTTCTACCTCCCTTTTGGTGAGATGGGCCCAAGGGCAGGTGAGAAGCAGCGGGGAGTAGAGGAGAAGCAGGGTTGATAGAGAGCTACCCCTTCCCCAGGGGCTGTCGGCCGCGGGTAGCTCCCGAGGAGTTTCCCACGCGTGTACTTTGCCTTCCAGATGCTCTCTCTCTACTCCCATAGAGCATATGCAGAAGCAGCCCTGATATGAAAGCAGCCACCTGGACCCAGGATGTAGCGTACAGTGGGAATGGTGAGGAGAAGGGAGAAGGTTTAGGGGAGGGAATTAGGAGCAGGGCCACCAGGAACAGGGTCTGTGGATGGGGAGCTGGTGCCTGATGGCATGACATGGGTTTGCGGGGCAGCCCCAGGTCCTGGTGGCACTTGCACTGCCATAGCGATCCCTCTTTTCTTGTATCTTCTTCTTCAGCAAAAAAGAAGCCCAAAGAGGAGGCCAGTCTGGTGGAACTGCCCAGCGCAACAAACCACTCACTGCAGAGTGTGCAAACCAGGTGAGACCGAGCTCGAAGCCTCCCCTGAGCTCAGGGAAGGGGCTGGGGGGTTCTGAGGGATCCTTGTGGCCAGGGACTGCCAGGGACAGCCTGTGGTGACCCCAGGGCTCAGGATGCTGGAGCTAGCTGATGGTGGGGGAGAAGCAGGTTGTACTGCAGGCCCTGCAGTGGGATGGATGTGTGTGAACATACAAAAAGTGGCCAGGTTTGGACATGGCAGAACAGGCCCTTTTGCTGTCCTGGTGGGTGATGCTACATGGGAGATAAAGGGCAGGTTTGGGATCTCCATGGTTCTGCCAGATCATTTGGTGGGAATGAAACCCTGTATGGAGCAAGCTTCAGAGCTGCTTCTTCAGGAAGAGCCCCCACAGTTCCCTGGGTCTGGGAGGAGGATGGGGCAGGACGGGAGCTGATTTAACTTCCTGCATCTCTGCTCATATGAAAGACTTTTCTGTTTCTGGTTGACAAATGTGCTCCTGCCCCTTTTGCAGAAGAGTTGCATGAACAACAGACGGCCCTTCTCCGCAAACAGAGGGTGAGCATGGCAGCCTGGCCCCACAAACCCCGGCACCAGTTTCTGCCCCCTTCCACAAGTGTGGTGTGCTTTCTCCTAGGGGTGGTTTGGAGGTTAATCAGGGTGGGAGCGGTTCAGCTGCACCCAAGGGCACCACCTGAGATGGAGAAGTGAGAGCTGAGGTGCTCGGCGCAGCACTCGTCAGTGATGGGGAAGCTAGACACAGAGCAGGGCACGTTTCTTGTGCAACCCTTGCTCCTTTTTAAAGGCATTCTTGCTGCTCCTGTACACAAAGCAGTGATTGCTGTGCTCAAAATCTCTCAAGACAGCTTGCCCAGCAAAGCCTGCCTCCTGGCAGCCAGCCCTGCTGCCTGGCCCCAGCACGTCCTCACCTGCTGGCTGGGAGGCAGTGCCTGGTGCCCCACATGCTCTCTGGGCACTGGTCAGTCCCCCTGGATTTTAGGACTGCCAGGCTTGAGCAGGGATCAGTTGCTGCTTTTTCAACGCTTTTGCTGAGGAGCTCTGAGATTTCTTGGTTTTGGCTGCTGCAGTCCCTTCGTTTCCCCCAGCGCAGCAGTGTCAGCGGGCAGACAGGGTGTAGAGCCCTCTCTGCAGCAGCAATTGCTGTAGAAAGCTGGTTCCCTGGCTCTCCTGGGATAATCTCTGTAATGGGGACCTGCTGCTGACTTCCACACAGACAGGTGGGGGGGGAGTCCTGTTGCAGGGACTGCCTGTGCTGTATGGCAAGCCAAGCTCCCTGTTGAAAAAGTGCCGAATAATGGCATTGGACATTAAATTGATCTAGTTAAGCCCCCAGGGTGGTGATGTGGCTGGGCTGAGTGCAGGGCACGGTTTTGGTACATGGCCAGGGGCTGCTTGACCTCCTCTGCCTTGGCACAAGCAGCTCTGTGGGGACTGGTGGGGAGGGTGGGTCTGCACTGGGCTCCCCGTGCACTGCAGGGGCTGTGCCATGAGCAGCTTCTGTGCTCTTTCTCCCTGCCAGCCCACAAGGAAACTCGGCCCAGAGCGGTAGGGACTGCAGCCCGGCGCCTGGCCGCACAGGACAGCGTGGAGGCCCCGACACCTACCAGCCGGTATGCCCAGCTCCCTTTCCCAGCAGCTCCTCCTGTTCCCAACATCACCCCGAAACCTCACTCTGGGACGTGTGTGCTCGGAAGGGCTTGAGTTGGGTGGCAGAGTCTGTACCCTGCCACTGTCCCTTGGCACAAGAGGGGTGTGAGGCTGGATGTGGCCATTTGGGAGCCTCTAAGGCCAGATCTGCTGCTGGAATTGGTTTGTTATAGGTGTATATCAGGTATGGGGGTGTGGTGGTGGTGGCCTGGGGCTCAGGGAAGTGACGGTGGTGTCCCCCCCGAGTGCTGAGAAGATATCGAGTCAAAGACCCTGAGCAGGGCTGGGGCTGACCAGGGGACAAGGACAAGGCTGACACAGGGAGGGAGCGCTGGAGGAGGGGACACTGAGCCATAGGTAATGACTGCGTGGAGTAACGTGGGAGGGAGGAGGGGGTGTGTGCTCTCCCTGTCTCCGCAAAAAGAAAATGCATTAGTTTCAATGAAGCTAAAGTGGAAATTATGAAACTAATAAGAGAAAATAAGTTACTATAAAAAGGATGACTAACCTGTGGATCTTGCTGTCACAGGGTGTTGCCAAGAGCTAGGGTGATTAAAAAAAAATGACCTGCCACTTATAGTCAATGCAGCAATTTAAATAACATTTTGGAAAGGATAGGAAATGCTTTTCTGTGGGGCTGGAGGGACCTGATTATGGACTCCCCTAACTCTCTGAACCCTCTGTCACTGACTGCTATTAGAAAAAAAGACACCCGAACCAGCTCCTGTTTTTTTCTATTCTGGTATGGCAGTTTTAATGCATTCCAGAGGAAGCATCAGGCATAATAACACCAGTCTGCTTCAGGGCTTAGTGGTATTTCCTGGTAGCTCCAGAGGAGGAGCAGATGCTGATCAGCCTGACTGACGAGAGGTGATTCAGAGAGCAAACCTGCCCCTCTCCTCTCTCCAGGGCCATCTGTGGGGTTTGTCACAGGGAGCCCCAGTTCCCAGAGCTGAAGGAGGGGCAGCACTCGATGCTGGTCCCTGCATGATGTGGGGCTGCCGGTGAGGCGGTGGTGGCGCACGCGTGGGTCGCACCACAGGCAGCGGTGTCTGATGTGTAGAAAGGCATCTGGCAGGGAATTGCAAAGGTCAGCGCTGTCTGTCTTCACGTCATCGCTGATTACCCAGATGAGGGAGGAAGCAGCACATTAATGAAATTAGCAAGTGACGTTTAACCAGAGGGTGTTGCTGCAGCACCCCAATATCACCGAACCCACTGTGCCGCCCAGCAAGAAGCTTTCCTTCTGCACGGTGCTTCCCCCTCCGTAGTGCTGTTGACTCCAGCGAGGCAATAAATGATCTCTTTGTGCCAAATGGCACAGGGAGAGGAGGTGAGATGCCCTCCCTGTCCTGGCTGCAGATCTCCGATTGCGCCATTCGCAGTCATTGCGACACATTTGTATAGGACCTGGAGAAAGAAAGGGGTTGGGAACACGTTAGTCACTCCTTTGTCTTGGACTTTTTTTCAGCCCCTGGTGCAGAGGTGGGCAGTGAGGCTGGGAAAGGGTCTGTGTGTCAGGGAGCAGGCTGCGGGATCTCTGATGAAACTTGCCATGACTCTGCAAACGTCTGTGCTGGTGTGCTTGTAGGATAATGACCTAAGCAGGAGAGGTCTTGTTCTTTCTGCTCTGAGTTTTTCCTGGCTGTGCCACGTGTGCTTTGTAGGAAAAACTGTGTTTAGATGCTTCTGCTGTCATGCTTAAGAGGAAACAGGAGGGCACACTTAGTCATAGCTGTTCATACATGCTTGCGTCTCCTCATTCCATGGGTGTCAAGTCGCACAGTGTTGCACCACCCTCAGGCGGCTGGACTCCTTCATCAAGGCTTTTCCTTCATTTTTGGCAATGAGTGTCTGCTGTCTTGCAGAAGAAACAGGCACGAAAGCCCTAATAAAGAAGGATTAGGGACAGGTAGCAGAAGTTTTTTTGCATTCTCATGGTTCCTCAGAGAAGTAAATGTGCTCTGGACCAAAGTGTCAGTGCAGATCAGACGAGCAGCTCTAGGTCTGTGCCTGGCAGGGGTGCTCTGGCCCCCAGATTTTGGCTGCTTGGTCCAACAGGAGGTGTTACCTCTTTGCAAACCTGGCTTTGCCAAAGGTATGATGGATGTGCCGCAGGGCAGAGGGGCCTCAGGGCAATGCCTGGCTTGCGAGCACTGTTAAGTAGCATAAAGGAGGGTCTTGCAAGAGAACCAGCACCAAATGTGATTTCTTTCTCTCTTCAGCTGGACTGTGATCGAATTCTGCACGGGGTAAAGGGTGGAAGGATTTTCTGCAACAAATCCTCACAACCCGTCTGTGGCACTGATGGGAAAACATACAAAAATGAATGTGACTTGTGTTCAGCTGCCATGTGAGTAGGCGGAGAGATTTCAGTAATACAGGGCCATCCACCATTCCCGAGTGTCTTTTGCAGCACAGTGTTTGTTTTGATACATCATGACTCACTATCAAGTGTGTCCTTGGTGCCTTGCTGTTAAGCAAACATAGATCAAAATGCTTGAGATTAATCTGATGACAGCTAATTAAGATACACAACTTTCCAGAGTCCCCTGTTCCCCTTCTACCCGATCGTAAGATTGCTTGGGGAGTAATAAATGCCATCAAATTGGAAGTAGCATCAAAGTATTAAGGAGCCCACAGAGGACCATCATGCCGATGGCAGAGAGCTGTGGCATTGCGAGTGAATAATAAGCAGTGTCTTGTCCTCCCTTTGCAGGAGAGCGTCAGTCTACATCACAGTAAACTATCGAGGTGAATGCCGAAACTCTGTCCCTGAAATGGTAAGCAGCATGTCACTGCGGGGCTGGGGGAGCATCAGTCTTTTATTTTCCCTTGTGAAAGTCCTCTGCTGGCACTGTATGAGCTTGTGAGGCCCTGATCCATGTTTGTGGTGGAGAGGTTGTCGAGACAGAGTGAAAAATAAGAAGCTGTGGCCATTGGTGACGACCTGCCCTGCTGTGCTCACCCAGCAAGAGCCAGGAGTCCACATGTTGACCTTCTAGGCAGGTTAATTAACAGGTTAACTGAACTAACAGGTTAGCTGAACTAACGGCTTAATTAAAACCATGCTCTGGGGGTGCACTTCTGCCATGTGGCACAACAAGCTAGGGAGTTAGGCTCAGAGGGGCAACAGAGCCCCCCTATCTCCTCCTTTTTTTTTCCTTTCTTTCTGTCCTTGCTGGAGCGGGTGGTTGGGAGCTGGAGAAAATGGCCACCCAAAATGCCTCCCTGCTGTGCCACCCTCATTCCAGGTGTGTGCTGGGGTCCCAGCCTGCACACTGTGTCTGTGGTGAGAGCACCAGAGCCTTGGGAGTGGGGTGCTCATGCTCAAGAAGCATTCAGATAGGTTCAGACTTGGATTTAACTGAGGCATGATCTCCATATTTTTACCTAGACCATATGGTAGGAGAGTGACACAACATCTGGGAAAATATCTGGCTTTTTTCCTGAGACTTTGGTGATACCAAAAAGTCCAGAATTGCATAAACCATAGAAGCCTCATTTCCCAAATAAAATCCATGAAGATTGGGAAGTGAAAATTGTTCATGAGGTGACGTACTTTTGGGAAAGGTCTTGAACCTTGTGTGATTTCCCCCATAGCAGATGACTTAAAGACTTCTCATTAGTAGCTCAACAGCCCTCAGAGCTTTGTTCTACAGCCAAGGTCTCTTGATTTGCGTGTCCTGGGTGCGCAGGACTGATCTTAGTGTTGGCATGAATTCTTGAGAAAATGAATATTCATCCCTAGGGAAATGTTGATATTTGTTCCCACTCTAAACCTGGAGTGAATCAAGATATCAAGACAAACTGACAAGTTGTATAAATTTTTGTATGTGAACTTTGGCTTCTTAATATGAATTTTCTATTGATGTTTCCGTAGGCAAAACAGTATCGCCCTTGGCATAAAGGGCTTTATAATGCAAAACAGCCATCACAGGGGTTTTACCCTCATTTGCTCAGAGCCAGGATGCCTGTAGATCCCCAACATGTTAAAAGTGAAGCATCCCAGCTTGTGTTCTTCTGTGAAACAGCATAATGCTCTCAACACCGTTTAAATCTGAAGAAATTGTAGTGCAGAGAAAAATTTTGCCTGTGATTGTAGTGGAGGTCTCTGTGTCTCACCCTTCATTGTGATGAAGTCAGTGTTGGCTCCTGTACACTGGGAGCAGAGGCACTATGCAAACCTGCCAGGGGCTTTGCTCACATTGCTGGGGACGTCCAGGACTGGGTGTACCATGGCAACTGAAAAACACAGAGGATCCCCTCTGAGCTGTGTCTGGATTGGGATTCCTTACCATTTTGTGCTTTACCAAGCTGTGCTAAGCTCTCAAGTCTTTGCAATTAGAGGAATACGCCATATACTGAAAGTCAGACAATTTTAGCTATGTTAAAATTATTCCAAGGAGGGTTGGAAGCAAATAAAAGGAAAATGATAAGATTTTCCACTGAAAAAGGCCAAAACACCCCTCCGAACAATGAGTTATTCTTTCCTTATGTATATTGTGTCACTTGAAGAATCAGATTGGAAATTGATGGAAGCCCGTTTCCTTGGGAAACCTCTTGTGTCCATCAAAGACTTCCCTTATTTCTCAGTTGGAAGCTTATGAAAAATACCCTGATCAATGTTATTCTTCACCACTGAAATTCATGGTAATATGTGTTTTAATGCGTGAAGACCCAGGTACTTGCTACTTGCTACAAAAACCTGGAGGAGACCAGCTCCAGCCGTGCCTTTGGCATAAGAAATGGTTTTAGACAGCTGCAATATGCAGAATGAAAATGCAAAGGACCAAAGCTGTCTTTAAACTTCAGAAAAGATAATATTACATTTTTAGTAGCAATTTTCCTTGCGTTTTATTTTGAAATTAGCTGTGGAGGTGCTGTGTTGCCTGACAAAATGTGTGTCCAAGCTGCCTGATCTCTTCCCAGCTCAGTGCCTGCAGCCACTCCTGCCAGCAGAGCTCCTGCTGAATTTCCAGGAGTTGCTGGCAACGCTCCCTTGATGTCAGCCAGATTGCCATCAGGGAGGGGTGGCTGTAGGAGGGGATGGGAGCAGTGTGGTTTGAGAGAGATCCAACATTAAAGGGTACATCTGGACAGCGTGCACTGATGTGGTGGAAAACCTTCCTGCAGAGAGAGCCCTGGGGCTGTCTGGCATCAGGGCTCCTGCCTTCCATGCAAGGTCTGTGCCATAACCAAATTCCTTTGATCTGGTTCTGCTTTAGTGCAGAGGAGTGTAGCTGAGTCCAGGGCTTAGATATTTTTTTTTAGCAGACCAGCTGGCCATTATGTCCTGCTATGCTGTGTCATGTGGGTTTATTAATTGTAGATCTTTCCAGAATGTTTCACTTTAATGCTCTCTTGCAATTTAATTTCTTGTTCAAAGGCTTTCTCCTCTTTCTCCTAAATCTCCCATGCAAGAGGCACCAGCCTGCCCATATTAGTTAGCAGGTCAGGCAAAAAGGGGATGTCCATTTTTAATTTGTTTCCTACAGAACAAACAGACAAATTCCAGGTTTTCAACAGGCTACTCCATTTATTTACAGTGCTCTTTTTGTCATGCCTCTCTTCAAGAAGGCAAAAGAAGGAGGAAAAAAAAAAAACAAAAAACAACAACAAACAGGACCTTTCTCCGCTAGATAGTGGGTATGGAAAGCACCTAGCTTCAGGCTGAATTTTGTCGTGTTTTCTAGTCTGGCAGTGACCCAACTTGCCTACCACAGTTCCACACTCTGCCCCAGCTGAATTGTGTAGCCTCTGAGCAGGCCAGAGGGGCTGTCATGCAGATCCTAATGCTCTGCCAGTGTAACAACGGTGTTGTGCTTGGGGATGAGCTTATTGCTTGTTCTTTTTTTCCAGAAGTAATGGAGTTCAGACTGCCAGCAAATACCAGGGATCAGCTGTGACCAAAGGTACAGAGAAACAGTAATTTACTCCCTTTTGGCCAGCCTGTCCTCTGGGGGTGGCGTGTCACAAGGGTTTGGGTGTCAAACCTTGCCTGGGCAGGTGGCAGGGCTGGGGCAAAGGGCTCTGCAATGTGCTCTTTCCCCCTCACCACAGCCTGGGAGCAAGGTGTGGGTCCTTTGCAGAATCAGAGGGGTGAAGGGAAGCCCCTGCCAAGGGGGCTGAGCCCATGGGAGTGTGCAAACTTCATGAGGACTTCCCAGTCCCCACAGTGGTGGGCTTTGCCCATTCCCTAGCTGTCCCTGCAGGGCCGAGAGGATGATGGCAGAACCTATTGCTGTTGTCCCCCCGTCACAAGGAGGCAGGGATGGCACAGGGTCCTTGAGAGTATCCCAGCTTGGAGCTTTCCTGGTGGTCCTTACAGGTCCTTTGCCTTCTGGGGCTACAGTAATAAACTGTCTCTCCCTGTCTCCCTAGGGCAAGTAAAGGAAGAGTTGACGTCAAGCATCAGGGGAGCTGCGGAGTTCCCAGCGCTGTTGGAGTCACCTTTGTCCCCTTCTGCAGCAAACGGGCCTGTCCTTGCTCAGGTGGAGGGCGAAGAGTTGTGGGGACCCAGCGGTGGCTTCCCAAGTTGGCCCCACGCGTGCTGTTGCGGTTGCTGCTCGGCTCGGGCTCTGCCACCTCGCTGTGTCTTAGCGTGCTTCTACAATAAAGATAACTCCACAGCGTCCTGTCACTTTTCTTCACTGAGCCTCGTGGGAGGGATGTGCAAGTCCCTGCTCCTGCTTGTCACCAGGCGTCCCTTGGGCAGTAAACGTGCATGGAGGCCCCAGGGGTGCATCTGCTGCCGTAAATGCCATGCGAAGATGTCAGACCCAGAGAGGAAGAGTGTGGTCTGGGTTTCATGAGGAGGGGCCAGGGGTTGGGTTCTCTGAGATATGAGGCCTTTGATAAATTCCTTCACCTCCCCCTGGCCCTTTTCTCTTGCCTGTAAAATGGACATTAAAAGACGCTTACCTACCTCAGAGGGTTGTTTTGAGATTTTAATTGGTTTACATGTGGAAGCCTGCAGAGGGAAATCTGTTTTAAAACACTAAACCTGGTGTGCAGGCAGTTTAACTGCTGCAGTAAGTGCCTTCTTCCAGCCCTTTCGGCTTTGAGAAGCGCTGGGGAGCAGATGCACCTGATGGGTCATGTCAGATGGACACGAGGCTGCTGGATCAGGGGCACGGCTGGGAAGGATCTCTGGGATCCACAGTGTGCATCTGGCCTGTGGCATCTCTGAGGCTGTGCTGGCCAAGCAGAGAGCTCAGCAGCCCACCTTGGTGGCCTGTGGACCACCACCACGTGCTTCTGGGTCACCTTTCTGCCTTGGCTAGTTTGTGCACAGCAGGTCCCGTGCAGCTGTCTGATGTCCCGGAGGGCACATGGGCTCAGCCAGTGCAGGAGGGGGAAGAGGGGAGAGAAGCTCCATGACTGTTGAACGGTTTAAATTATTTAAGGATAGGAAAATGTCACTTGGAGATTTAGCTGTTTTGCAGTTAGATCTAGTTCATCTATATTACAGAATCACAGAATCTCTAGGTTGGAAGAGACCTCAAGATCATTGAGTCCAACCTCTAACCTAACACTAACAGTACCCACTAAACCATATCCCTAAGTTCTACATCTAAACGTCTTTTGAAGACTTACAGGGATGGTGACTCCACCACCTCCCTGGGCAGCCCGTTCCAGTGCCTAACAACCCTTTCAGTAAAGAAATTCTTCCTAACATCTAACCTAAAACTCCCCTGGCGTAACTTTAGCCCATTCCCCCTCGTCCTGTCACCAGGCACATGGGAGAACAGGCCAACCCCCACTGAAACTATTTTGAGATGAAGTTGGGTCTTTGAGCTAAATGCTCCCGGGGCTAGCTAGGGGTCTATTAGCGCCATGCACCTGAAAATTGGGTGGGATTTGCAAAGGAGGAAAATGTGATAGTGGATTAACAGAAACCTATTGGTGGTTTGCATGCCTTTCCTGTACTTTTATAGTTGTTACTTAAAGCAAATATGTTCTTATTTGTATAAACTTTATTGCAGGACATTTCCAGAAGACCTTGAGTGAACACGCAGTGTTTGAGTCCACTTTAGCTGTGACCTGATCTGTAAATACGCTCTGTTGCAGATAAGGCTGGAGTAACTTTCTTTCAGATTTTGGCAAGATTTCACTCAGTGCCAATTAATTTGGCTCTCCTCACAGATATTGATTTTTTTTTTTCAATTAAGTTATCACAATTCTTTTTTTTTCCTTAATGCAGCTAATGAAAATTGATTTTTTACTCTCATAAAGTACTTCCGCATGTATTGCATTTATCAGTCTATGACTTTATTATCAGCAGATTCTGACATAAACAATGGTTAATATTTTGTATGCTGATTTTTAACATGTGCAAACACTATCGTTTAGACATAAATTATCACTGATTATTTCTACATGGAAAATCCCACCACGTACAGTTATGCAGGGAAAAGTCACTGGTTTCGTCCTATTTAGCTGTTTCTGGAGGTCCAAAATTTGTCTGTCTTTGAGCTGATGAAACAGGTGAACCCTTGAATATTATTTATGCAGCTTGAGAAGGATGAATATGAGGCAGTAAAAATGTTCGCTGATGATGTCTGCTCACTGATTCCAGCTAAAATCATGTGCAGGAACTTCTGTGTGATATTTTTTTAAAAGCAGTACACAGTTTGAGGCTTAAAATAAATTCTTGCAGATGAAAATCAGTGCACTTGAAAGTGCTTGTAGTGATTTCAAGCATTCAGATTTTGAAATAATCACCCATAAAACCTGCATTAATTGTGTTCCAAAACCAATGAACTGATGAGGAGGGTGCCCTACTAGCCTCTTCTGCCAGGGCTTGAGCACCTTCTGAATTTCTCCTGCTACCAGCAGAAATGATCATTCACAGAAATCATAGCTGGCAATAAGGGTTTATTAATCAGATTACAAAACTGCTAAGAAGGCCCACGGCAGTGACTTGCTAAATCTGCCTTTGCTGTTGTTAGTGAGCCTACCAGAGGTAGCAATGGCAACTCTTTCTTGCTTTCAGCAGCCCTCCTCCTTGTCATTCAGCCTCCCTTTGCAGATCAGTCCAAGGACTTACGGACCCCAGTAGCACCATATGCAGCAGAGCTCCAGGTGGGACTCCACATGAGTGATGCCAGGTGTTATTTCCATGGGGGTCCTAGGGAGAAGGAGGCAAAAACCTCAAGAGGTGTTATGAATATATCACTCTCTCCTTTTATTTTGCTCTTGGTTACCCTTGGTGTTGCCCTCTAATGCTGTAATGAGACCTAAAGAGCTCTCGATGAACCTGGAAAGGTACTAATACTCTGGGACATCTTCATTTTGCTGTAAATTGCATGTTATTGAGGGTGTCTTACTGCCAGTGGGCACGGCCCCCATGTGGTTCACAGCATTTCCTGAAGCTTGGCAGGACTGGCACTACAAATTGGCAGCTCTAGGCTGTTCACGAGTCTCCTGCCTTCTCGCACAGCTTTTCCTCGAGTTCTCCCAAACATTGCCGGGGTTTTGAGCTCAATTGCTCCCTGCAGGGGCCTTGAGCCACTTGCTTTTTTTTGCATGGAAGGTGTCAGGTACTTACATAACCCGAAGGGACATGCAAATGCTGCTCTGGCTTTATACTGAGGACTGTTGACTCTGGCAGAACCCTTCGCAGACCTTGTACTCCTGTGCTGTTTCCCAATCCCCTGCAGCCTGTCCTTTTGGAGCCTGGCAGTGCTGCCCACCACCTCTCATGGCCACCACAGCAGCAGGGCCTCTGCATGAGCCTCATGCCAGTCTGCAGGAGGGCTTCTGTTGCAGAGCCGTCTCTTCTGACTGCCTGGGTGTCCCCCTGATGCTGTACCCTCCAAGCAACTGCTGTGTATGGGTTTCAGCCTTATCTCCCTTGATTATCACAGGCTGTGCTCCATGGCCCACCTGCTTTGTCTCAGGGACTGGTGAATGGGCCTCTCCTCTCTTTAAGGTTCCTATTTAGCACCCATTGGCATACGCCTCCTGTCCTGCAAAGGTCTCCCTGGTACATGGAGCTCTTGTCCAGGCCCTGGGACATGCCCTGCTCCTGTATGCTGCAGGGGTCCTCCTGCTGGCCAGCCATCCAACCAGGACTGCAGAACAAGACAGGGAGCTGGAAGAGCTCTCCAAAACTTTCCTCAAAATGAAGGTATGAGCAACTCCACTTGAGTGGGTCACTCAAAATAGTAAGATGTAGATGCAACATGTTGCAAGTTTAAAAAAAAAAAAACACCAAATACAACAGCAAACACGCATGAAAATTCACACTTTCCCTATATGCTGAAGGTCCTAAAAGAAATAGTTCAATGTTAGCACAGTTGTATTGCTATCTGCACTCTTGGTTTGTAGATAGGAAACAGAAAAAAATTCTGCATATATTTCTGAAAAACAGGTGGGTTGGCTTCATTGCCTTCTAGCCTCAAAGGAGTCACATTCTTTCTTGGCCCATGTGGGTGAACAAGCACTGCATTGCAGCTGAGGTGGGGGGTGGCAGACATAGGCTATGGCTGCGATGTTGTTTTCTAGATCCCAATTCCTCCTCTAGATCACTGACAGGTGTTTTTTATTTGCCCCTTTAATCCATCTCCTATTGCAAACATTCCCTGAATTTAATAACTTAGCTAGAAGACAATTGCTGTGATCTTGACAGAACATGCTGAGTCAATCTATTTTAACTGCAGATTTGGTTTGCAAATAATGTCTCCTCACCAATAAGGTTCAGGTGTCATCTTTGTGGACATTGGCAGGGATTTGCTTGACCGTGACAGCTTTTACAGAGTCTGGCAATTAAGTTGTCAAGTTGCATTTTCCTCTGACAGGCAGCATTAATTGATGATGGACTTGGCTTCAATAAGCACTGAGAAAGATAGATATTGTGATCAGGGTGAATAGAGGTCCTTACACTTGAGAGCTGTGTTGGTCCAAAGCTCTGGAGTCCTTGACACTTGGTGTTGTTGAGATAAGGGACAGGGCAGGAGATAGCTAGGCTGAATTTCGGGGAAGTAACGAAAGCAAGATATGTGAATAGAGACCTCTGTAACATCACTAGGCATCGACATAGCTGGAAATGTTGGTATCTGGGGAGGCTTTAACTTTGTAGATGCACACTGCAAACTACTACTGTTAGCAGAGCTTCTGGATATGAGGAGCAAACAGAATTTTTGATTAAGTAATCCCCCAAATCATGTCATTGTGGATTTGCTTTTCATGTGAAAAGGGTGTTGATGTCCTCCTCTTAGAAAAATAATACTGGGATGATTCAACCTGAGCTCACTCTGTTTAAATCATGCCAAAAATAGATTTGCAAATAAGGATTTTTACTACTGAGTACAGAATATGAAAGATTAAAACTTAGAAACTTGGAAAATCTAGGATCCCAACTGAGGAGACTTGTTTTGAGACCAATGTATAGAATTGACAAAAAATCTGCTTAAATAAAGGAGAAAAACATGTTCAGGACTGATCTAAGCTGCGTTACTTTAATGCTGGGCAAACCTTCAGCTGAAGCTTGAAGAAAACTAAAGACATGAAGTGTAAAGGAATGATTAATGTACACGATGAATGTGCCGGAAGGTAATCGTGTATGAGCTAATATCAATCTTTACAAAGTTGGCTGACTTCCTAGATAAGGGAAGTACAGTAGATCTAGTCTATCCAGACAGCAAAGCGTTTGACCTGTTGCCCTGTGGGATGGTGTCATTTAGGCTTGGCGAGGTGGGTCAGGAACGGGCAACAGGGGAGGTGGTAATATGTGAACAGAGGGTACGACAGGAGTTATCAGTGAACAGCCAAAAAGATGGATTTGGGGACCAAACGTCATGGTTTTGTTCCTTGCCTTAATACAGAGAAAGTTGGTACATGGAGCAGATCTCTTATGAGTCTTTTTTTTAAAGGCAGAAGAACAGGATTTCTTCCAGAGGGAATGGGGTAACCTTCTGGGCTGCAAGTGCCCAGGCTCAAACTGACGTGAAATGTAGTGGTGAAGGTGCAAAGTCATGCCCCAAGGTGAAATAGCTAGGGTTTTGTCTACCAGCTAGGAGCTTGGTTGAAAACTACAGCAGAGGAGAAAAATCTAATTGCACTTATTCCGTTGTAGGGCAAATGAGAGCCTGCACTGTGCTGGGGCAGATCCGGGAGCGGAGGGGCCTTGGCACGCTCTCTTGCTGGCTCCCCTCAAGCCACACAAAAGGCCCCTTCCTGGCATACGTGCCTGCGTCAATCATTAGCTAGAAATCCAGAGCTGGGTAAATACATTTTGGTTTCCCGTGTTGATGACGGATTGGGTGTTACATCATAAGGTGGGACCATTTGACATGACAGTTCGCTATATATTCCCACTCCTGCCTGTGCCCTTCCTCTCCCACACTGAGAGCGATCGGGCTGTAGTGGCACAGCTGCTGTCTGCCATGAAGACCACCAGGCTCTTTGTGAGAGTGGCTCTAGCCCTCTGCTGCTTCTTAGGTGAGTGTTTCCCATCCAATTGCATAGGTTGCTTTAGCTGAACCAGCAGCGGGGTGATCAGCAAAAGTATTGGGGTCTTGTAATGTGCAGGAGAGCCTTATTCCATGGAGGAATATTCTTCCTGAGAGTGTAGCAAAGAATTAAACTGAAAGAACCAAGTTTCAACAAACCTCATGCAGATAACTGCTTTCATCTTGGTTTATAGGAGGAAATTGCTGAGGCAGCAGTCTTAGTGCAGGGCAGGAGCTTGCATGTGGAACTGCTGGGTATAAGGGCAAAGCAAGGCTGTTTGCAATGGCATCCGTGTCCATGTGAGCAACATAAGTGCTAACTTTAATGGCTAGAATCACTCTGTGAACTTTTCTGTGCTGTTCCCAGTAACTGAGAAGTTTGTGTCTTGAGATGGGTAGTGCCAGTGATTGACAGCCATCTTAAATGCACGTCTGAGCTTCTCGAAATCAAATACAAAGTCTTTTAGAAGAGGTTAAACTCAGAGTGCAGAATTGAAAATGCCTATATCGCTTCCCTGTAATGTCTTAGGAACTGATTAATACATATGGTCTCCCCCATTCTATCTGCCATCAAAAGTGGAATAAAACTTTATTTAGTAACTTTTAATTCACCTTATGAGCACTTACTAACATAATGTAAGACTACATTTTCTTAAACCCAATAAACCAATCAACAAGTCACTGAATTTAATTGTTTCATAGGAAGATTTGCATGTCATCTCTGCACATCAATATATATATATATATTTATTTTCTGTCTCTACTTTTCTTTTAGATACTACCTTTGGAATTGAGGTAAGTTACAGATTTTTCCATTTATTCTGTTCTATTCTGAGCTTCTGGTAAAATAGAAACAGTATATAATTACCTGATGAGCAAGTGGATTAAATCTAATGAAATCCTGGCTGTTCAAATAATATTTGCCAGTGCATGATTGAATGATATTGCCAAATCATGAGAAAGTAAAACACCCCCCCCCATTTATACTATTTTCAGTTCATTAAGTAAAATGAAGAAAGCAAGAAGTAATTATACAATCCTATTAGAATAACTCTTAAATATAATTGAGTTACTCCGAGTCAAAGGGCAGTATATTACCTCCTCAAGAGGAAAGCTGTCTTAAGACGATATGCTTGAACGCATCAAAGACCATGATTCTGATATTTTTTCTATACATTAAGACCCGCAGTATTGTGTTCTTTTCTATCCCTATATTGGGTTGAGGAAAACAGCGGGGTCCGCGTGATGGATTTGTCTGCAGGTTCTTCCCACACAGTTATGAGACTCCTGTAACTCACCAGAGAGTGTAGCATGATTGGAAACGATCAGATTTGAGCTGAGGGACTCTGGCGTACGGCCAGGCTCCCAATTATCAGATGCCTTCATTAGGCACCGTCTCTCCCACAGCTATCCTTCCTCCGTGTCGTGCCTCCCCCGGCCCCCAGCAGGAAGGCGTAATCAAAAACTTCTGTAGAGAAGTTTCCCTGCTCCTGACAGCCTGAGCAGATTCAAAATGATACCTCTGGGTTTCCTCCCGGCTGGAGCTGCGGGCACTGCTGCGGGAGGTGGGAGGCTGCGTGGTTTGTCCTTTCTGGGCAGGAGCTGACCTTGGGGCCGATGTTGTGCTGCTTTCCCAGGTTGATTGCAGCCAGTATTCCAGCGGCATCGGCAAGGATGGGACCCTCTGGGTGGCCTGCCCAAGGAACCTGCAGCCAGTCTGCGGCACCGATGGCTCCACATACAGCAACGAGTGTGGGATCTGCCTCCACAACAGGTGAGATTTGCTGGAAACCCTGCAGAAGCAGCAAGGTAGGGGACTTGCGGTAAGGGTGGCAGCTTTGTCCCCCAGAGGTGGGCTGTGCAGAGGAACATGAATTAGCACCAAGGTGTTGACACTGCCAGCAGGGAGGTGACGACTGCTCTGCACAATTCCTGACACAGGTCTGCTTTCTTCTAGGGAGCACAGGACAAACGTAGAGAAGGACTATGATGGAGAGTGCAGGCCAGAGCACGTTACGGTAGGCATGACAGTAAGACAATGTCTTGCTCTGTTGTTGTCCATAAAGACTTAATTTTATTTAATTCTTTTTTCTATTTTTTTTTCTCTATTCCTACTCTTTTTACAGATTGATTGCAGCAAATTCCAGCGAACTGCAAAAGGTGGTGGTGTTCTGGTAGCCTGCCCAAGGATTCTGAAACCAGTCTGTGGCTCAGATAGCTTCACTTATGACAACGAATGTGGGATCTGTGCCTATAACGCGTAAGTCTTTTCTGCAGAACATCCTTCTGGATAATTAGTAATAGCTAAGGCTCTTGGAAACGCTTCTGTAAAACACCAGGATTTCTTAAGGCAGGTGTCTCGGTGGGTCTCTTTGAAGCTGGCTACTTGTAATTCTCCAGCCAACTTCAGTTTTCTTCCCCATTCTCTCTCTGTGCTCGTGAGGGGGATCACAAAAGAGCCAGAGCAGAACCATGAACGGATCAAACTGTTGCTCCTAATACCATGTGATATGGAAATACCGTGCATTTTTTTCTCAGTAAGGGTTGCTACTATCTGTGGGGTGCATCCAGACAACTCAGCCAGGTGCTGTGCCCTACATGGCGGGTGGGGCCTTTCTTGTCCCAGTGGCCAGAGGGAGATAGGAAAAGTTATTCTCAAGGCTCCCTAACCAAAGAACCTCTTTCTTCCAGAGAACATCACACCAACATTACCAAAATGCATGATGGAGAATGCAAGCTGGATGTTGTCTCAGTAAGTGCAATAGAAATCAAAATCTCTCTCTTAGGGCTGTATAACAGAGAAAATCCCAGTGATTTTTCTAGGAAACTGCAAGAGGATGATATGACAGGACTTGCAAGGGTTGCGGTCCATCCTCTGGCTTTCTCTCCAGTAAGGGTATTTTTTGCATCTTCCCTGTCCCAAAGAGAGGGTCATTCCATATATTCCACACCAAAGGGACAAAAGAGGAGGCCCAGGATTTTCCTGGCATTGTGCTGTACAGGTTGGCAGCTTTCTCTCTGAAGATTCCTCCCTTTGCATTTCCACCCTTTGCAACAAGCATTCAAAATTCCCATCCTGGTTGCTTTCACAGACATAGTGAGATTCAGAAGAGCAATGAGCATACATATTTATAGGGTATAGCTCATTTTGTATTTATACAGGGCCAAGAGCCCAGTGCCTCAGGAAGAAAAGCTTATATATTTCAGCACAAAAATTTGGAGATGCAGAAAGTTCATTCTCCAACTGACAGATAGCCATTCTTTAGCCCTTCAAATCCCATGCTTAACTACAGGGAATTAGAATTAATAAATAATCACGGTGCTGGAGAACTGGAGAGAAAACTAACACAAACCAAAACAAAATTAGTTGGATTTCTTGCGAGTGAAAAATGTTTTCACAACCATTTTGTTGTTGAGAAGGGATCCTACAATTTTATATATGTTCCTCTGCCTGAAGAATTCATTCTCCAAGATAGGTCCTTTTTCCCAGCTCCTAAAGAATTAGGATAATATTCAGCCTATTTCTGATATAGTTTAATTTAAGTATGTCAGGGCTTTGTTCTGTCATAGAAACTACAATGGCTGTGTTGGTTTTTTTGTTTGTTTGTTTGGTTGGTTGGTTGGTTGGTTGGTTGTTTTTTTTTTTTTTTCCCATTCAGGTGGGATACCAAATGAAAAGGTTTTGCATTGACTTTTCTCACATTCCTAGGGCTCCACCGGGGCTAACTCTCCTTATTTTGGCAGATTGACTGCAGTAAATACCCAACAAGAGTCGCTGAAGATGGCAGAAAATTAATAGCCTGTCCCAGGATCCTGAATCCAGTTTGCGGCACAGATGGCTTCACCTATGATAACGAGTGCGGGATCTGCGCCCACAACGTGTAAGTGCCATACATACCTCACTCTTTCAAAGTAGCCAGCAGTGCTTCACAGTCCTGGGAACTTCCCTTCTATGTTGCTGCTTATGCCTATGTCTTAAAGTGTGTTTAAAAAATGGATTATTTGGGGGTTCATAGTGAGTTTCCTTCTGTGACCCCATCTTCATGCTCATGAGAGGAAACCTGCAAGAGTCAGAACATGGCTCCTTGGATTAGTCTGTAGGTTGGGCAGTGACTGAGCAGAGGAAGGAATAGTTCAGAGTATTGCTTTAAATTAGATGTTATGAGAAGACGTGAGGAGCTTGTTAATGTGCAGAGTAATGCAGCTATCTTGATACAACCTTGTAGAGAGGCTGAAGCCCTGTTTTTTTAGGTACCTGCTTTAAGCTATGTCTGGTTCATTTTGCATGTGAGTGGGACCAAGAGTTTAAGCATTTACTTACTCAACTCGATTGTCTCCCTCTTCCAGTGAGCAGAGGACCCATGTCAGCAAGAAGCACAGTGGAAAATGCAAGCAGGAGGCTCCTGAGGTGAGTATACAATATCAGGCATATTTCTCCCCTTGTCTCTACCTACTGAAATATTTCCTGAGGCTACATCTACTCTGAAAGTGAGCATACTTGAAGCCTGGTTCTCTTTACAAGTCCTTTAAGTCTTGTCAGTCCCCCCCGTGTAAGGATGCCTGCATATTCCAATCCATCCTGGTGCATGTGTCCTTTGGGTCCTCCTTGCTTGCACAACCCTGGTGTATGAGAGCTAGACACAGAGTTTACATTATGTAAATTTGTACCTACACCAACCTTTGGGCTGAGGATGTATTCTAGACTATCGAACACACCTGAAGTTCTGGACTGAGACAATAAGTCCCAGACCTGGCATCTAGGACATGCCAACATATGTACAATATGCAAACAAAATGAAACGTGGTCAGTGGGGGATTTAGAGCTTCCTTTGAAGATGACCTCCAGATTCATCACCAGCAAAGTCCAACTTGCTTTACTATTTTGTTTGCCTTTGTTTGTTTCGATAGTGCAGAATGAAAAAGATACTTTTTTTTTTCTTTTCTTTTCTGGCATATCTTGCAAACATTTTCAGTCAAAATGTAAACTCCTTGGGTCATAAGTGGAGTTGGATGGCATTTGGGACTGACTGAGCTACTTGCCCTAGTGATTTGGCATCTTGCAGACTGTACAGTGCTGTGTAGTTCCTTCTGGGAATGAGAGGATTCATGCAGAACTGACTCATGCTGGTTCTGAGAGAACTGAAGTACAGCACAAGTGTTGTTCCAGCATCCCAGTATAAAAGATATGGAGACAAGCATGAGATGATGCTAGGGTTTGTCTTGGAGAACAAAGGTTTCCCCAGGGCCAACACTTCTGCTTTTTGCAGGTCGACTGCAGTCAATACCCAGCAAGAACATTTAGTGGTGGTAAACGTATGGTGCGCTGCCCACGGATCCTGCTCCCAGTCTGCGGCACAGACGGATTTACTTATGACAACGAGTGTGGCATCTGTGCCCATAACGTGTAAGTACTGCAGATAGGACTTACTTTTGGAGTGACTAGCCATGGTTAGTACTCCAGGTGGCTTCCCTTTTGATACTGGCAAGTCTGTGTGTCTCTTTCTGTTCCTTTTTCAAACTCCTGAAGCTCTGTCACCTCCATTTCCTTTCCTGATGTGTTCATCAGGGAGCTGTGGGGGAGCCAGCCACCAGCCTGAGCACCCTGTGAGGGCTGTGGGATTTGGGCAGAGGAAAAAGTGGATGGGACTGCTATGAGTAGACCTTAATGGTCTGTTACTGCTTAGGATTATGTTTGGTAATGACAGGTAGAAGCTGGTTAATTAAGCTGTCAGATGCCTCCTCTAACATATGCGCTGGTTAAGATTTTGATCTGCTCTGTGACTGCTGGGTGTCACAGGGTTCAGCTGGTGAGCAAGCTAACGCCGGCCTCTTCTTTTCAGGCAATTTGGGACTGACGTTAGGAAGAGCCACGATGGAAGATGCAAGGAGAAGAGCGTTGCAGTAAGTGTAAATAGATGTAAAACGAGTGCTTTCTCCTGCACTCCCCTGTCTCCAGGAGGAGCCGGGGGGTGCTTGTACCTTGTGCTGGTGCTGCAGTGCTCCCTGTCCACTTGCAGCAGCCGCGGCCAAGAGGTTGTACGTTTGGGCAACAGGGGAAGGAAATAGGCTAGGGCTTGGGAAACAAAATTTCTCTGAACAGAAACTACCAAAGGCAGCCCAAGAACCATGCAGCCCATTTTAGCACAGTAGGAGAGGACAGAAAGCTGTGCTAGATGTCTGTGTTGTCATTCAGTGCTAGGATTTCCATTGCA
The DNA here is from genome assembly GCF_047663525.1 of Anas platyrhynchos. Lineage (NCBI taxonomy): Eukaryota > Metazoa > Chordata > Aves > Anseriformes > Anatidae > Anas > Anas platyrhynchos. Next base: position 8,679,830 of record NC_092600.1, on the reverse strand, counting down.
GTAGACAGGCTAAAAAATCCTCGTGCTGTGGTCAGCCAAGAAAAATCTGCTTCCAGGTATGCATACAGAAATAGCTGTATAAACATGCACAGTAACAATATGTGCTGATAACATCTCAGCACATTTATTCTGCTTATGCAGAGCAGCTCTAAAACACTGAAAATAACTTCATGCATCCCCAGGGAATGAGATATATTTTCTGTAGTAAAGACATGATGTTACAGTGCTGTCTTTGCTATAATTTGCTCTTGGACTGTGTAGGAAATATGGGTAATAAGAGAGACTACACTGGGGAAAATATGCAAAATGACTGTGAAGTGTCAGATGTTTAGCTAGTGTAGACTGACTTCCACAGCCATCAATAGATATTTGCCTATTTATCCTCAAATATTTGAACCAGTTGTAAAGATTTTTGCAACAGGAGCTGGTGAACAGTTTATTGTTGCTGGTTTGAAAATTCTGAAACAAAACCTCAGGTTTATTTAATTCAGGCTGGACCTAATGTCAAACTCCTTAAATCAGATTCCTTTGGTCAAATGCTTGTTTTGAATCTTATACAATTCCTAACCCAGGAAAACGATCTTTTTGGTCCACTATTCCTTTCTTCCCTCTGTTAGCAGGCAATACCAAACCCAACTAGTATTACATAATTCATTTCTAATGGAAGACCAAACTTAAAACAGACCCTGATTTTCCTCTGGCAGAAGCTTTCAAAATCTGGAGGACGAGAGCAGACAGACTGTAGCTGAGGCACGTTCCCAGCTCCCAGCAGCTGGCCCAGCATTGTTACTTTTTCTCCCTAGCTTGATTGCTCCGCATACCTGAGAGAGACCCCAAGCGGCGAAGCCATCGCAGCCTGCCCCTTCATCCTGCAGGAGGTCTGTGGTTCTGACGGTGTCACCTACAGCAACGACTGCGCACTGTGTGCCCACAACATGTAAGCCCTGAAGGTCACCCACTCAGAGATCACCAAAGTTGCTTGTTGAGCTTTTAAAACTACTTTCTCTCTCTCTTTTTTTTTTTTTTTCCCAGTGAATTTGGAACCAGCGTTGCCAAGAAGCATGATGGAAGGTGTGTAGAGGAAGTTCCTCAGGTAAGTGGGACCCAAAGAAAAATAAGAGCTTGAGGTGGTGCTTGTTGCCTAATTGTAGGAGTGCTGGTTGGTTTTCGTGGCATAGCCTCCACTGGGTCATGCAGCTCTTGCTGCCCTTTTTCCTGCGGGTGAACATCACCCCCCGTCAGCAGGAACTTCCTGCAGTCGGTCATGAAATGAAAGAGAAGAGAACAGGTGAGGAATGAGTTATGAAACTGGTAGCATAAATGATTTAAAGCATTACAAGGAAAAATTTGCTTTACCACAGCAGTCTATCATAGCCGCCACAGGAACTTAGCAGCCTGTTTTGGCAGTATGGGAAGGGGACGCAGGTGATCCCAGCTACCTGGTGCCTTCTAGATACTTGTGCTTTGCAAAAGGATGTGCTGCAAAAATTAGAAAATTACCTACTTTTTGAATTCCCATACCTAATGTACCAGAGGATTCAAACTCCTCTGTTTTTTTTTTTCTCTTCTTTCCTTTTTTTTTTGTGTGCATGTTTGTAAAAACAATATAATCCAGTGTATACCAACAATGAATTTTGTAAAAATGCTGGATTAAATATATTTGGCCAGCTATAAACTATTTACAGTCACTGGGGAATAGAAAAACAAAGCCATCTCATTAATATGTGTTTGAAAGAGTCAACATCCTGAGTCAGATATTTCATTTCTATACAAACAGACTATGAAATGTCATTCCTTTGTTTCCTGGGTACGCTCTGTGCTCAGGCCGGGTGAGATACATAAATCAGCGAGGAAGAGCTCACACTGGAGAAACTGGGACTGCTGAAACACAAGGCCAGTTCTTCAACCGGTGTAAATCATTTTCAACTGCTGTCAGTCCTTCTGGCAGATTTCAACACTCGGAGCCAGCCCCTTGCAACAAAAGGCCTGTCAGCACATCTCCCCTCAATTCTTGTGGGCCGTGAAACACTCCTTGGTCACATTCAGCTTCTCTTGCAGGAAGTGCATAAATCATGCCATTTTGATTTGTTGATTATTTATGAGCTTCATTTTGCAATATCCCAGTAGGTTCAGTAAGGTATAAGGGCATCATGATAAATACAGAGCTGAATGAGTGATGTGCACCTTCAAGCCTTGATTCAGTCTTCTCCAGCATAAGGCTATGAAATGAAATTGCTAGCTTTCAATGAAGAATGAGTTAATAAATAACCATAATCTGTCCTGTGGCAGATCCTAAAAGGCAGAGGCATAAACAGGGGTTTGTGTCTGGGCACCATGGCACTGAGCATTTGCTGTCTTTGTTTCACAGCTTGACTGCAGCAAGTACCCAACTTCCACGCTGAAGGATGGCAGACAGCTGATGGCCTGCACCATGATCTACGATCCCGTCTGTGCTACCAACGGTGTCACTTATGCCAGCGAGTGCACACTGTGTTCCCACAACCTGTAAGTACTTGCCCTTCTCCTTTGGGGAACCCACAGTGGCTGTGGTTGGACCATGTCCTTGAGGGCTGAATAACGCACACGAACTCTATCTGAAACACTCTGCTGGATGGGTCCCCTCTTTCAACCCTGTTGCCCTGTTTGCCATGGTTGGCATTTGAGATGGGCATTTAGCAAGGCCCATTGCCCCCAGAACTCCACAAAGAGAGTTCATTGACTGGGAGACCATTATTCCAAAAGACACATTCCCACTCTGTAAAGGCACACTCTTGCTAATGCTATGCAGCCAATGCTAAGCTAATATTTCTGAAGATCTGTGTGCTATGCAGAAACGAGGCTGTGCTCTTACACCATGGTTGTAACAATAAAGGTTGCCTCTAATGTTTTCCTTCATTCTTCCAGGGAGCATCGGACCAACCTTGGCAAAAGAAAGAATGGACGCTGTGAAGAGGATGTTACAAGAGTGAGTGGGAAAAGATGGGGACAAAGAGCAAGGTCCAGTATCTGTTACAGCCATGGGGAGCTGTGCCCTGCTCTGGGTCACAAACCGGAGAAGCAGCATGCAGCCTTTGGGAATTTCACATTGGCCATAGAACAGCTGCTCTCCATCCCATCGCTCTGTAACAGTGTGGGGAAAGGATGTGGCAGTGGGTAGGAATAGTATGAGGTCACATCTGCCACCAGGAGGGAGCTGAGTTGGTTATTGTCATAATTTTCCAGGCAGTTTTCATTTCTCAGTGGGGTGTCCTTGCTCATGGTGGGGGGGCCATGGTTTGCTCTCAGGCAGAGCCTCATGTCCTCTTTGTGTGTGCAGGATTTTTGCCGTGGCATCACAGAAATCTCTCCCATCTGCACCATGGAATACATGCCCCACTGCGGCTCTGATGGCATAACATACAGCAACAAATGCACTTTCTGCAATGCATACCTGTACGTATAGAAGTAAAACCCTTCCTCTCCGCATTTAATTCCTGTACCTGCTACAAATGTAGGGCTGTTTTTGTAAGGCATTTTTGACTAAGTGCTTCTGGGTGTGTGGAGGATATTTCTGGTGCACTATGACTTCTGCAGGGAGGTGGGGTGTTTGCTTTTTAATGGAAAATGCAAAGCGTTCACTTCTGCCAATCTGTGTGTGGCTTCCTGTTGTGTGGTGGTGTGGTGTCTTTTTTTTTTTTTTTAACTTCAAAGACAGTTTGCTTAGTTTCACCAGCGTGCAGTTTGTCCCACAAGCTCATCAGAGCATGAGAGAAGTACTTCACCAAACTAGCTGAATTGTATCAAATGTTTAAAACCTGTCATCGTTCCTTTAATGATAATAATGAAAGTAAATATTTGGGCTTTTGAGACTGTTCTTTACCTTCTGTCAACATTAAGCCAACATTTGGGCTAGTGACGAGAGAAATAGGGCTTCAGCACCCAATATAGTCTTTGTCTAATCCTTCTCTCCTCTTTTCACCAGGAAGAGCAACAGGACTCTCAACCTCATGAGCAGGTCCTCATGCTAACTCTGCAGTGGAGTCCAGCACAGGAAGACAAACTGCCTTGTATGTGACTTTTCGTGGGCTGATCTTCCCCAACAGCTTTCCTTCAGCTTGTTTTGTCTCCTTAAGCTCCTGAAACACGTTTTGGTCAATAAACTCACTTGGCAACATTTATATGTCTCCGTGCCACGTTTCATACCTTTTCACCCTTCTCCTCCCCGGCATGGTACTTGTACTGGTGCTCATTGATTCACATATTGATGTTCTGCTCTACCAAACAATGTGGGTAAAGACTTTCCTGCCAGGCGTCCATGCCATTCCCCCTCCAAAGAGGGGCCTCTCTGGCATTTTCTTATGCCTCACAGTCTCCTTTCACCCAAGTTTTAACATCCTGGTGTGACCTGATCGTGGTCTCCCTCTCTGTAGTCGTTGGAGGGAGACATTCACCTCAAGGGTGGTGTGGTCCTTCTCCTCCACAGGGCAATGTCTAAGGTGGGGTGGATGGTTTGCTCTCACAGAGAGTGTTCTCTTGCTGTTGGCTGGAAAGGGAAACTCACGGAGTAGCTGACAGGTGCCCCTGACCTGGCTCCCGCTGCCTCCACTGCCTGTGCAGCCTGTCCTGTGGAAGAGGCAGCAACTGCTGTCACAGGAGGTGATCCCAGCCTGTCTCCACTGAACTGACCTTAGTGCCATGTGCTGTGTAAGATATAAGCTCCAGGAGGGGAATATCAAGCTTCTGTCAGGGTCGCAGAGCAGGAGTGTCCATGCATGAAGTAAATACCTTGATTTATTAATGCTACAGAACAGCTTCAGTCCTGGTCTCTGATGGGCAGGAATCTTCCATGCAGTGGGGGACAGGTCACAGTAAATCACTGCAGCCACCTGCCTTCTAAAGCCATTCGCAAAGGAAAAGGATGCAGGGGATTGCCTGTGACCAGATTTAACTGAGTATGTAGCAATATTTCTGCACGACAATTTTTTCATCTACTTTTTTTCAGCCCAAGGAGCTTGGTATGCAGTGATACAATTGCTGTCACTTGTGTCTGTGTGGATGTCAGTGGGGTAGGAAGACCTGGGGGCCACCCCCAACCAGCTCCACTCTGGTTCCCCCAGCCTAGGGCTATTGAAATTCCAATGTTTTGGGGTTAAAGGATTTATTTTGGGCTATAGCTAAAGCCTCCCTCCTTCAATGTCCCATTGTAGTTTACCAGAGAAACACAATTATTTGGACCAGTTTGGAAAGTGGCTCTTTGAATTGTCAGGCTAGATTAATAGGCTGAAGGCAAATGTTCCTGACTTGGAGATACTGTGGGTATTGTATCAGGGAACGAGGCCATAGTACCTCCATGCTATTAGATTCCATGGCTGGCATGTACTTTTCAAGATGATTTGTAACTAACAATGGCTTATTGTGCTTTTCTTGAGTCTGTGTCCTAATGTAAACGTTCCTTTGGTTTATATAACCTTCTTGCCATTTGCTGTGAAAGTGTTTTTGCAGAACATATGTTGCTTTAATCTAGTTTAACTGTTACTTGGTTATCCTGAGGGATAAGACCTGAACAAAGTTTTCGTGGATTTGGCAGGCTTTCACTTGGACTTAGCTCCGATACTGGCTTTTGCAGGCCTGTTCAGTAAAGCTGTCAGGATCCAACCGAATGACATTAGTCAGGCACAGACGTGCCAAATCCTTCTCTGTGGAACTCATTGTTTGATGACACCAAAGGCAAACATGAACTCAGACAGGCACAAAGTCGGGAAGAAGTCGGGGCAATCCAGGGCAGAAGCCAAAGCAGTCATTAGACGCAGTTGCCATGCAGTATTTGCCAGTAGGTTTCGTGTAAAAGTACAAAATGGAATAAACCACAAAAAATGGCAAAAGCCTGATATTGGAGTTTAAATATTCACCCAGGCTCAGGGGGTGTTTCATGAAGCAATATCACTCTATAAAAGTAGGGCAGCTGCCGTCTCATGGACAGAGATGTTTTCTGTGCTGCACTGCTGTTTTTCAGCTGTTCCAGGGTCACTTACTGAGGGTCTGTTAGTTAAATGATTTCTTTTTGTTTCATGGTGATACAGAAGCAACGGCCAGGCAGAGATGAGCACATTCAAGAGGAAGCACTGAATTCTGTTGGCACGGGAGAGAGGTAGAACAATACCAGGTCAACAGAGTCACGAAGAGACTGAAAGATGGTTTTAAGGTACAGTTGACTTGGCTGGATGCCTGCTCGGCCATAGATAGCCAGAGGTTCCTGTGTTGGGGAGCACCAAGAGATCATCTCCTGAGCTCAGTGCTTGGCAGCCTGTGAGATAGGAAGGAGCAATGAGGGTGCTGAGCTGCTCCAGCCTCCTGCCCCTTGCTTCTCAGATGCACAATGCTGCAGACCTTCAGGTCTGAAAGGCTGACTTTCTTACTCACCTGGGGCAAAAGCCTGAGCAGTTTCAGAGCGGTCAGGTTACTCTCAAAGACCTTTCAATTGTCAAGCTAAGCTTTTATTTATTTATGTATTTATTAAACTTGGAAAGAGGTGCTAAAGGATCGGATGCAAGGGCAGGGTTTAGTGGACTATTATTTTTGCACTCTTTCTATGAACAGCAATAGTTGCAGGTGCAGCCTCATGTGCTCAGGCAAGAATACAGTGAAGGAAAAAAAAAAAAAACTGACTTCCCAGTGCCTTTTGTAAGTGCAACATCAGGCACCTAAAATTTGCTGCTAAACCACAGCAGGTCTGGCTCTGCACAGCGCCTCGCAGCTGCTCTGGCTCTGGGGACCAAGCTCCTGAGCAGCACTGGAGCTGATGAACTCCCATGTATTTCACACTGAGAATGGTCCAGCCTCAGGAATCGTGACTTGTAAATGCATATTGCAGAGATATTGTAAAATTATAAATGTTTTCTCCCCTTCCTTATTTGTCAAAGTTGTCTTTACAGCCTTATCAATGTTTTCAGAGACTGTAGTCATTTTTCTTACAACAAAAAACGAGGAGGAAGAATGAGGGGAATCATTTAATTTCTTGATTGATAAGTGGGATTTAGAAAACAGTACTTAACATAGTCTTTTTATATTGAGCTGTAAGATTTTTTTGATCATTTATCAGCATGGTGTATATCAGCACTCACCCATCTGACTTGAAAAAAACCCTTTTCACTGACAGCCTCTGTACCTAAACATCATTCAAACTCTTTACCAAAAAAAGCTATAGGTTTCAAAACTGTTTGCTGATAATCTGCCTTGTTTTAGCTTTTCTTCCATATGTTGCATTTGCTAGAGGCGTGTGGATGGGCCTAAATTCTCTGTTGCTGATCTTGAGGGGTGCTTGAGAATGACGCAGCTCATCCCACTGATTTTTTAAACTGTTCTCCTGGCACAAAAATGTTTCAATGATATTGTTTTTACCACTTCTATAACTAGATGTTGCTCAGGTAAAGGAAATACAGAAATAATTATACAAACTCAGTGCATCAGTTGCAAAGGTCTATTTAACTGTCTGCTAGTAAAGGAAATAATTTTGGGGACTAAAAAAATATTTCCTCAGCCCTTTATACTTAAGAGTACATAATTCTGGCACCCATTTATTTTGTCCATCAGCATGTTGATACTCAGAACCATCCGTTCTCTTACTGTTATCATTTGATACAACTGTATTTGATTCCTTGCCATGCTCTGGACTCTGGTTGCGTGCTCTCCACTGATCAAGATGTAGATAAGAAAAAAGCAGCCCAGGGAGGGAGCTGATCTCCAGCTGGCACACAGCCACCTGGCCTGGGAGGGCTTTCCAGATTTCCACCAGCTGAGGTGCAGCCCCATAAGTTTAAACATACTGTGAATTTGCAAACAAAGAGAGTTTGCATAGCATATTCTTTTCTGCCTATTTTTCATTCGTAGAAGCAAAACTTTAATTCCCTTCAACTCCTCTGAAGGATGAGGAGTATTTGGAAACGTATTGCTTGAAACTTGTTTTGTCTGTTTCCTTTAAGGCTTAGCCACAAGGGCACTGCGGAGGATGGCAGTCGGGGCCCCCTGGCCAAGCGCCAGACCAGGACCAGATCTGTGGCACAGATGGTTTCACTTACATCAATGAATGTGGGATCTGTGCCTATAATGTGTCAGCCTGACAGAAAGAGCATGCCTTCCGAGTGACAGTCCCCTAGCCCCTGGCTTCTCCCCGTGCTTTTCCGATTCATTCTCCTTCATCTCCACTTGCTGTTTGTGCTCAGGGGGATATCATGAAGATTTAGAAGAGAAAACAAAATAGCCGGAGTGGTAATCCAAGTGATGCAGCTTATTCAGCTGTCATAGTTTTGTTGACTGATAGGATTATAGCAGAAATGCTCAAACGACTTCATTGTCAGTGGTTAACTCAAATGAACTCTCCTCCACTTGCATCATTTGGGGGTTTATTTACATTCCCAGCATCCACCTCCCTTTGGGTAAATGGGCACACTGGGTCTCTAATGGCAGACTTTCCCTCCTTCAGAGAATGTGGGACGTGCAGTGACAAGAAGCATCAGGGGGCTCGGGCACAGCAGTAATCCCAGTGAATAAGAACGGACGCAAAGCACGAGGCGGCCCGAACTCCCATTGCCATCCGTGGCAGCATCCCAAATGATGTCAGCCGGATGCTGAGCAGGCAGCGTACGAATGGACAGAAGCGATGCGTATACCTTCTGTTGACATTTTGTTTGGCAGTGATTTAATGCTAGCTTCCTAACACTGCTATTCTCCACAGGCTGCGTTCAAATACATGAAGAGAAGGATGGCAAAAAGATGCAAAATATGAGACAAGTCACAGATCTGTTTCTTTGCTACGGAAGCATGCACAAACAGCCTCCTCTGACAGCATCAGGAGAGCACAGCGTACCTTTTCCAAGGCCTGATACCAAAATTTTTGTCAGGTTGCAAACGGGGCATAGTGCCAAGCCAGCGGGTGCAAGGGCCATAGGATCACACACAGCACAGCAGTCATCACACACCTATTAAGTCAGTAACTGCATTACTTTGCTAATGCAATCATTCAGAGGTGGTAAAAGACCTGCTATCTATTTCTTGCTCATAACCATGCAGTAGTAAAAGCCTCTAATTAAGCAACATGCTCCTTTCTGCCAGCACCAATGGCACTTCAGCCATGTCCAGCTGCAAAGACTCAGCCAGTGGTCTCACTAAGGCCCAGCTCTGAAGAATAAATTAAATTGTTCTTCTTTCTTTTGATGTTAACAATGAAGGAAGAAGTGTCTTAAGTTATGGTCCTAATGGTCTGCCAGACATAGAAACTCTCTCCATCCAGCTCCTCCTGTTCCAGAGAAGTGTCCTGCTTACAGCACCATGGTGCATGTTCTCTCTCATTCTCATCTCCTTCTCTTACCCACCAGGGAGAGCTGTGTATTTTCATTCTTAGCCACTCTGGAGGATATGAAATTGACATTGCACCCTGTCTCTCAGAAAGAAAATCCCTTGTTGCTTCTTTATTTACAGGAGCCTTCTTAAAAAGCAAACCATCATTCATCCCAAATCCAGAGGTTCCTGGTTTTCTTTCCACAAACAAAAGCAACCACCTTCATTTGTCTTTTTCAGACGTTGTTACTCATTGAATTTTTGCTAGTTTATTGGCTGAGATCCAGCAGCATGTTTCTGTTTGATGCTCTCCTTACTCCTGCTCTGCATTGCATCTGCCTGTGGCTTCCATTGGAAAGAAAACTTTGCCTATTCTGTGTATAAACTTTGGCCTCTCTAGCTCCCCGAAGGAGGGCAGAGCCTCAGCTCACCTGTGCTGAGCCTGCCTGAAGCAAGACCCGGGTCCTGGCCCAAGGGGCCACAGGTGGTGGGAGGGTCTTGCTAGCAGAACTGGGCTGATCCCAGAGCCTTGAGTCTAAGGCTTTGGCCATTTCCTCGATGAGTAAAGTTCCTCAGTCACCTACAAGCCCAGGTAGGACTCAGAAAAAGTTATTCTAGCGTTCCTGTTCCTCTGCTCAAGAACATCGCTTGTTTTCAGCCGGTCCTCCCCAAAATGCACAGACTTGGTGTGTAACTTATCTAGCAGAGGGAGATGTAAACACCAAAGGTTAATTACCCTCCTGTCAGAAACGCTTTGTGGTCCATAGACATTGCTGTCAATCTTATGAAACAGAACCGAGGGCAAGAAACACTGAAGGCATGTTCCTATGATAAATTAATGAGACTTGGCAGATTGCTGTGAAGAGATGATCCCTGTGCTTCATGGGAGGCTGTAACCTGCCTCCCCAGCCAGCTTTCATGTCGTAGTCCTACCCAGGACACCTAGCCCTCTGCAAGCAAGCTGTGGGATGCAGCTGTCCAGGGATCAAGAGATCTTCCCTGAGGCCTTTAGTATTCCTCTTTGCTGCTCAGTAACACGTAGCAATTACTCATCCCAACCATACTGAATTGCTTCTTCCAGCCCTGCTAGCTAGTCAATAAATATATCTTATTTTTGCCTATAAGTCTGTCTTGGCAACACCACTCTTTGGTGACTTATGTAGCTGTTTCAAATCCAAGGGACACAGCCACGATCCCCCTGCTGCATGCTATTCTGGGGACACATGCTGCTAGATGACTGGTAGCACAAAAATGCCTCATCTGCTGCCCTTTAGAGATGTGTTCAACTATTCCCCTGGTTTACATAACCTCGGAGCAATTTACTTTCATGGCAGAACACACTTATTCACTCTACTTTAACTACGCATTGAGCTATAAATAACATCTCCATGCAGATAAGAATCAATTTTATTATTTTTTTTATAATCGTTGGAAAAAAATTTCCCAAACCCCAGCTCCTGAAAGAGACTTTTACAGCCCATACAGTGAAGCTGCCACGCTGGCTGTCTCCTGGTGGGCAGCACCACTCCCAGGCTGGCTGCTGTTCCCCCCAGCTGCCTCCTCTGCATTACTGCTTGGGCTGTGGCGAAACGAAGCACTCAGCAGTGCACAGCTGAGATCACTGAAGTGTCACGAAAACTGATTAAACCGATGATTTCCACTTCCTCTGGCCAGCTGCAGGATAACATCTCCTGCATTACCTCCAAGCTACCTTCCCTGTAGTATATTTGCTCCAAAGAGTAACAGCCTGAGCCATTGTCGAGCCAAATGTCCTGCTGCTTATTGCCTTCCTTTTCTGCTGCTTTTTCTAGTGTTTTGCCTCCATTCACACAAGTAACACTTGCCCAGGGGCATGGAGCCCTGACCTGCTGTCCTCGCCATCCAGAAACCTGCCCAGAGCTGGAGCGCAGCACGAGCTGGCGGGGAATAAAGGTATGTCCTCAGAGCTGGTGGTGCTGAGATCTGTGTCTGCACCAGGCTGCAGCACTGCAGCAAAGGAGTTGCTATTTTGGCAAATGATTTTTTTTTTTTTTTTTTGGTGCAGATAATTTTTCTGTAGGTTTGAAGGCTGATGCTCCGCTGCAGAAATGTGATGGCGGGGGGTCTGGGCTATAGCAGCAGTAGAGAGACTTTGGAATCATTGGGAACTAATAACATTCTTGAATTTGAGTAATTTTATGAGGTTTGTTTGTTTGCTTTTTAACAAATATTGTAACCTGCTCTTTTTGATGTGCACACTATTTCTGGCCATTCCCCATAAAAATACACTGGGAGCTCTTTGTATCTCTTATACGTGGCCTTTAGCAAAAATTGTAGGAAAGCTCTGAGGCTGCTCTCCTGGGCCAGGGAGAAATTTTATGTTCCTTCATTAACAAAAGTCACCCACAGGAGAGAACACTTGTTTAAGCATTGTACACATAAAATCATTCAGGTTGAAAAGGTTCTCTGGAGTTCTCTAGCCTGACCCCTGCTCAAAGCAGGGTCAAAGTCAGCTCAGGATGCTCAAGACCTTCCTTGATCAGTCGTGGCTTGAATATCACTGAAGTAGGAGACTCCTGTCTGTTTCCTACACCACTGCTTGACCACCCTCGTGGTGAAGGATGTTTCCTTGTATTCAGTTAGAATGCTGTCGTTCTTCTGGGCAGCTTTGAGGAGACTGGCTCCATCTTCTCTGTAACCCTGTTAGGGAGCTGCAGATAGCAATGAGATCCCCACAGCCCCCTTTTCTCTGTGCTGAAGAAAACCGGCTCCTCCAGCCTCCCCTTCATGTCCCGTGTGCTCCAGCCCCTGACCAGCCTGGTGGCCTCTGCTGGCTGTGTTCCCACTTGTCAACAGCTGTCCTCGCAGTGGGGCCCGGTACACTTAATTCATCACATAAGTAACGTGAAACCATGTTAGCCTTCATCTGCAGGGTACAAAGTTCTGCCCAGGGTCCTCTTAGTTCAGGAAAACATTCAGTGGTGTTACCTGAATCAAACTCTGTTTAGTAAGTTCTTAATCACATGAATATGTTTTCATAGTGATATGTTTTAATCATATCAGTGATTTTATTTGCTTTATTGGTTTGCTCAAACAGCACCTTCAGGCACTAGGTGAGAGACAGATCTTCCATTTGTTCTGCATTGATTTCTCCAGACATGTGGCTCAGTTCAAACAGTTATTGGCCACTCTGTGGCCAAAAGAAAGACAAAGATGGAAACTGCAGTTTGAGTTGTATTTAGCGGACATTTTGGAGTGGTTAGAGACAAGTTCATGAAACAGCTACAACTAATCATTGTTATTTCTACTTTTTGCAATGGATTGTTGATGAAAATAATGTGACAGAACCCATGAATATTTAGAAAAGTGTAGTTAAATCATTTGTCATTCATCTATTACCGTATTACTTGCACTGAGGGGTCACATAATTGCTGAGAAAATGCCCTAACTTCAGTTAGAGCCTTCCAGAGAATATGACATCAATGTTAATAAGAAAGTATAATGGGAAATGTAAAACAAAGAATTCCTTGCGTAGAAGGGAGAGGATGTTGCATAATGGCCAGATCCTGCCATCTGCTGATCCTCTGGAGCTCATGGCCTTAAAATGTAACCCTCTCTTTACTTACTTACAGTTCTCTGCCCTTGTGATTGCTTCTGCACACCTAAGAATTTCCCTTTAGCCAAATAGCCATTAGCCATATGCTGTACCTGACTTTGAGGACTAAAAGACCATAATTCAGTGGACTGCAGCACAAGATTAGTGGCAGGATTGCAGATGAAATCCTTTCTGTCTGTATTTTCGGGGGTAGCTATGAACAACCCATGCTACAGAATGAGCTTAACCAGTGTGGGTTTTTTCCATGCTCTTACCAAAGGCAGGACAAGCTGGAGCTGCAGCCCTGGATGGGGAGGCTGCGGATGTTGGCTGTGAGTCTGCTCCACGTGCTGATAGCGGGTGGTTTCTGGGTGCTGTTGTTGTGCCTTGTACCTGAGCGGCTCAAGAGAGAGCAGTGCTCCCCAGTCAGCCTTAATTCAGTAGATTTCAGTCTCCCTGGTGTGTCTGTGGGCTGCGTGGTGAGCCAGGGAGGGAATTAATCTGCTGAGAAACAGACGGGCATTGCTGTGGGCTGAGGAAACCTGCTGGTGGCTCAGGGCCAGGAAGAGCCAGATCCAGCCCTGAGCCTGGGGCACTTGCAGTGGAAAATTTTTCTGTGGTGTGTGCAGGCAATGTACGGCAGCCTTTGGCAGGAAGGTGCTCTCCACCCGTTGGGAGAGAGGTCGGTCCTGCCTTGGGGAGCAGCCTGTCTGGGGCAGGGAGCAGGATGGAGCACAGCACAGCACTGCATGGGCATGAGGCAACCTGCTGGAAGCTGCCAGGTCTGGCTAGGAAGGATGGTGAGGACAGCTCACGGTGGTCTCACTGCGTTGCTCAAGAAGGCAGTGCCAAAACTCGTATTTGGCACAGAAAGGTGAACCCTCAGCTGTGCAACCATCAGCTTATGCAGGCAACAAGCAACAGGAGCCCTGGCATGCTCCTCTAGGTGCTAAGGGGAGAAGTCTCTGGTTTCCAGAGACGTATTCCACAAGACACATAAGGACAATATATCTTGAAGATGTGCCAAATCTCTCTGAAATATTCATGCATGCTTCCTGTAATTTATAGAAGCAAGCCCAGCAGGAAAAAAAAATGTAATGCTTCTCCCTCTAAGGAAACCCATCTTTTCATGTTGAAATGTAATCTATATATTCACACATCCGTGCTGCGGCATCCTTAACGTGCCAGTGCCCAGTATACATGATTGCATGCACTATACTGTGATTTGTACATTTAAACATCAAATCATACCTTTTAGACTACTGCAATGCATCAGACACCAACACGGTTCCTTGGGCTTGCTTTCAGTGATTTCAGCTGAATTTTGGCTGATTAATGGGTGCTGCCTTGTTTGTTCAAGGGAGCACCCATAAAGCATCTCTTGCTCTGCATCTCCCACGATGCTGAAGTCCCCGTGGCAAAATACTACAGGTGTCCTTGCCGTTTTGGACCTGTCAAAGGAAGCATGGTGAGAAACCTGAGGTTGAGGGCTGCAAAACTAAGCCTGCTAAATCAGGAGGGGTCCAGAGCTCCTCCCAGGAAGGAGCCACTTGAAAAAAGGTGGTGTGAAGGCTGGACATGCGAGACAGACAGAAAAACTGTGACAGGCTCTATGTTTTTAGTATTACTTTCTGAAATGTCTGTAGAGGGAAAGGATCTGCTGTACTTTCAGGCATAGCTGGTGCCCTAATGTAAATAAGTTCCCCAAACTTCAGAGCCGTTTGTTCTTAAGATGGCTTGGCAGAACACTTTGAATCAATTCATTTAACTGTGACTAGGTCTGTAAATAAGTGCTCCCTGCTGATAAGGTTCAAGTGACATTTTTAGTGGTGTTTCACAGAATTTAACCCGCTTTCAAGTCTTCTACTGAGCTCTTCTATTCCTAGGTGGTGAAACTGCCAAGCTCTTTCCATTATCAAATCAATGTTAAATACCATTAACTTCGCAGGATAGATGTGGTCCTGCCAGCCTCACCTGGCAATACTTAATCAGTTCTGCTGATGGCAAAGCCTCGCTGACCTGTGTTCATACCTAGTGGTGAACATCGAGGAATGCAGAAATTCATGCTGGCCCTCCGATACTGAGTAGGAAGCAGAGCTTCTTCGTAGCCTGAGCTGCAGATGCGGTGGTCCTGAGCCTCCACTGCTCCCTGCTGGGAGATGTCACTGCAGAAATGAATGGAAGAACTGCAGCTTGCTCTCCTTAATATTTTGTGCTACTTAGGTTTCTACTGCAGTCTTAAAGAATTTTTTTTTTTCATCTAAAAGGCTGTTTGTTTGGTTTTGACCAATGAGAGCATGTGACACTTGTCTCAAGCTATTAACCGAATGTCCAGCCAAAATCAATTGCCTAGGAGACGCAGACCATTACCTGGAGGTCAAGACCTCAATAAATATTACTGGCCTCATTGTACCAGTGACAGATTCAGCTGGTTGCTTCGTGTTACAGCTGAACAGTTTAGACACTGCGTTTGTATATATTTGCTGCCCGCCTTGGAGAGACCATCTCAGAAGCAGAACACCAGCGGGCAGCCTGTGGACTCAGGCAGTACTTCCACCACGACCATGGCAGGCGTCTTTGTGCTGTTGTCTTTAGTGCTTTGCTGCTTCCCAGGTGAGTAACCCTCAGGGTGTTACAGAGGCTTTGTACCTGAGTGTCCTGGCTATCCCAAAGAGAATAAGGTAGTAGCCATCTAATAGAGGTTCTCCCACAAAGAGCCAGGCTGCCTCCCTGCACTGGCATCTCACAGGATGCAGGAGTAGATTTCGTGATGGTGTTAAATGGATCGCTGTTGTAGCTGGGTGTCTGGAGTCCTGTGCTCCTAACAGGTGTTGTTACACGTTTTGCACTCTTGGCACTGTTACAATGCTTACACTTGTTGTACAATTACAGAGAGTGGGTAAATGTTTGAAACATGGCTGAAATGAGGTGGTCAGACCTCCAGCGACTAGTCACAAAAATATTGTAATGGTACAGGCAAGTTCTGTATAGAAACCTGGCAGCTTTCCTGCAATGCTTTTGCTGCTAATGGAGAAACAAGAGATGCAAACAAGCCTGAGTCTGATGTTCTCCTTATGTATTTACATCTCATGAAATTACAAAATCAAAGACAAGTGTTATTTTTTTTAACACTCAGCTTCTTTAGATTGTATATCCCTGACAACAGATGCTGTATATGTTTGCTTATCCTGTACGTGACTATTTGCATTTGCATTTATCTGTATTGATTCAGGTTTCTTTTCAGATATGCAATAGCTGTTTTCTAGGGTCAGAACGGATATGTAAAAAGATAAGGAAGGAAAAGCTATTCTTTTTTCAATTAATAAGTCTACCAATCTCTTTAAAAGAAAAGGGAAAAAAAAAAAGAACAAAGCCATTCAAAAACACATTTAATCAGCCAGCAATAAGAAACAATTATACTTATCACCATTTTAAAAAAAGTCATACATGGTTTACTTACTTCAGGAAACCAGTCAGTGGAAATCATTCAGTTTGGTCCTCTGTGTTGGAATTTTACATCTAGGTTTCCAATTAACTGAGATATTATTGATCACATTGGCTTTGTTTCACTTTTTTTTCCTCTGTTCTTTTTTTCCTAGATGCTGCCTTTGGGGTTGAGGTGAGTAGGAGATTTTTTTCTTTTTTTTCCCTTCCTTTCTTACTTAATTAGTGTTGCTATAATCAGATCCTTCAGTGTAAAATATTAAATTATGCTGTTCTGCGCTCTACATCTATGCTGTATGTTAATAATGCAGTAGTAATATAAAATTGTTGGATTAATTCATTTCTGACAAACTCTAAACTGGTCTAAGCTTAAAGCTGGTCATATGTGACTGGTTCTAAACTGATGGCAATAGACTATGGTACCAGAAACTACCCCAAAACAACTTACTGAAAGAACAAAATACTGTGAGACTTTCCAGCTTCCAAACGCCAGGTCTTTAGACTTGTTCCTTTGATTAAAACTGTCCATGTGTGTTGAGAAAGAAAGAGTATTAATGGAAATGCACTGGAGGGGCCATGAGAACGTGAGAGTGAGGGACCCATGCTCAGCCTGTGCAAAATGATGCCTAGAAAGCATAAGAGATCCCTGCTGGTTTATCCCTGTGGGGGGCTGCGTTGCTGTAACCCTCCCTTCCTGCTCCTCCTCCTCTTCCCTCTCTGCATGGAGAGATCTTGGCAGGAAGGATTTGCCTGTTCCTAGAAAGACACCAATACATGTTTGTGCTGTGGCAGTGAAAAACCCACTGTGGGGAGGTTGGGTCCGGTCACTGCCACATGCAAAATAAGAGATAATCATAAAACGCCTTCTCCATCCTCTTGCTGTGCGTTCCTTTGACAGGTGGACTGCAGTAGGTTTCCCAACACTACGAATGAGGAAGGCAAAGAGGTGTTGCTCTGCACCAAGGAACTCAGCCCCGTTTGTGGCACCGATGGAGTCACGTACAGCAACGAGTGCCTGCTGTGTGCCTACAACATGTGCGTACTGCGTAGGGGAGCTCATCCTGCAAGCAGACAGCGGTGCTTGGGGCTCCTGGCAGCAACCCCTCCCAACAAACTGTGATCTGTCATGTGTCACTTATGTCAATTCCTTCGGAATGAGCTTGGGTAGCACTGCGTGACACTCCGTTGCCTAGACATCACTTTAGTTACTGTGTCTCTTTTGCTGGTGTAATTTATTCAGGCTTTTCTTCTCCATCTCGAGGATGAGCCAGATGACAGCCCCTAGGGCACATCTCATCCCAGCAAGAAGGAGCAAAAAGATGGAGAGATGATCGACTCTGAACCATCCAAAATGATTCTAAAGGTCTCAGGGTCTTTATGTTCCTGCCAGCCACTCAGTGCCAGCTGGTCAGGGAGGATGGCACTACCTTCTCAAATACGTATATACACAGATAAATTGCAAAGAGTCAGTCCTCCCTTCCCTCCCGTGTCTTAGGTACTTATTCCCAGCACCTAGGGTGCACCAAGAAGTCTTTGCTGGACTTCCTAATGTTTGTTTTTTCCCATCTGCAGAGAATATGGAACCAATATCAGCAAAGACCATGATGGAGAATGCAAGGAAGCTGTCCCTGTAAGTGAAACCAATGGCAAAGCAAGGGGCAGGCTTATTTGCTGTGCAGCCAAAGCTGTGTATTGATTTGCCTAATAAATAATTCAAACACTAGATAAGAGCATAAGATATGTCAGAATTTTGTATTGGTCATCCTCAGGTGAACTTTCATCATAATGACACCCCCCAAAAAAGGATTTTTTCCTGCTGTGGTGACATCCCAGAAGGCCAAATGATGCGTGTACTCTCCGGGTCTACTTGCTTCCTGCAAGCAAGCCCTCACCAGTGCTTTGTCGCATGTTCCCTCAACAGGCTGACTGCAGCATGTATCCCAACATGACAAACGAGGAAGGCAAAATGACGTTACTCTGCAACAAGATGTTCAGCCCTGTCTGTGGCACTGACGGGGTCACCTACGACAACGAGTGCATGCTGTGTGCCCACAACGTGTGAGTACTGTGGGTGAGAGCTGCCTGGGGAGGCAACCATGAGGCTGGTATGGGATTTCTATCGAGGCCTCTTCTGTGCCCAGTCAATAGCACTTGAGACCATTGGGTACCATCCTGTGTCTGGGAGGGGAACCCAGGCCAAGTCCCCTGGGGGGTGGCTGAAGGCAGCCTCCCCTGGAGGCCAGCCCTGAGTGTGCTCAGAGGCAGGGGTGCTTCCAGGGCTGGTGTCTCAGGCACTGTGAGCAGCTGAAGCTGGACATCTCCTGTACCTGTGGCTGATCAGCATTGCTGGGACATGGAGTGTGGCACAGCAGGATGCAGGCGGAGTTCCCTAACATCAATCTTTTTCTTCCTAGAGAGCAAGGGACCAGCGTTGGCAAGAAGTATGATGGCAAATGTAAGAAGGAAGTTGCTACAGTAAGTGTGAGCTGCCTAATGAAGGGTTAGCTTCTGGTCCTACTGATTTCAGTGGAAGCACAGACAGTGTTTGTAACAGCATCAGGAGCATCACTTGGGCTTCAGCACAGGGAAGATTTTGCCTTCTGCACATGTAATCCACATTAATGTGGATAATGTCAGAAAAAGAAGAGGGTGAATGCACAGGAAAGGATTGGTAAAAGATCATCAGCAGAAATAATCCATCAAGGCAGAACTGAGAGTAAGAACAGAGGGCCATCACTGGGGTCAGACCAGTGGGCCATCAAGCCCATGGTGGCTTGATGCAGAGCTCACTCTTAGGGGCCATAAGGACTGTGTCGGGAGAGAGTAAAAGTAGGGTGAGTAAATACAGGTCTTCCTGAACACTATTCCAACCTCCAGCTATTTTCAGGTGATGGAACTCAGCTAGGTGTGATTTCTGTGGAGTCAGTGAGCCTCAATGGTTTTCTCTCCCATGAAATTCTCCAGCCTCTTCCTGTAACCATATACTTTTTTTTTTTTTTTTCCCCTGTACTACAATGCCCCTCAGCAAGTGCAGTACCCATTTCACAAAGAAACAAAATCCCACTTCCATGGCATCTAGCTAAGTGCTGATATTTTAAGCCTATGGGAGAGATATGGGACCATTATACAGGTATCAGTGCTGTCTCTTCTCCAGACACCAGCGTTTTTCCATTTAATTTCCTGGCCAGGTCGGGAACATGGTGCAATGTGACTGTAAGCACGGCACGTTCAGTGAGTGAGCTGCTGCTGCAGCTTGGAAATGCAGCAGCCAGGCTGTGATATACATCTCTTAAACAGGAAATTATGCTCTATTTTTATATTATTAAATTCTGGCATAGGAGAATCACACCTCAGTCGATATCAGATCATGCAAGGAAGTTAATTATTTTTAGTTAGATCACTATCGTTAGCACTGCAGCCGCAGTTAGGGGTTCAAGCCCTTCTGCTATCGACCACTTCCCACCCTTTGCATTAAGGCTTCTTGTTCTGCAGGTTGACTGCAGCGGCTACCCTAAACCTGCCTGCACGATGGAATACATGCCTCTCTGTGGCTCCGACAACAAAACGTACGGCAACAAGTGCAACTTCTGCAATGCAGTCGTGTAAGTGCAACAACCGCGGGGCGCGTTCGCGTTGTCGGCTGCCTCCTACAGGCACAAATTTGCACGGTTTCTGCTTTCTCTGCTGACCAGGCATTCGGGGCAGAAAAGAATAGCAGGCATTGTACCAACCACTCGTTTGTGTTTTTTGTTTTGTTTTGTTTTTTCGTCAGAGTCCAAAGAGCTATGTCTGGTTTATTAGTATGGAGGGTTTGAAGACAATTAACCTGAATGGTGTTTTTCTTGCTTATTGCAAAGAAAATTAAATTTGGAGTTTTGTTACAGTTCCCCCCAATATTTTTCTGAATGGGTTAAATGATTTCACTCACTTCTTCATAATCAAATAGCTAATGAGACTCCGAGTCCCCCAGTTTTTGGCTCAGGGCAGGATCCTAATGTCTTCTCTAGAAACCAAGTGAAAGAACAGATTACAGCACGCAGGGCTCCGTGTCTAATCCATTTTTCTCTCTCCTCACTTTCAGGGACAGCAATGGGACTCTCACTTTAAGCCATTTTGGAGAATGCTGAATATCAGTGCTGAGAGAATTCACCACAGGATCCCCACTGGCAAATCCCAGCTAGAGATCTCACCTCAGTTCATCTCGCTCTCTGGGGAACTCAGCTCACTCCTGATTTTCTTTCTCAATAAACTAAATCAGCAACATTTCTTTGTCTTGTTTAATGCTCTGCCTCATGCAACGTTTTCTTCTGATTTGTTGAATGATGATGCCAGGCTGAATCTGTTCCATGCTCATAGCTCTGGGATATAACAAGAACAACATCTTGCTCCCCTCACTGTCATAAAAGGCAGAAAATTAAGTACAGATGCATAAACCTCAGCTGTGTGACTTTGTACATAAATGATACTCAGACTACATTAGTGTTCAGACCCTTTTAGACAGTTGAAATAATGCTCTGAACTGGTGAGGCTAGCAGATCTCTACTAAGGTATTTCTAGTGCACTTTCCCCATGCAGGCACCATCAGCAAAGCAGTTCAGCCTGGTGATGAGCAAGCCCAGAGCTGCTGCCTGGCCTCCTGAGCACAGCCCTTACCTAAAGGCATAGCAAAGCCCGTATTTTTCAGCCATATGAGTGGGCCATGCCTGTTTTTCTGGGACCTCCAAATGACATGTTTCTAGATTTTCCCTCATCTTGGGATTTTATTCCACATATTTTAAAATAAATACCTTTTTAAAGCTTGTTCCTACTCCTGTCTGCTTGCCTTCTCTCTTAGTTCTTAATAGCATCATGCTCCTTGTGAGTCCAAGAAGTTTTTGCAGTCCAAAGACAAAGTATACTTCTGGTTTTAAGAGTGTGACCTCTGTCATTGGTGCATTGTCTGTGAAAATTATTTTGCTTTTGTCCTTTGTTTGTGTATTGAATTGGTGGGTTTTTGATCCACACAAGCGAAACATAAATAAATTGGGCATATCCCTTCTAAAGAATAATGTCTCCCTTAAGTGTTCTTTTTCCTTGGTGGAATGAAGTCATTTAAAAAAAAGGATGCTTTGGTGGTAAAACAAAGGATTTATGTTGAGATGGGCAGATGGATGAAGCAGAGATTTCCAGTCTGGATTTTGTGGGATCCAGGCTACAGGCTTTGTTCTGTCATCATCAGGCTATCAGTCTGCTGCTGCAAATCTAAACGATGCTAATGGTTTTTAGGGAAAATAGCAATTGTTACTTATTTGCAGATGCCTGTAAAAGTTTCTCATGTGCTTCTATAGTCCGAGGACTCCTTTCAGTGTCTGGGACACCCTCTTGCTTGACCTCCCAGTTCACAGTTTTCCTGGATTTACTGCAGTTTAATGATGCTTTATGGGATGAGGCATGAAAATAAAAGACCTTTCTTTCTGGAAGCCGTTCATTTCAGATCAACAAAATTTTGTTCATGAGAAAGCCCTGTGTGTAGCACTGATAACATGCACATAGAGGAAATCTGTCAGCATTCTCTCTTTAGGTTTGTACAGTTGTTCTTCTGCCCACAGGAATTTTCCATGGTCCTTCAGAAAGCACCTGTCATATATTTCACTTCAAATAATGACACAGAGGGCGTATCTAACGTATTTAAACTTCTTGTGATTCCTGTTGATAAAGAAGCATTCTTTATGGCTTACAGCATGGCTTACCTCTGCTAGGCATCATCAAGATTTACCACTCTGACAACAGACCAGGAATGTTATTTCAGAATAAGGGTGGATAAGAGAGATGCGAACGCACGCACACACACACGTATGTGCATGATTACGATCTGAGGGCAGCATTAGGGCTGCATTCACTGAGGAAAAGGTGGACAGACACCCCAGCCACCATGAGGACGGCAGGCGTGGTGGTGCTGCTGGCTCTCGCCCTTTGCTGCTGCCCAGGTGAGTGGTTTGCTGCCTCCTGCTCTGTGCTTCACTAAGTGCTGGCTGCCTTTAAAAACACAAAAACATCCTCAGACTGGAAGGAGCTTCATTCTACAAGGACTTATTTACTCCTAGAGAGATGGTGTTGAAAAGACTTGACATCAAAGACTATCACTTAGGGGGTAATATTTTAGCAACAGAACTGAGTGGGTAAGAACAACTGTGGGAACAGCTCCGCGCTCGGTGCTAGTTTATGCATAATGAAGGAGGTGACATGTACGTGGTACCACCCGGCGACTCAGACATCCAGTGTTTAACCTCTGAAACGTTGCCGAATCACAAATTATTTTCCTGAATGGCAGTGAGTGTTTCTTGCAGTCATCCTGAACTGAGGCACAGTTAGAGAGCCTGAGCAGTTGTAGAAGCTTTAGAGGAGTTACACCTCACTAAGTACTCCTGTTATTTAAGCAGTATTATGGAAATACATATAAGAAGCTGCCTCCATGTACCTGCCAGCTTTATGGCCCTGTTTTCCTCAATAATGTGCTTGTCTTTGAGTACATATCCTTGTTCATCCTGTGAATCATGGAAAATGACTTTCTCTTTTCTTTCATTTCGTATACCCTTTTCCATCTGGGCTGTAACCCTCCTGAAAAAAATTACAGTACAGCACCAATGTGGTAAACATCCAATATGGCACAAAATTTTGCCTGAAATTCCTTTTGTCTAAGAGTCACTTGCTAATAACCACTGAATTGAAAGTTGTTTATTCAGGACATGCAGTCAAAGCTTTCAACACTAACAGAAGAGATGAATTGCATTCGTGTCATACTTCAACTTCTTTTTTCTTTTTTCCAGATACCGTTGCACTGAAGGTAAGGGGCAGAGCTGTCTACTTTTCTTCCATCATTTCTTTCCTGAAAGCAGTTTCCATATAAATCATTACTAATCGCATTGTGATCGAGCATTTGAAAATCCTGAGTCATCCAGCTGTCTGAACAATATTTGCCACAGATATTACTGGGTGAAATTGCCATTTTCATCTGATAGTTTCAAAATAAAAAAAATAAAAAAAATAGTGCAGTATTCTGTTGGCATCCAAGTTATTGTCACGGTTACTGCAGCAGCATTTATGATATTTACACAGGCTTTACATCGGCAGAGACTGAAAGGGCACAGCAGGAACAAACCACCCTGTTCCTGCCCTGTCCCTAGGCTTTTTTTTTTTTGACGTCTGCTGATGGACAGTACTGGGGGAAGCCCAGGGGCGGTGGGGGTGTCTCATAACATCACCCTTCCTACGTATCTGCTGTTGAGGGCATTTTTGTGAACACAACACTGCATCTATCTACAGGGCTACTGCAGTAACTACGTCGTACCCCGCAATTTCTGCACGCTGGAGTACATCCCACACTGCGGGTCTGATGGTGTAACATATGCCAACAAATGTTTATTCTGCAATGCATTTCTGTATGTATGAAAATAAATCTCTTCACTAACTAAATGGTGAACCAACTGAGCTTAACCTAACTAATCAGTCTTGGGGACTGGTTGGAGAAGTAAAGTTGTTTTATTTTGTGTTTTCCTGTTCTCCTACTAGCAAGAGTATTATTCTTTTTATTTATTTATCTATCTATTTATTTATTTATTTATTGGTGGGAGAATTTGCCAAGAATTTCCTTCTTTCAGGTATATAGAAGTAACATAAGTAACATTTAGCACAGATCTTCATTTCCCTGTTAAGTAATTTGCTGAAGAGCTCTCTTGCAGCAAATAAAATCTATTTCCTACAGACTATTTGTTCTTCTTTTAAATTAAGTCTTTATCTTGTCTTTGAATGTTAGCAATAAGAGGAAAGAGCTGGAATAGCTTTGAGAATGTTCAGATTTGGTTAAGTTCCTCTGTGATGTATCCTTTACCAGTGGGGGGGATGAACAGCAGAAGTGCAGATGTTCTGTCTCTAAGGTATTGCTTCCTTTCTCTGCAGGAGAAGCCGTCGGACTCTCAGGTTGCTGTACCTTCGAGAGTGCTAACACCTCAACAGGCTCCAGCTCAGACAGGAGACTCCTCCCTGGCAATATTCCCTATGGCAGAGGCTGCCCTAAAACCTCATCCTGAACTTTGAGAGCTCCTGATAAAGCCTGAAATGAAACTCAACCCAATAAAACAAATAAACAAACAACAACAACCCTTCAGCATTTACGTCTTGTTTTAATGATATGTCTCATGATGTTTTTTGTTTTTTTCTTAAGATGTTTTGTGATTATTTCACTGCAACAGTCCTGGGGTGTGGGTACTAATGGGTAAATTACAGGGAGAGAGAATGCATTGTCTGATCTACAAAGAAATCAGCTCCATCTCCGAAGGCAATGAGTTTCTCTGAGGGCCTTCACCCAGATTTCCTAAAGAGAACCAGAGCTGGGGATGCAACCTGGTGCAATGCTCCAGTGGATTTATCCTGCTAAGGGCATCCCAAACAGACACTTGCTGCCTCCCTAGCAGGTGCGGAGAGAGGTGGCGAAGAAGGGCACTTCCCAGCTGCATCTCCCCCCGTGGAAGTGGGGTAGCAAACACACCTGCAGGTGGCTGAAGTCTTTTAGCAGTCACTTTCTGTGCCTCCCCAGGCAGCAGGACGGGATGTTTCCCCAGGCAGGGGGCACCTGCCTGCCTGCATTTGTGCTCGTGACACTCATCGGGGTGCGGGTGATGTTCAGAGGACTGTGAGCAGGAGCTTCCGCAGCCCGTTTCGGCACCTCACCCACCACTTAGCTGCTGCCTGTAGGTAATTGCGTCAGCTGCCACTTGTAGAGGATCCTTTGAGATTCTTGGGCCTCTGGAAATCTTGGCTGATGAAAGGAAGGGCTCAGAGTCATAGCGTTAATTTATTATTCATTACCAGTGAAGTGCCGGCAGTGCAGCGGGCTGTACAGGCAGCCGTCTCACAGCCAAATAGTTAATGATCTTAAGTGACAACGTGCCACTTTCCAGAGACCAGAGAGAGCGGCTCTCTGGAGGGAGACTATTTATTTCCAGAAGATGTGAGTGTGCGCAACCACTCAGCACCAAGCCCCTTCCTGGGGCTGGGATGTCCCTCCTGGGGGTGGGATGTCTGGGTGTGGGGAGGCATTTCGGGACCAAGGGCAATGCTGAGGACCGTGACAAAGCGTGGTGGCAGTGCTGGGGGTGTGTGTGGCAGGCACTGTGCTCCTGCTTGTCCCCTCTGCTGTGCAAGGCAGTCAGGTAAGAGGTCATCAGCCTCATTGCTTGTCATCCTTCCCAGAGAGCAGCAGAGAGGAGGAGGAGGAGGAAGATGAAGATGAAGAGGGCCCCCGAGAAGCTATGCTTTCTCAGTGCCAAGTGGAGCTCCCAGCTGCTCTCTGGATCCCAGTGGTCTTCAGAGAGCATCTTCCAGGGGCCATGCCCACTAAGCAGGAAAACCTAGGCAATTGAGGGGAAACTGTGAGCAGAAATTAACGGGGACAAATCCTCCATCCTGACACTGAGCGCCAGCATGCAGCACTTCTGAGGAGGTGGCAGGGGGCAGAGCAGGACCCCAGCATCATCCCTGACCCTCCGCACCATGGGCAGCTCTGCAGGACAGCAAGCAAGATGAGACTCTTCCATGAGCACTGTTGAAAATGATTTTTTTGTTGCTGCTCAATAAAATCCTGCCACAACAACACAATATCCTCTCACCATTACTAATCTAACTCTCCCTCCAGGAAATTCAAGGCAGGAAACATTGTCTGCCTGCAGAGGTGTTTTATGGTACAATTCTTTGAGTGGTACCTCAGCCCTCTGTGCCATTATTTGATGTTTGTGAATTTAGGAAATGCCATTCAATTACCCTAGAAACTGATTAACACGTTGCATTTAGTTATTTGGTTCTGCTCTATTTTATATCAACACTTCTCTTTTAGTGTATTATCCTACTTGTTACTGACCAAAACACACCTCAGGCCAGTCTAGACCTCGCTCATAACGCAGTTTTTCTGCAAGGCTTCATCAGCATAAACGGTTTCTTACTATGTTCTTCCTCAATGTGGGGAAAAATAAAATGTTTTGAAAGAAAATTGCTTGGTGATGCTGTCTGGGGGTTGGCTGTGTCAGAGCTGCTGCAGCGAGACCGAGCTGGGACGCACTGAGGGATTTGGATGCGAGGGGCTGGATCCTCAGCGCCCTGCTGTAAGCGTGCGGCTCCCAGACAGACAAATTATTCCAGACACCCTTCCTGCCTGTGATATCATCTGTGCTTAAACGGCAGGAGATATGCAGGCAGCAATCAGATAGCTGAGCTGCGAGGAGAAATATTACAAGAGTGCGGCTGAGAGCAGGGGCTTTGCTTGCTCCAAAATTGAATTCCCGTCCTCATAGGAGATGTAGTCCTGCCCCCGTGTGCACAGCTCCGGTAATAGCACTCTGTTTTGGTACATCCTGCGTGGGGCACAGCAGCAGTGGGTGCGATCACTGCGCTTTACATTCGGCCTGCAGCAGTTCTGCATTTGGGACTGCAGAGCGCTCGCCTCCACACATCCAGCTTTTTTTTTTTTTTTCCTCTCTTTTTTTTTTTTTTCTCTCTTTTTTTTTTTTTTTTTCCCAAATTGAAAAATATTATTTCTTTTTGTAGACAAGTGAAGCCTGTGACAAGTTTTAAATTGAAGCGGGGAAATTTAATGAAGCTTTTTTTTCAGGTCATGGTAGATTATGGACTTGTTTGCAGTAGGGAATCTCAAGACCAGAGGAAAAAATTCCTGGGAAATATCAGTGTTATGGGATGACATCATTTTGTACTAGAAGTTGGGTAGAATTTACAGAATTGTTGGAAATTTACCGTAACACAAGGGGATGCATCACGTAACTACCAGTGTTTATCCCATTCATGTGGCCACAACCCTCTTTAATAACCTTTACCATCTAAGAACTTGAAATAGCAGGAAGTGTTTTATTTAACCTTTTCTGTGGGTCTCATATCTGTAGGAAAAAAAAAAAAAAAAAGAGCCTAAAAATAATCCTATACTCAAACTCACTTTATTGAACCCACCATCACGGGACTTGCATATCCCACAGGGATTTTGACAGGTGACTTCACTCTCCTCTTCCCATTTGCAACATGTGTATGACATTTCCCGAAGCTCCCTCCTCCAAATGTATTGAGACAGTTGTTTTTCACTGTTCCTAATGCCTGTGTCACCCCATCTGCTGCTCGGCAATTACTTCTGTCCCATTCCCTTCTGTTTCTTATTAATCGAGCTCCTTGTGCAATCCCATGTCACACCTCACCCCGCAGCTCCTGCTGCCCTGCCCTGGCTGCTGCCAATTAGCTCCCATCCTTTCTCATCGACCCTGTAGCAAGACTGTATCCTCGCACAGATCGCTGGAGGAAGAGGGGACAGGAGCATTTCCAGCACTGTCCTATCTGCCTACTCAGATGCTCAGAAGCAGCAAGGGGGTCTCCCAGGTGGAGCTTGTTAGTCAAAGGACAGGTGCTGCCACACGAGAGAATGACACTATTCCCCGCCATATAAAAAAGCCCTGAGAGGTCAGCATGGTTTCTTGCTTCAGGCTGAAGGAAGGGGAAACCAGAGGAACAGCATGGTTTTTGGTAATTTGGGCTTTCAGACCTAGATGTGGTGCAGGGTCTGGGGTTGTAGGGCTGAAGAGCCTGCGTTCCTGCAGCCTCACCAAGCACTGCAGAGCCAGCAGGTGCTATCTCCTCTGACGGCTGGTACGGATTCTGAGGAAACATTTTCAGCTTAGGCGTTCTTTTCCCTAGAGAAAAATCAATATTAATGCTTCTGTGATTACTGCTTGCCTTCCAAATATGCTTATGATCAGTTCAAGAAATTTGACAGTCACGTCACTCAGGATGCTAAGAATACAACAGAAACAGCTTTTAAATGAACCCTTCAACTCTTGATATTTGTGAATGAGATCCAAAGAACATTACTCATTTATTTTTCAGGAAAATGATTTCATTGACACGAACAGGCCAAAGCCTGCAAGCTCTATTTTGTGATTGCGGTTCCCTTGCACTTTCAGCTACATTTTTATGATTTTATGTGCCCATGCCAAGACTTGAACATCTCCCAGGATAATAAGAAAAACAATTCTGATTTTCTATTTAAAACCCAGGCTTCTTTTAAGCCACGTGCATGTATCAGGCTTCTAAAACACAAATGTGTTCTGTCCCTCACTTCCTTTCGTGACTGACTATATTCAACTCAAGAAGTATTTTATGCAATATTTGTTTTGTCATAAATCTATGACAGAGTTGAAAAAAACCTTCAATAGAACCTTTATTCTTCACTTAGCTGAATGTCATGTTTTAGGGAAGATGACACTCTCTATTTAATGCCATGTAAAGAGAAGAGAAGGGGGGGGAATGTATGGACTCACCTTCTGTTTTCAGTTGCTGCAATTTTTTATGAATGACTGTGGTAATAAGACCATTTCACCTGCACAGAATGCCACTTGTTTGCCATTAAGAGGAAACAATGTCCAGATTTAAGGCTGGTTATTCTCATTGTTTCTTAATCAGGTTCATGCTGATTGTCAACAGATGAATAATTCTTCCTTGTACATAGACATGTCTCAAACTTCTGGAGTTTTAGGTCACGTTTTCCTGTTGTGTTGATTCTTTCTATCCCATTAGCGAGAGATCCAATGTACCAGGAAAATACAGAAGAGACTATGAAGAGGTTCACTGTGCAGCATCTTCAAAAGACACTGATGCCTGCCAAACCCCGGATTTTATTTCTGTAAAAGCTGAGGGTGTCCCACGCTGCCGTCTCATCACTCTGCTGTACTGCGCAAGTCTCCCAGAGCCCAAATACTGCGTAGTGTATGTAACACGGTGTGCACTAGTTCAAACACTTCCAACAAATTAGCTTTTTTGCTTTGCCAACTTCCATATGTAATTTCACAACATCTAGTGTTGAGACAGTGCTCTTGTTTGGACAGTACAAATCACTCATTGTACAGCAGGGCGCCTTTGTTAACAAGCTGGGTGTAGCTCACATTTTTGTTTAATTCTTCTGGGCATTTCTCTAACAAACAAGTATTCTTTAGGGCTCAACTTAATAATCAATACAGTTTTGTTAGTTTACAGAGCAGATAATTACTTTATGGGATGACTTTACAAGGTCAGGGAGATGTACTTATATAGTCTGGAGCATGAAGGCAAAGAAACATCTCTATAGAACTCAACAGCAACAGATTTGTAAGTAACAGACTACACAGCCTTTCCCACCGTGAAGATGACAAGAGCTGCTGCCCTTCTTGGGCTACTGTTTCTTGTCTGCTTTTCTGGTAAGTTGTTTTTATTATAGTCTCTCCTTATATCTCTAGTCATCTTGAATTCTATATAGTTCAGGATGCCTTAATACATGTATATATGTATCCAAAAGAGAGCTTAGCTTACTGAAGAAGTGATGATTTAGTAATGCTGTCTTTAGTAAACTCTCTTTTAATGAACTTTATCCCTGTGCAAACATTACTACAGGTCTAGTAGGATGCCTCTGTCTGATTTAAACTTATTAGACTTAGCCGGGATAATAGTGCTGCAAAAGGAGAAAAGTTTATATCCTATTCCTTCTTTAGCAAGTCAAAGCTTGTACTTTCACCAGTAATTGATTATTATTACTATTATTATTTTTAATCATAGGATATAACTTCTTGTTTACTTGGACTGGATAAAACATTTACAAAACAAGTAATTCTCAGTAGTAAGAAAGTGTATTTAGTTACTCTGTTGGGAAATTAATAATGCAGAGAAATTTTAATCAAGGACACCGTAACACTTATATTTTATAATCTCCTTTTTTTTGTAGATATTGTTTCTGGTCAACGATGGGTGAGTAGTAGATCTTCTCTGTCATTTAGTCTTGATTTCTAAGTGTAGATGAATAACTCATATTCACGCTGTATCCCAGGGGAGTCTTGAGGAAGAATAAAAGAAAATGGAGAGAGACAGGAAGGAAGAAGAAAAAGTGCCCCCAAGAATTATACCACCTCTTTTCCCCCAAAATAAGAAAACATCTTTGTCAGAGAAAGACACCTTATCAGATTGGTGATAAAAGATGGTAATTAATAATGCAAAGTGAGAGCCAGCATGGCACAGAGGGCCAGAAGGAATCCTATACAACTTTTGAATAACTGCCTAAATATCTTCCCTGTCCTGATTCCCTGAGGAGTGATCATTTTTGTCAGTCATGCACATCTACAGTGCTGAATGTCTTAATGGTGAAAATGTGTTTATGCATACTGTAGGAAACGATATATTCTGTTCTTTCCCTTCACCATGGAGGAATGACAGAGGGGAAAAAAAAAAATAAAATGGCCACCTGTAGCATTCC
Organism: Anas platyrhynchos; assembly: GCF_047663525.1. Taxonomy (NCBI): domain Eukaryota; kingdom Metazoa; phylum Chordata; class Aves; order Anseriformes; family Anatidae; genus Anas; species Anas platyrhynchos. The sequence goes on along the minus strand of NC_092600.1, from coordinate 8,649,198 downwards.
TGTGCTTAGAAAACATGATGAACATGAGCAGATCCTTCCCTCCCCTTGGAGAAACTGCACATCTGTCCTTTTTAACAGGCCTCCTGCAGTGTGTACCGGATGGCAGATAGGAGCAATCTCGCCTGTCCCAGGGACTTCCAGCCGGTCTGTGGCACCGATAATGTGACGTACCCCAATGAGTGCTCGCTCTGCAGAGAAATCTTGTGAGTACAAGATCACCTGATTGCCCATAATGATGGTTCAGGTAGCAGATGAAAGCCTTTTGAATTGTGACTAATCGTGGGGTGGATGGGATTTTTCATAAGTTTCAGTCTTCCCTAGTGCGCAGGATCTCGTCAGGCTGTGTCTCTTCCGTGTCAAAACTCCTAAGTTTGATTAATTACTGGGGCTTTACGAGTGGAGAGACTTAATGAGTGAGATGACTACATGGCATCAACAGGTTAATCCTTCCTTTCCTTCTCTCTCCTAGTCGTAACAGAGTGATTGACAAAAAGCATGACGGAAAATGTATAAAGGTAAGGGCTAAGATTGACTCTTAAGATATCCTAAGATACTCTAAAATAAAACTTCAAAACTGCTAAAATTTTTATGAAAATGAAGAATTTCAGATCTTCACTTTTTTTTTTTTATTTCCATTTTGAAAAATGCAAATCTGCTTCAACTGTGAATTTTGAAATGTAATCTTATGCCTAACACCTGACGGAAAAACAGAAGCTTTTGATTTCAATAACACTTCAGCATTGTCAAAACATTTCCGTTTAGATTTAGAAAAAAAGTTTGTTGAAACTCAGAAATTCCCAGAGGAAGTCGGGATTTTGACTAAATGATAATTTGTAACAGAAAAAAAAAAAAAAGATTCTATCAAAACATCTATCATAAGATTTGTTTATCAATATATAGAGCTACCATAAAGTGGAGAACTGGCTCTATTTTTAGATTAGTGAGATAATGTAAAGAAACACTCCGGCTGAGCAATTTACCATAATGCTACAATTTTCATTTCAGTACACTCAGAGTAATTACAGGAACACTGAGGTGAGCCTAAACTCCATTTTCAAGTGGGGCAGACGTTTCACAGCAGAAGTTGCTGCCACCTAAGGCACATTAGGCACAGATCCTGTGTGACTGTGTTCAGGGTGGAAATCCCCAAGATGATACTGATGAAGCCCATTTGAGGACAGGAGAAAAAAAAAACAAAAACAAAAACAAAAACCCAACAAACAAACAAACAAAAAAACTAGATACTGCAGGATCTGCCACAGCCATGTCCTCAGAGGCAGAACTTCGCCTGCTTGTGCTCCCTCAACCTCATGCTGTCGGGCTGGAAGCTCAGTTCCCATACACCTCTGTTCCCCATGAGCATGGGGAGAAGGGGAAATATCTCTTGCACCACGCACCGTTACACAGGAGTGATTAAAATGCTGATCTGTGCCTGTTTCAGGTCGATTGCACAGGCTACATGAGAACGACAGGCGGTCGGGAGTCTCTCTGCACCCGGCATTACAACCCGCTGTGTGCCACCAACGGGGTTACCTACAGCAACAAGTGCAGCTTCTGCACGGCAGTGGCGTGAGTGCTGGGCTGGGTGCTGGTGTCAGTATCTGTAGGGTAGTGAGGGGGCTTGGCCCCTGAAGTGGCTGTGATGTGCTTGTTCATGCTCAATATGTCTTCTTCCCAAAGGAATGGAGAGGACATCGACCTGCTCATGCCTGGAAAATGCCCCAAGGTAAAGCCGAGAAGTCTGCACTGTGAACCCTTGTTATAATGTGCTACACGATGAAAATTCAGTGAGTCATAACGACGTAAGAGAAATGCCTGCACTCTGCTGGCGTATTTGGCCTGGAAATAGGATTTGAGGAAAACAGCTGAAGTATGCCAGGGTCAAAGGAACAAAACCCACATCTCCAAGGTGCAGTCTCCACCTGCACAGCTTCTGACCTGGGAACAGAGCAGCCAGATGATGCTGAAACCTTGATTCACTGGGAGAAGAGAAGTGCCTGAGGAAGGGGTGCAGACTTAACCCTCCCAGGGGAGCGCAGGGGCTCAGCCAGTGCCAACACCAGCAGCAGATGGCATTCCTCATGTGGGAGAACTTTGTACCATGTGCTTTGTGACACCCCACTTTTTGGCACCCTCTCTATGTTGGGCTGCTGAACCAGAGCAGAGCAACCAGTAGGAGGGCCAGCCTGGAAGTACTGGTGTGGCCATTTCACTGCTCTGAGGGTATTTATTAGATTTCTTTCCCAATTTCCCACTTTGTACCCTGTCAGGCGAGCAGGTTAGGTTTTTCAGAGTTGTTAGAACAACAGCGCCCTGCACCTGAAAAATGTTCTTATGCTTTGCCATATTGTAAACATTAAATAGACATAAAGCAGACATAGGAAAATATGGGGAACAAAAGCTTCACAATGTGTTGCAGTTCCGTAACACACAGATCGACTGCAGTGGATTCAAGAGCTCTGGATTCAAGGACAACGTCTTCTGCACCGCTGAGTATATGCCCCTCTGTGGCTCTGACGGCAGAACATATGGAAACAAATGCCACTTCTGCATTGCAGTTCAGTAAGTATGGCGCTCAGCACACAGCCAGGAAAACACTGCTGTGCCCAAGCCCCAGAGCTCCCGTTAGCCCCTCAGTAAATCCATCTCCGCTCCCTGTCCCTCTCCTGACGCTCCCTCGCCTGTGCCCCTGCAGGCACTGCAGATCTTAAACCCAAGTGAGTCTTCTCCTCCCCTCACAATTAAAGCCAAATTCCCATTCGCAGGCTTGTAGCATTCCTGACTCGCTCCCTGCGAGGGTAATTTAAACCCTAACTGTAGGATGAGTATCCAAAATTACAGGCTTTGTCCCAAATCTCTTTCCTGTGACAAAGCATGTAACCTGGGGAATCAGGTGAAACCGTAAGTGAGGGACTCACATGGATAGCATGGAGGGTTGGCTTACATGGGTAAAGTTAGCAACAGCACTGGCGGGGCTATAAAGCTACCTTCCACATCTGTAATTCTGGATTCCCTCTTTCTCTCCAGGAAGAGCCGGGGTTCCCTGACCCTCAAGCACCACGGTGAATGCTGAGTGTTGGCACGTAACCTTCACCCTTGCCTTTCTCTGACAAAGCCCACAGCTCCAATGTGCTCTTCCCTGCTCCCTGTTGTACATTGGTTTCTGCTTTGATCCATCAATAAATCAAAACCAGCCACCCTCTTTGCCATGCACTTTTTGTTTTCTTCTTCAGGATAGGGGTAATGGTCTTCAGGCTTTTAGGTACTTATCTGTCAGGCAGGAGAAGTTTCGAAATAAACCACAATAAAGACTGAAGTGTAACGCCCATCACACAACAGCCCAAGCCCTCACGAGAGTACGTCACTCCATACCAAACCATCAGAGGAGAAAACAAGCTGCTATAAAATACTACTGCTTTCCCAGGTTCTGTGTTTTACAGCATATAAATGGATTTGTGTTGGACGGACAGAGCCTGGCTTTGTAACAGCACTGAGCCTTGGAGGAACTGGTCCTTTTAGAAGCCTTGGCGTGAGGGAAATGGCCCTGGGGTAGTGTGAATGGGAAACAATGGGCCAGCCCTACCTGGGCATGGGGCAGGTCTGGCAGTGCATTAAAAGGAGGAGGCTTATGGCAAAGGGAGGAGACTATCTCACGGGGAAGAAAATTAGGAACTGCTGCTTCCTTGAAGGGTGTGTGCCTCGAGACTGTGGTGATCAGCAGAAAATTGCAGCAAGCTGGGCAAGGCTTTAATGAGCCTAATGAGGAGCAGAGGAGAAACTAGACTGGTCTCAGGTTTTTGGCTTCTTGGAGAAGAGATCTGAAAAGTTGCCATTGGGGTGCTTGAGGCAGAGGAAGGATAAGGGGCCCTTAAGGATAAAGGTTTTGGATTCTGTAGCCATAGGAAGGAAGAGCCAGAAGAAGTGCTGGTAGCTCCGAGGTGGTTTCTGTCTGGGAAAAAAAAAAAAAAAAAAAAAAAAAAAGTGGTATATGGAGATAGTATCTTTGTGGGAGGCTAAAGAGTGCGCTGGAAGAGCAGTGATGTATATGAATGTTCATGACGATGTGCCATCTTTCTGGGTGAGTCAAGGAGTGAGTATGCAAACAGCACAGGCAAAAAGTCCCAAGTGCCCCACTCACACCCCCTTCCCCTTCCTTTCTCCACTTCCAATTCTCTTGATACATACAAAGGCAGTCGCCTATTAAGGCTGATATTGAGGACAAAATCTGTGAATTCCAAGCTTTTTCTCTAGGCCTCTTTTTACTGAAGTAGGCCATTTCTTGACCTAGAAAGGTTGTAGGCGCTTCCCACCAGAAGACAAGAAGCTGTCTTTCCCTTAATAACAGGCCAGAGCAGTGTCCCATCCTAGGAAGAGGGAAGGAACTTACATGATTTTTTTTTTTTCTATTAGTATGGGCACTATAAACCAAAGCATGCCTGTGTGCCTGCTGGTAAGGAAATACAAACTGGAGAGCCATAAGCTCACTGCTAACCTGCCTATGGGAAAAATACACGTATGAAGAAATGTTCTAAGTAGCTGGTGGATGTGAGCAGGGACCTTCAGCAAAGGACACCGATTGGCTGTAATGTCTTGTTGGCCAAGGATTACAGCCTTGGCAGGACAGTATTTCCAACAACAAGATCCTATGGTGAGCCTCCTCCATAATACTAGTTTGTGCTGGAGGAAGCTGGACACTTGTGTAGGAGCTCAAAAGGTTTTGGAGAAGCTCAAAGAAAAGCTGCTCTTCTGAAGGGAAATAGAGGGCAAAGGGCAGGTACGGGGTATATGGCCATATCCCAGGTGCCTTGTGAGCCTCCAGCCAAAAAAAAAAAGAGAACTCAGAGGGACAGCAGATTTCCCCACCTCCAGCAGCAAGTGGCCTCTTTCACACGTTATAAAGAAGTGGAAAGAGGGGTAATCAGGATAATCACCTGTTTGCTAATTTAGTCTCTTCCTTTCTTTGGCCCGCTAGGGATTGGTCCCTGTAGTACATTTTCTAACTAACCCAATCAGTTATGCTGCAGCAAATAAAACGTTTGGGTAGATAAAGAGCTCAGGTATTAGTGCTGGGGTGGTGAGCAGTGGCGTTTGAAGCTAGAAAAGGCAAACAAGTGATTCTGCAAGTGGCAGAACTAAGCGTGATTTTGAACGGTGCTGCGGCTGGCGGGCTTGATAACTAAATTATACGAGAGGCTGCGTTGTGAGCTCACCCTTAATAGACATCTGAGAACTCACCTGTCAGTCACGGTTCCTCTCCTGTGTGGGTTTTATGATGTCTAGCGAGCGGCAAACTAATGCTTTTCCAGATGCAGGGCAGTCATGACATTGCTCTCTTGCAGAAACGCTCCCTTGCCAGATGAAGATGTTAGTGGAACTCTTTGTTGCTAGAAAAATGTATAAAGTGCTTTCTTTTTTATTTTTTTCACTCCTATGCCAAACTTGGTTAGAATTAGTTAGAATTAGTTAAAATTAGAATTTAAAATTTGCTAGGGAAACAAATAAGCAGATTTCTCCGTGCATGGTACACTGATAACCCTTGTCTCCTTAGGAATGCATACTGAAATTTTAAAAGATTATTCCTATCTGAACAGAAATTTTGCAGATGGTGCAAATGAACACAAATCTTTGCACAGAATCAGCTGGAAATGGAGCTCAGGTCTCCCAGTTCTCCATCAAATTCCCTTAGTTGCCACTTGCCGTGGAAGAAGAGCCCTAGCATATGTTTGCGAATGTGAAAAGCCGGCAAACATTGACAGCTATAGTTTAAATAGTTCAGGGAGGAGAGGCAGCAGTCCTATGTGGGGCTCTACAGAAAGCTATGAGAGCATCAGTGTCCTTCTCCACCCCAACTCAACAAATTTAGAACCATCCTCAAAAATAGCCAGGGAACAACGTATAATTGGTTTCGCAGACAACACATTCTCATGCTGTGATTTATTTCGTAATGTCTGGTGAGTGTCATCACGCCGCGCTCAAAGCCTCGGAGCTGGCATTCAGCGAGGACCCAGAGAATGAAAATTACCAGCTTCCCCGATGAATCACCGCTTTGAAAATTCACCCTTGTGAGAATCCTGTGACTATTTAGAAAGAAAAAAAAAAAAAAAAAAAAAAAAAAAACACAACAGATATTACAGGCCCGAGTCTATCACTCATATAATTAGCCCTTTCTAGGTTTGATGTGGACAGGGCAGCATTCTTAAAGCACCATAAACACGGACAGGACCAATAATGGCTTTAGAAACGAAGTGGAGAAGTTCTCACAATTAAGGTGAGGAATGAGGACAGCTATGGATGGGTGCATAAATACACAGAAAGGCAGGTCCGTGAGCACACTGTGGGCTCTGGGGCTGAGACAACACATCCCGAACAGGTTGCTTGCCGTGGACTAAAGAGCTAGCTGCCTGCAGCATGAAGGCAACAGGCACCTTAGTGCTTCTCAGCCTGCTGCTTCTGTCTTTCTTCTCGGGTAAGTTATCCTTCCTGTAGCCTAGAAAGAAACTTTCCTGACAAGAGCAAACTTCAGAGAACCTTGATCACCAGATGACGGGCTTGAAGATAAAGCTGAGCAAGTAGAAAATATCTGCGGGACTTGCTCACTCGTGTCACATATTTCCACTCCCTGTGTGCCTCCGCAGTGAATAACACAGTGGAGGTGTCACCGGGAGACAGAATGAGCAAATTGTAAGCGGCTCTTTCAGCAAATGTACCAAAGCAGAGTGTAATTACGAGTTTTGGTACAAATGTTCGCTGGAGAGTTTTGCTGAACCAGTTAGAGAATAAACTCACACCTCAGGGTCATCAGCTCCTGTTTTGATCCTAAGCATCTTGGTATTTGGTGTTTTCCTTAGAGATGTGGAAACGTAATTAGATGAAAGTTTCAGCTTCCAAATACATTGCAGAGAAAAGCTTGAAAATTAAATTCAAATGTCCTCGAGGAGCCAGAACAAAGAGGGCAAATTAAAACGATCCAGCATTTATTTATCTTGAGATTTACACGTCTCTCTGATGATCTGGGGAAAATGACTGATGGTTTTTGAATGTATAGGGCACACCAGTGCCATCAATTGCTTGTGTCCAGCTGACCCAGATCTGGAAGGCTTGTGGTGGCAGTTATGGAAGACTGTGCAGACCAAGAATTATTTATACTTGTTTTTCTGTGAATAATTTGAATAAAGAATTCACTGGAGAAAATTGTGGGCTGTGCATGGAGAAAAGAGGTGAATTACTTTGTACGCATTATTCATAATGAAATATTCATCTGTCTCTAATTGAGTCTTAATTGGGTCTGGGTTCCGTCAGAGTGCTGAAGCTTCCTTCCAAGGCCAGGCAGAATAGCAGCAAACTCTGTGATCTCATATGAAATAAGCAGATGTCAAGAGACATCCTCACAAAGTCTTGTGTAGCTGCATGTAATATTTATAAAAACTATCTAATGAGCTATTTTGTAAATAATATGCAGATAGCCATAACGGTGGCTTCCCAAAGCAGCCTAGCCTAACCCAAATGTGACAGATGCACCGGTGGCAGGGATAAAACACCGAGAGGCACGACAGTTAGCAGAGGAATTCAGGTGGGCTGACAAGTACTGGTTTGGCTGTGGGTGGGATTTGCAGCCTGCGTGGCGTAGCACAGGGGCCTCCCACCCTCTCTCCTGGTGCTGAGCAAGCTGCTGAAGTGCCCCCAGGCCAAAACCCCAGCTGCCCAGCTTGGTGCTGGCTGTTCGTCCCTCAGTGTCATGCCCCAGCTCCTGCACATCTGCATGCGACCTTCCCCAGGCTCCCTGGCACAGACACCACAGGCTCACCCGTCCCGTGGCTGTGACTCGAGCTCCGCGCCTGGCTGCGGTCTCTGCAGCGAAGAAGTGCAAAGAGGATGGGCTGATGAGCCTCAAGACCAGAGCCTGCGCTTGCAGCGGGTGTTTCTTCTCTCTCACTGACTGGCACTGCCTGTTCTGCTCTGGATCACGCCGTGACATCTCTGTGTCTCACTCGGGATGAAGTTGTTCCAGGAACGTCTCGGGGCCGTGTCGTACTGCAGATGGCTGTAAAACTGACTGCAGGGTCTCCTTTGTCACCTCCACAGTGGGGTTTTATTAACAGTACCAGCCAGTTTTGTTATTCAGAGGTGCAGGAGCCTAAAAGCCTTACAAGTCAATACAGCTTGAAAATCTCTGCCGAGAGTGGTTCAAATCCGATACGGCAGCCTGCTTCCCCGGCAGTGGCTGCCTGCCAGGGAGATGGGTTTATGTGTCTGCGGTGCAGTTAGCAGCTGAATGACTGATTACATGGTATTTTAGTAACATTTTTTCAAAAAGCAAAATACCGAAAAGCAATTCAGATAATGTATTTCCTACCCCCTCCTCCACCGCACAGGATGGCAGAGCAGGGAAAACCTGGCGTACGTTGCACTGAGCTTTGCAAAAGGATTTCTGACTTTGGTTCAGCTTCTCTCAGAAAATAATGCTGATATGTATAACATCGCTGATTGTTTATTTATTTATTTCTGTTTAAATTCCAGATGTAGCAGCTCAAGACATTGAAGAGGTTAGTGCAGCTCTTTGCTTGTTGAATCTGCATTTTTTTCCTGATTATAGAAGAATGGTTTTGTAACAGATCTTGGTGCATGGTAAACTGGTTTTGCTGTTAGCTGGGAGTAGGTTGGTCCTTCCAAGATGCTCCAATGCCTCGGGAAATTCCCCATGGTACAGGGGGTGTTATGTGTGGCCACACTAGCAAATAGCCCAGGGAAATGGACAGCTGGTTCAGCAAATGCTTCCCGTGATTCAGTCCAGAGTGCATGCATGGGGCTGGGTTTGTTTGCAGCACTGCTTCTCTCCACTTTGCTCCTCTGTCCAATCCCCTCGTGTAACAAATGGGATATTCAGAGCTGGTTATTCCCACAAACCAGGCCCATCTAAAGGAGACCTACAGCTTATGGTTTTCCTCTCTCTCCGCCGGGGAGGCAGGGAGCTCTGTGAGCACAAAGCCGCGTGTGGTTGCACAAGGCGCGTGATGCCACTTTGCTGTGAGCTGACTTGGGGCCAACTGCCTGAAAGAGCATCAATGCTGACTCTTCTCCGACATGCCTAGGCTAATCCACTTGTGTCTTCGGGACATTAAGGTTTCTCCCAGCTGGCTACAGTTTCCCTCCTCAACGACAGGGCAAAAAATTCCCCTGAAAGAGTGCTGCTGCTAGTTCTGGCAGGCCTTTTTCTTCCATGTAATTGGGCCATGTCATTACTGCTGTGTTAGTCCTCTGGGCGGGAAGAGAATTACATTAGTGATCTTGTTTCCTATTTGGAAAGCAAAAGAGAAAGTATGGGAGACCTGAAAAGATTTTTTTGGTTATTGTTATTATTCCTTTTGCAGATCTGTAAAGAGTTTGTAAACAGGAGCGTGTACTGCACGAGGGAGTCCAACCCTCACTGTGGCACGGATGGCGTAACGTACGGGAACAAGTGTGCCTTCTGCAAAGCAGTTCTGTAAGTGAAAGCAGAGGGAGTCAAAATGACAGGTAGAGCTGTCTTGATTCCCATGTCTGTAATGCTGGTCTCCATGGAGGGTGGCCCCGCATCCAGGCTGCTCTTCTTGTACAGACCAGCCCCTGGCCCTCAACAGGAGGAATATTTCCTCCTTGGAACAGAGCTGCATGAATGCAAGTTAATTTTAGATCATTTCTAGGCTTTGTATGATGTTGATTACAATGCAGAGAAACAGCACAGGGTCTGGGAGGTAATTGCACCTGCCTATACCTCCTGCATGGACTAAATCGCTGCACATCTTCCTCTGTGTACCAGAGGCTGAAACTCCCTGTCCACACCTCTGGATGCAGAAAAGAGTCTGGAGGAACGCAGGGGGTGAGATGTGCGACATTATGAGTTGAAAGTTTGAATGGACTTTGTGGAACAAGGCACAAAATCTCCGAGGAAGAACTGGAGAGCCTCTGTTTCCTGTGCTCTGTCTCCTTTTAAAGGAGATGTAATAGGAGTCAGCACCTCTGGACTGAATGGACTTGCAAAACATCAGTTTCTCCTTATCAGTCCTTAACATTTGGTGCACTCTGGAGGCTGCCTTATCCTAGGGGAAATTAGAGAGGAGCAGGGAGAGGAAAAGATGGCTTGATGCTCCCTGTGAGGCCCTGGGGTACTCTAGCATGAACCAGGCAAATGGTCCTGTTCGGGTGGATGAGCTCCCTGTCCCATGCTGCTGTGCTCGTGCTGTCTGTCATATGCTGCTTTCTCTGAGTCTGTCTTGCTCCTTTTACAGGAGGAGTGGAGGGAAAATAAGGTTGAAGCACATGGGAAAATGCTGAGTCCTCACCATCTCTGAGCACCAAATGTTGATCCCCCTTCAGCGGCGGTCACAGTGCCTGGGCATGGCAGCAGCTTGTCCTTGTCTCCTCCGTCTCTGCTCAATAAAACAAAACTCAGCAGAATTATTTGGCTGGATCTTTTTTTTCCATAGCACCTAGGAAAGTGCTTCCATGCAGCCGTGCCAGCACTTACCGTGCGGCTTTGCTGCGCTGAGCTGTTGCATCACGCAGGCGGGAGCAGCGATTCCCACGGCCGTGCCCTCCTCCCCTCACTGCCGTAGCTCCTCAGTCCTGTCCCCCTGACACACACACATGTGCCTGCTGGGCACTGGGGGTGGCATCATGAACCTTTGCTCTTCGTCAGCATCCATGGGTGTCCTTCTTCTCCTTCTTCTTTGTCCTGAGAGGGGACTTTGAGTTAAAAACTGTGAACCCACCAGCATTAGCTTCCTGTTCCAAGTAGCTTCTCATGGTAATAAAATTATATTTAGAAGAGCATGGATTGTGTAAGTGTCAATAATTAAAAAGAAAATTCCCTGGAGGAGAAAAGCTGTGGGTTTTCTCTCACCACCTCCAGGATAAACTCCCCCTGAATCACACATACCCCTTGGTTTTTCAGGGACAAGAATTTGTACTTATTTATGGAGGGGAAGGCACACAAACTTTACTCCTTTCTTTACTTTTCACACCGCTGCACTCTCTCTTCTTGATGCTGGTTGGAAAACCCTTCTTTGTGCAAACGTGAGAAAATTAATTCTATAGTCTCTTCCCATTCACTGTGTAAAATCCACACAGGGAAATACCTGTGGCATCCCCTTGTTAAAACATTGGCAGCAGATCAATCGGACACTACTTTCTTAATGTTAAACACTTACCCTTCAAAGGGAGCTTTAGATTTTATCATGAGCCTCAGGGGTCAACATATTTTGCAAGCAGCTGGGCGCTGAGCATCTCAGCCTCTGGATGGTGTTTGGGCAGAGCTGGAGTGTTTGCCTCTTGTGCCACAGCGCAGGCTTTGAACTGAGCTGGGGCATAGCGCTCTATAGCCGGGGAGAAAGCCCTTGTTTGGCTCCAAAGTGTTGCTTTAGTAACTCAACAGCAAGGCGTCCAGAGCATGGGAAGGGCTGAGGGGAGGGAGAAGCGCCTCCTGCACAAGGATGGGTGGTCACCAAGGACACGGCTGGGGGACTGGAAGGACCTTCCTCGTCCTTCTCCCTGCCTGGAGCTGGATGACCATGTCCTATCCTGCCTGAGCTATCCTGTGGTCTATATTGGGGCTCTGGAGCAGCACCGTAGTCAGGTCACAGGAGCAAAAATACTGTTTTTAAGAAAAAAAAAGATGTTTTAATAAGAGAGGATATGGGACATCTCTATGCCTGAGGTGGCTCTCAGTGACTCCAAAACCTTCACAGCATCTCCCCGTACCTAATCCTTTTTAATCTGCAGGTTGGAACAACAAGGACAGAGCACAAGAGAACAGAAGCTGTGAGACTTCTCTGTTCGATAATCATCCTGTATTTTGCTGTCAGTGCAAATAGTGAATAGAAACACCTCTGCACCCCTACAGACTCAACCACCATCTGCACCACCTCTGCTGGCAGGGTGGAAAAGGGGTCCAAGAAGTCATGAAACTATTTGCCCATGCTGATATGGGTCTACAAGTGCCTGGGGCAGGAGCAGGCACAGCTCGCTGTCCTTTGGTCTATCACAAAGGCACCTGCTGGCTGCAGAGGACAAGATTGGGGTGAAGACTCAGTTCTTGGGGATTCACAGCGTTGTGCAAACCCAGGTGACACTACGTCCGTACAGAGCAGATCTTGGTAATCACCCAGCTACTCGTAACTGTAATCACAGAACACAATTGCACCTGGAAGCATAAAGGCAAAGCGATACCGGGAAGTTCCTCCTGACGGCCCCGGCCATGCGGTTTTGGCACGACTTGCCAAGGGAGGGGAGGGTGCTTGCAGCGTGCATGCCTTTGTCAAGGGGTGCGTGACGTGAGAGCCCTGACAGCTGTTCCCAGCCCTCAGTCCCAGGGTGCCAAAGGTTGCTTTGCTGTAATTTGCTAAAGAGAGGGGCTGTGAGACACCCCTCCGACCTGGCTAGAGGAGATTTCCTGGGGGCTGCATTTAACCCTCCATCCTGGAGGTCTTTAAATATTCCTTGGGTGCTTGTCCTGCCTTTAGGACTTTCCCAAGGCCTGTCCCTTTCAGGACAGCATGGTGAGCAGGCGCTGTGCTCCTGTCCATGCAGGAAAACACCGTGCTGCTCAGGGCGTGATGGGTTCAGCAGCTGTCAGCGGGAGAAGAGGGAGCAGGCAGCAGTGGGGTGGGCAGGCAGGTGCCACGGGCCCCATGGGGACACAGCCCCGGCCTCCACACCAGGCTGATGGAGGTGTCCTCCCCACGGAGAGGCCAGGAGAGGCAGCACTACATCGAGCGAAGGGTCCCTGCCCTGTTTGCTCTCCGTTTTGGAGCATGGCACTTGCTTTCTCCGCAGGATGATGGGTGCTGGGGACAGAGCAGGGCTGCAGCTGTGGCTGCAGCTGTTCGGGCAGAGCTCACTGCTGTGTCCAGCCCCGGTCCCAGACACGTACCCAACCAGAAACCAAATGTTCAGCCAGTATTTTTCCTTTGATTTCCTTCCTCCACATTTTAAGATGTGAGATTATTATTTTTTGTTTGTTTTGTGTATTTTTTTTTCTTGGTTTTATTTGACAGCTTTGAAAGATGAGTGAGTCATGAAACACTTGAGATCTCTCCCCTATTAGATAACACGAGCATCTCTGCATCTCTGCAGCTTTTCCTCTCCCTGGGGAGGGAGGTCCTCGGGCACGGGGCCGAGGCTGGGGTGGGAACTGCCCCAGCACCTCGGTGGCTGCCAAGCCCTGCTGCTCATAGGGGAGCCCCATGCTCCCTGCACCAGACCCAGCCCCCTCTGCAGTTAAAATAAGGAAGAATTACATCCTTGCATGGTTGCTCTAGCTGAACGAGAGATACTGCTGGCAGCTGAGCACCCTGCTGTGATCGGGCTGCCCCCGATAGAGGAGAAGGATGCATTTCCATCTCGCAGCTCCGCTCTGCTAGTGGTGCGGCTGATATTTGGTGTGCCCGGGCTCTTGGCCCATTTAACTGGTGTGCTCCACCGCTCCCTCCTCCTCCCCAGCACGGGCACGTGGCCCCGTCATAACTCAGTCAAATCCTTTGTCCTACTTCTTTCTTTGACATTCACAGCGTTTGATGAGGCTTTTTGAGCTGCCACGGTCAATTTGAGGGTGACGGTGCTGGCTGCAGGGTTTCCAGGGCCAGGCTGGGGAGGGAGCTCTGGACTCAGTTGTCCTTCCAGTTCACCCTCTTCTCCCCATGAGGAGGCAGTCCGGATCAAGATAGGTCAGAAGGGACTTTGGGAAGTCTCTAATCCAGCCTCCTGTTACGGCAGGGTCAGTTCTGAGGTTAGAGCAGGTTGTTCTGGGCTTTATCCTGTCTAACCTTGAAACCCTCCAAGGGTGGAGAACACAAGATCTCCCTGGGCTTGGTCCCAGGGTTTGGTTGTCATCACAGTGAGGAAATTTTTCCTTGTCATGTCTCCATTCTGAGCTTCTTTCTTTTCAACTGCCTCTTGTCCCCCAGCCCTGCACCGCTGAGAAGCCTGGCTCTGTGTGCTCGGTGAACCCCTCGCAGGGATGGGTATGGGCCATACCACCTCCAAAATGTTCTTCTCACCACCCAGCCCACCACCCTCAGCCTCCTCTCACAGGGGCTCCAAGCCTCCAGTAGTATCGGTGGTTCTCCACTGAGCTTACTCCCATTTTTCATCATCTGTCTTGTGTCAGGTGAGGGCAAACTGGAGGGAAGGCTGAGTTATGGGGCCAGGAGAAATAATTGCTCAGGAGATGGGGGGAGAACTGTACTGTAGGGGACTGAAAACACGTAGGTGGTGACAGATGCAAGGAGCAGCATGAAGGGGTCAGCGTGTGTTGGGTCCTTTGGGGATCAGAGAGCAGCTGAGCCTACTTCATGGCTCCCAGGTGCTGTGGATCAGCCATCAGTGCCCTCCACCCCAGCACCACTGAGGGAGTTAAATAGGGGCCCAGAGGAAACAGATAGGCTTTTTTTTTTGCTGATTGCAGAGCAAGGAGAAGGTGAGTGTCTTGCTTTGGGGGTGGTGGTGGTGAGATGGATAGGTAATTTTTGTGTTTTCCCCCTTTTCCAAAATAAGTAGTGTGGTTTAGGAGTTTCTCATAGGAGTAGCTGTGGTAATGGTGGCTGGTGTTGGTGTCTTACAAATTTGCTCTGAAAGTGCTGGAGCAGTCTCCTAATGATGCATGTGGGTTACCACAACACATAAAGGGAGACCAGGGGGATGCATAAGATATATTTCCATAGAAAGGCAGGTGTCACACACAAAAAGCTGCTTGTTTTAAAGCTCCAGTGATAAGATGCTTACAGGTAACTCTTTAGCTTTAAGGTTCTCAGCACCCATGGGGCAGCAAGGGGCCAAACCTTCAACAGGATCATTTCTGGGGGGTACTGGATGGAGCAGGGCTCTGGCAGAGCCCCAGCCCAGATCTGAAAGATAAGTTCAAAGCTGAGCTTCTGACTGACCTAAGGCCAAAGCCAAGGAGCAGTGTTAGTGGCAGGGCTTTGTTCCCAGCTCAGGCGGCGAGGCTTTCCCACGGAGGTGAGAAACGTGGTGGTGCTGCGTCATGGGGTGCTTCCCCTTCTGAGCCGAAATTGCTCAATTAATTGGGAGTGAACAGAGATGCTGGTATTGTGGCAAGGGCTGGCTGAAGCGGCTCTGACTTTCTTCACCAAAAAAAAATAAAAATCCCTTTGTGCTTTTCTCTGGGAGGGTGGCTTCTGTGGAGTCACCTGTGATAAAAGCATCGGCTGCTCTGCTGCCCAGGCCCTGCCCTGCAAACACGGGGATTTTTGTCATCTAGCCATACTGGAATTCTTATCCACAGCCACATCCAGCAAGCAGGTGCTCGAAATGATGCTGTCCTATTAAGAAAGAGCTGAAAGGGACTTCAAAAAGCTTCCGGAGCCGCTTCCCAGCCCCACGCGGGGACTGCTCTGCCCAGGGCATCCCCACCAAGAGGCTGCAGCCGGTGGAGCCCGGCTCGTTCCCGGCTACCGGGCTCCCTCTCGTGGCTGCTGGGCGCACCGGTGTCCCCCCTGCATCTTCCTGGGGTCCTCATGCTGGGCAGGGGGGTGGCCGGACCCCAGGTAGGAGCTTGCTTAAAACGGGAGGGGCCGACAGCCGAGCTGTGCGAGAACTGCAGCAGATTTATTCAGCCGCAGAGACTCAGGGCTTTGTTTTACTGCACCAGGCAGCTGCTCTTTTCAGGATGGGTTCCTATTTTGCTGAGCACTACAGTTGTTCTTGGTGAATTATGCAGCTTGGTGCAGGGAGGCATGGCACTGAGCTGTCCTGGCAGACTGCTGCCTGCCTTGGCTCTCCCTTCTGGCGGTCCTTTGGCCCCTCTTTGGAGGCTGCTGTTGGAATAGGGTGCTCTGACTGGGTTTCCTGGGCCCCTGCAGAGTTTGTTGCCTCTTGTCAAAGAGCTCAGGGACAGAATGTGGTCTCAGAAGGTCTCCTTGATGTTAAAATAATATGGTGATAATCAATGACTTGCTTGGCCTGAGATGGTTCAGCCTGCTGTCTTCAGCCTGCTCCCCCAGGGCATCGCTCACCTCTACTGCAGGCATTGGAGGAAAAAAAGTCAGATGAAGCTGAAATTAGCAGGAATTTGAAGCTTTGATGTGGGGGGAATATATATCGGTTCTGCTGTTGCTGGTTGCAGGTGATGAGATTTACCATAAGCAGTGGGACCCTAGGTGTGACACCTGCTCCACTTTTCACTAAATCCATCTGAGGTTTGGGCTCTGAAGCTCTTTCTCTCTGTGCCAAATGAGACCACCACTTCATACCTGTGTATGGGAGCAGCCCTGGCATCGTGCAGTGCTGGTGTTCTCTGCACCGGCAGGATCCCAGCACCCTGCTGCTGATGGTGCCCTGCTCTTTGCTGGTGCTACAGGGTCCTGCCAGCCCTGTAGCATCACCCAGGGCTTGGTGGCATCTCTCCAAGGCCTGGAGAGATGCTGCTGCTGCTCCTGGTGTCAGCAGAGGGAGGCTGCAGTACCAGCAATGGGCACCGGGTGCTGCCGCAGACTGCGGCACCGGGCTGCTGCTGCGGGCTCGGGCAGGGGCATTGGGCTGGGCAGGTGAGGCTAAAGGTTGAGGAAACCCAAAGGTTTCCTAAAGTTGTGTGAGAGCTCACAGCGTTGTTTTGCAATGGACTAAAACCCACGCTCTGTTTTCAGCCCTCCTGCTGGCCTTTGCTTTGGTGGGCTTCGTGTCTTTGGCATAAGGGGTGCTGTACCCTCTTCTAGGGCTTTTTTTTTTTTTTTTTTCTGGGTGAAATACAAATGAAAACAGGCTTTAGCAGGTGCATGTGCTTGTTTCCCCACTGGCACCCCTGGCAAGTAGCAGGGACCCTCCACAGCAAAGAGTAGTAGTGAGTGTCCTGCAATATGCAGTCCATGTTCTGCTTCAGAGTTTGATCTTTACAGTGATTTAGTGGGAAAATATATTATGGAGGAAAAAATAATGAATTTCCTTTCTGGAAAGTGGAGTTCAGCATAGGGCAGGAATAAAGGAGACTGCAAGGAGCTGATAAAGACACCCCATGGTGGGGAGACCTGCTGATGTGGGTGTACAGGACCTCCCTTGGGGTGGAAAAGCTGTAAATTGGCTAAACCTGGTGAGAGAAAGAACTGGCATACCTGCACATACCTTCATGCTGCTGAAATGTTTCTGTTTACCAGATAGGGGAATCTTGATTCTTCTTGCATAAAGCTAAATTCAGGAAGCTGTCTCCTGTGGGGTGGTGAAGGCTATCTGAGCCAACCTGTGTGCTTGTAGGCAGCTCGTTCAGCTTTCACCAGCCAAACCTTGCCTCTGCTTGAGAGCAGATCGATGCTGTTGGGACAGAAGGCGTGACAAGGTGCAACTAGAGATGAGCCTTAAACCCTCAGCTCTTAGCAGATAGATAGTCCTTGGTGCTGGTACTGTGTAGAATGAAGTGAAAGGCACCTCAGCTTCCCTGCCTTCACATGGCTCTGTCACTGCTGTGTTGGTGGTGGAAATATGAGAACTGAAAAGCACAGTGGGGTCTTCCTGCTCAAAAAAGGGGGGTTTAAGACATGTATGTGGTTAGTGGGAAGGGTGTCTGGGGCAGACGAGCAGACTAGTGACAGTGTGGATGGGGGGGATACATTTCCGGCCTTGCCCTGTTGCTTTCAGGGTCCTTCTGTGCTGTCTTGAGAAAGTCCTGTTGTGCACATGTTTCATTCCCACTTGGGAGCAGGGGAAACAGCATTGATCCGTGGGTGAAGGGACAGTTTGGGTGACTACACTTGCTGCTGCTGCAAGGCCTTTGCTGTAGGGTGTGGAAGGCTGTGACACTGGCTGCACGACCAGCCTGCCTGGTGTTGTCACTGCAAGGAAAGATAAGGTCACTGTGCTGCCTCCCACCCCTGCAAAGCTGGTGTGATCCTGCCTCTGTGTGCTAATTGGCTCTGGCAGGAGCTTTAGCTCAAAAGCTCTCATCTGTTTTCCTTCACAGACCTGCTTTACTTCACTGTTCGTTCTGTGCCTGGCCCAAGGCCTCTGCTCAACCCTCTGCAACAGCAGCAAGGCAGGAGGAGCTGTATAAAGCTCAAGTGATTCTTGTGAAAGATCAGCTAGTGCTGGAAGCTCTGCCCTGAAGTCTCCATTTGCCCTGCTTGCTGCCTAAATAGTCTGATAATGGTGCTGCTGTTGGTCTTTGGCTTGATTCAGGTTTCTTTGACTTCTCTTTCCACGGTTTCTGGAAGCATGCCCTCTGCTTGACTCTGAGTCATGCTCTGTGGATTTGTAATTATCTGTGTTGCCTACATATCCATTAAGGGATTTTATATGTTAATCTCACAAGATGTATTGCTCATTTTGGTGCTTTCATCTCACCGCCTGCCTGCGAGCTCTGCCAGCAGTGTGCTGGGCTAGCTGCAGGGCAAGCAGAGGTGAGGACGGGCACTGCCCCTGACTCACTGCCTCCGCTCTTCTCTGACCCCAGAGCAGTTCCTGGCACCAGGGAGATGCTTCCAGATCGGCACCGAGTCCTGGGGCTCTCAGCATTGGCACTTTGGCTCCGCTTCCTGCACCTCTGAGAGTATTGAGTGGTTCTGCATTAGCAAAGTAAGTTTAACTGGGTGGGTATTTTAGAGCATATCAAAGGTTTAAAACAGACAAATGTGTTAATGTTGTCAGGGATTGCTGCGGTGTGAGTAATAAACCGTGAGTTCTGTTTTATCAGCTGCAACAGTACCATGTGGATGGTGCATAAATTCAGTTCCATAAAGCCATATAGTTTATTGTATAGTTTATTGGTGGCAGAACGTACCTGAACTTGCTCAGTTTTCATATGTCTACATATCATATATCTAAAGCAGCTATTTTTTTCAGGGAGGTGTCTACTACTTCTTAGTGAACCAACCAGACCAGTTTTATCAGCCTAAGGGGGAAAAAAACTTGAGTTGACTCAAACTTCTTAAATTTTAGGATTACTTTAAAGCAGAAATGCACCTTCAGATAAAAACAAGATACTTTATTTTGTACAAGGCAATATTTTCTAATTATTTGCCTGTTTTCTTCCAGCTTCAATTCAAAATGAAGCAGTGTAGTAGCTTCTAAATGTTTGTCCCAACTCATTTATTGTTCACTAGGGAGTGGGCGTACTGCTCAGATCTAGTTACAAGCCCACCTTTATCTGAAGCTCAGAATTTTTCTTTTCAAGTGCTAGACGCAAATCCTTTATTTCTTAATATGATGCTATTTGATATAGAAAAAGGCTTTACTACACAGCTGTTATGTCTAGACACATCTGCAAGGGACTAACCAGATTTTAAAACAGCTATTGCTTTATCATTTTCATCTCCAAGGCAATTTTAATACACTTTCAAAAAATGTGTTCAGTTTGGTCCTGCTTCAAGCAATATCCATCATTAGGACAGCAGAGAGACCCAAAAGTCACACTGGCATCAGCTGTGCTTTTGGCAAGTGCTTGAAATTCTCCTTGTGCTTGCAGTTTTCACTACTCACAAATGCAGACTGGATATAGAAAGGAAGGTAAAGAGCTGGTAAACATTGAAAAAAATACAATTCTAGAGCCTTCTCAGTTTTTCCTAGGAAGCATTTTATCTTGTGATTTTGTTAAAAACTTGTTAAATTTATTCTTTCTGTACTGTACTACTGCTTGTTCTTCCAACATGTCTCAAACCTGAGGAAAACACCTGAGGAATGGTCTGGTGTTTACCCAAAGGAGCTACTAGCTTGTAACATGAATAATGTACAAAGCAGATCAATGCACTCTGTCATGACAATACCACAACACACTGCCTCCTGTGGAGCACTTAGAGTCCACCATGTCAGTAATACACAGATTAAGACATCCATAAGCTTTTAAGAAATGAGGGAGAAATCCTAGAGCACAAAAAAAAAAATATTGGAGGTTTTGTAAGTGTTACTGAGAACATGCTCAGAAACATAACTCTGGGTGTCAGTCAAAACTGGGCTTGTTTGATTTTTATTCATCTGTGGATGTTTCCCCCAATGCTAGACAGATTTTCAGAACAGCCACTTGCCTACATATCAGTCACTTCTGCCAGACTGTCAGACTTCAGTCTTTGTTTAGAGGAAGCATGATGGATCCAACTCAAAATCCAGGGATTCTTTTTTTTTCAATGAATAGAACAAAGTTCTAGCACTGACATGAAAATCCCAGTTAAATCTGAAGGTTGAGGTGTTTGGCTCAAGCATTTATACTGAGCTATGACTTCCCTGGTGCTCTGATCCAGGGTTTGACTTATCTCCTTTTTGAGAGGACAGTAGTGGAGAACAAAGTTTTCACTGTTAAATGTCAAATGCACCACAGGTGAAGATATGTAGTCACTAAAATCTGATGCAGTAACCTTGGTGTTTCATAACATAGAAGCCCAAATCTTCCAGGGAAGCTGAAATGGAGGGGAGGAGGAGATGTCACCCAGCTGCGGTGACTGGGGCAGGCTCTGCTCCAGGTCACCCAGCTCCCTTGCATGCAGCAGCCACAGCTGACACTGGGCCCTGAAAATGAAAGAGCTGCTCTTTTTTTATATAAACACCTTGAAAAAAGTGTGTGAGCAGAATGGATGTGCAATTCTAATTAGGCAGTTGAAAGGGGGAAAAAAACCCTTTAAATCAAGTGTTAATGATGCACTTTCCTTTGCTGTGCCCACCACCCCACCCATAGTGCTAAAAGCATTATGCAATTTGAGAACAAGCTCCCTTTGACTTGTACCCATTATTTCTTAACAGAAGATGAATTGGTGGGAAAACTGTTTGCTAGGAGAGACATGGAAATTAATGACATGGCATTGTATGTGTCTGTGTGTGGCAAGGAAAAGTGCCAAGCTCTGCACAGACTCCTGAGAATAAAATGAGCATCCAACTACTCGCAGTATCAAAGAACCTCCTGAGCTGTACGCATTTCATAAATATGCATAAATAAAGAAGTTTGGGATGTTTGAGAAAGCTCATCAGTGTATAAATAGTTCATTTTGAAGTCCTGTTATACAACACCATCAGAAAAGGGCTGGTGTCTGAGCAGTGCGGTTGAGGCCTCTCGCGTTCATCAGGAGTCCAAAAGATAATTTAGGATTTTAGTAGAGGAGATCTTGAGTGGATAATGTCTGGGCAATAAAGGTCCAAGGTAGGCAGTGTAGTCTGGGACTCAAACAGTGCTGTAAGCCATGACAGTCACTTTTCACCCTTCTCTCCAAAAACCGAACTGAAATTACTCATTTCTAGCTATAAGGCAGTTCTTTCAGACCTTTGAGTAGCTTATATGTAAACCATGTCCTAAGTACATAGCCCTTTTAGAGTGTGGGTGTCAGTACTTTGGCTACTTGTGTCTGTCACAAAACGTCACTAATATTACCTATACAAGAAACTCATTGTCTTCTGTGGGAGAGATCAATATTTTTCTCTTATAGTCCCACGCTTTCTCCCTCACATCACCTTTTTCACTCCAATCTTTCTCCATCAGTCTCTCAGCCACCTTAATCCGGGTGCAGTGGTGGCCCACTAATTTTGGGTAGTGTCTATAATGACTGCTGTAGTGATGATAGAGGAATGTCAAAGGTTTCTGCCCTCTGACACCTCTTCATCCAGCACTTCTGTTTTTTTAAACAGCCTTAATGAATCAGGGAACTGTGCACTTTTTTCTCTCTGAAACAGTTTTTACCTAGGCTTCATTTTATTGGAAGAAAGGAAGTATTCAGCACTTCTCACATCAGTCTTAAATACATCCTGAAGAGACAGAGTGGAAAATTGTCTTAAACCCTTTGGCATCCACTTGCTGTCAGTTGCATGTCAAGTCAGGAATAAAAATTGGCAACTAGCTGTAAATTTCACAGTCATGCAGCAGGATTTGTGGAGTTGAATTTGCAGTTCAGTTCTTGGCTTCAGCTGTCACTGTGTACCTCCAGTGATGAGCATTCATGCCACAGTGAGATATTAGACTTGTCAGATATCCAGAGCTTACAGAAATAACTTCATTTTTAAATGGACTGTCTCTTTTGGTATGAATAATCAAACAGAACACCATACAAAATACTTGACATGTACTGGGAGTCCAGTACAGTCTGCCACATGAAAATATTTGGAATACCTCAGACTAGTCCATTTATTGCTTCTACAGAGTTTCACATAACAGTAAGAAGAGCTCTGTAATTAAGTTACACTTGTCTTGTCTTTGATCATTTTAATGCTCTTTTGTTTAACAGATTGTGAAAAACACTGTGAAATACATCTCAGGGAGCTTAATATAGTCTAAATGGAAACTGAAATTAAGGGAGAACAGGGCTTTAAACTTTTGGTGTTGATGGTTATTGCCAAGGCTTTGGAAATATCCCCTATTGAAATGGAGAGATAGAATGTCAGCAGAGGTGTTTTCCTCTGAACCTATGAGCATAAAACATTTTTGTTGCTAGTGAGAAAGGTATCTTAACAGCTATGTTAAATTTTGGTTGTTTGGCACCACAGATGATGTTCTATAATCTAGGCACAACCTAGAGAAGTCCTCTAGTACAGACACGAGCTGTGCTGCTTTGGCTGAAGTCCCACCCGGTCCCCAGCAGTGGCTAAAGGAGTTCTGTAGGCTTGGCTGCTGCGTGTGTGCTACCCGATTTCATAGGCACCTGTAATTTGTGTTAAGGCATATTATGGCTTCCTAGCCTATATCCTTTAGCACCTGACTATGGACTGTGTTCATCAAGTTGTCCAATTCCTTTCTAAACCTGCTGATGCCACCTGCCTCAACTGGGAATGTTGGCAACAAATTCCAGATCATTACCTGTCACTCTTAGCAGTTTTAAGCCACTCTCCTATTCGTTTGGGTAAGCCCTTGCTCTAGTACTGTGAGACTTGGTGAATGTTAGTTTTGTGCTCTCCTTATTTACGGCTTTGTAGTTTTATATACCTCAATCAAGCCAAGTAAATTGCTGCAGCATTTTCCAAAGACAGCCAGTGAAATACACAGGCTTCTTTTGCAAAGCTATTCAAATTGCAAGACCAGTTTTCAAACATAAAATATGATAAGGAAAACAATATCAGTCATAAAAGACAAAATGACTTGTCAGCAACCATTATGAGTTACCACTACATCCAGACCATTCTCATATATTCCAGTTCAGTTTATAAGATATTTAAAAGGGGGTTGCACATCTGTTTCAGATTAGCACATACTTTGAAATTCTGGGATGAAATCCTGGTGTTACTGAAATCAGAAACTGAGATTCTTTTTTTTAAAGTCCCTTGTATAAAGCGAAAGAAAGGAGCACAACTTATTCACTATAAAACTTCTGTTTGTAGACCACCTTTGAGCAAAAAGATATGGGCACATGTTTAAATACATTCCCTTGGTTCTGTTTTCTCCATCTGGCTGGCTCAGAGTGTTCTAGAGGTAATTCAGGTACAATGCCTTGACATTCTTTAAATAGAAAGATATTCTAGTACTATGTATATAAATCCTATATCTCAAAATTGATACTACTGCAGCCTTTCTATTTAAAATCCATGTAAAAGTTCCCTGTTCAAACCCCATGGAGTGTATCTACACTGGAAGTACATGGGTGAGTCAGCCTTCTAGTTCAGAAATTGGCTCTAGGAGACAAAACTTCAGAAATTCATCCTCTGTACTTACCTAAAACAAAGATTTTTATGCATCAGAGTTCAGGTTTACCAGTTTAAAACACAGCTTGAGTTGGCACTAAACCACAAAGAGCAGCAGATAAGAAACTGTATATTTTCTGACAGGTCACTGAGCTGGAGCCTAACATGCTCATCTTAACAGCTCATTTGTGTCTGCTGTCCTGACATTCTGACATTTGCTGTCAAGCTTCCTTTCTTGTGCAGCTACATGCTTCACTATTAAATACCACTGCTCTAATCTGCAGTGGCATATACTGCTCTCTTACCAACTAATGCAAAATCAGTGTTCTCTGGAGTCTGAAGAACCCCCCCACACCCCTTTAAAAAAAGAAAAACTTCACCCAAGATGAAAATTATTGATGGATTCTCTAATATAGAAAACAAATATTTAAAACAGCACAGGACACAAGTTATGAAAAAAGGTATTTATTATTTACACAACTGCTATAGTTCCTTAAGAACAATATATACCATTTTTATTTGAAAGGGTCAGTCTTCTTTCAAATACATGAACTGCATAATGCACAAGTGTTGGTAATGCCGAATAGCAGTCACATCACACTTCTATAGTGCAGGCATAAGCAGCGCAAGTAAATGATATTTTAAGAACAGTATGGCTGAATATTGTATTTAAACACAGTGTTTGCACTTTGACAAGATTTAGCTAGAAGAGAACAAGGGTTTTGTTCATGCTTTGTTAGGAATGTGACTTTCCTATCTGAGGTTTAAACCCTTTATCTGACATGAGAATTTTTCAGGCAGACTGCTTTTCAGTTACCAAAAAGAGTGGGTTTCTCTCCCTCAAACTTCAGTCTTCTATTTTCCAGTAAACACTGCTTTATAGTACAAGTTCACACATTGGGGTAAATTGGCCACAGAGGTGGTGCCTTCCCCTCTTAATGTCTTGCACAGAGAAACACTGATATACTAATACATACCAAACTTAGACAACTTGTAATTTATAGATTTAAATACTGGAATGGGAGAGGGAGACTGTTTCTAAAGATAGAGGGAATAGAGGGCTTATACAATTCATACACTGCCAAAGTTGGCTCCTTACTCAACATTTTTGGTCTAAATTTTTTTCTAGTTTCAGAATGGTTTTGGTCTTTAATGGTTATGGTTGTACTTCAGCAGAAAAGGAGAGGAAAATATTTTAAATAGTAACACCAGAACTGAAAGCAAGAAAAAGTAACTGACATCTTTCTCCCACTTTGAGCTTATTGCTGTGATCTTTTTTTTTTTGGGGGGGAACAAAAAAAAAAAACACGAACCAACAACAAAATAAACAAAAACCCAAAACCCCATAACCAACCAACTGGAAGACCAAGTATAGCAGTCATTCTGGCATCGGATCCAGTGTCCAGCACTATTATACTCTAGCGTAAAAGCAAGGAAAAGTCCAATGATCTTAGTTACGTTCCCTTCAATTCAGTGCTACGCAATTTTGTTAGTGTTATTGTCCTTGCTTCTTTGAAAGATACCTGAAAGAAACAAAAATAGTTTCACAGAAAGAAAGAGGCAGGCCCAAATATATCTTACCTTTTATAAGCACAAACTGTGAATCTACTTTTTCTCACTAAAAATCTGGTTATTAATCACCAAAAGAAAATTAGAATGTGATCAAATTAATGGCTTTGTTATCTGAGTTCACTTTCTCCTAATTCCATGATTGGTCATCTTGCGGTAACTCAACGTTTTTAGTTAAACTGTGTAAGATTTTAAACAAAAGGGGGAAAGAAAATTAGAATTAAACAATTTGAAGAGGTTAAAAATACCAGTTAAAAGTGGCTATATAACCTTTAAGATAGAAAGGCATGTTAGATACCAGACCCCTTCAAATAAATTTAAGACTTTAAAGTCATCCAGTAAAACCTGAAAAGAACAGTCTTCCACTCTCTTCTTTAGAAAAACCAAGTTACTCGAAAAAATTTGTTGTCTAATCTCATAGTTCTCTTACTGCCGCAGCTGGAACAATCTGGCTATGTGGTGACACTGAAGACTTTGCAAACACCCTAAAAAAATCCAATTAATTTAACTGGCACTAACTGTGAAACATCCAATAAATTCCAGTGCTTTTAAAATCTAGCATTGACGTTCTTTTTTAATCAGAAACAAAAGAGAACAGCCTTGTAAATAAAATTTTCTTTTAAGCACAGTATGAGTGTTTTCCAATAACATTATGCACGCTTCTTTTTCACATGTATTGAAATTTCAGGTTGATGCATAAAATCAAAAAACTTTGCCCAAACAATTCCAACTAGTTGTTCTACAGCAAGAACTAGGATAGTAACTGGTGCCTTAAGCATTTGGAGACCTCAGTAATGCAGTAAACTGTTTCAGTGTTGACAAATACTGAAATACCCCACAACATGGATAGTGCCTGAGCACCACACGGTAATACCCCAAATCTCAGAAGTAACCACTAGAAAAGATGCCTGGCTGCAAAGGACCTAAGATCTGAACTGCCAGTCTAACTTTGTAGGAGTGGAAAGAGATTTACAGTGAGCTGGCTTCTTCAGAAATTCTTTTCCTTTTAGTAAGCATAACTACTTCAGTGAAAACAATTGCTGGTCCTTAACTCTGAAGAATTAAGAAAGAAGGTACAATCTATCAAAATCCTAACTCCTTAACAAGGCAGTAGTGTTTAAGCTGCCTCTTTAAGAACACACTCAAACTAAAGATAATTGTAAGTGATGTCAAAGTTCATCAGTTCAGTTGTTTCTTGGTCTTTGTACATCTGACCTTAAGCAAAATGCAGTGGTGTAAGAGAGAGAAAGAAGTAAATTTTGACTTTGTTCTTACCTTTCCCAATGTTTGTGATTCAGCTCCAAAAAGTCATCTAATTTTGCTATTTCTTTGAGGTATTGAGTGAGCTTTAGAAGCTCCTTGTCTTTATCCCGATTTAAGTGTGCTTTCATGAAAGGCCTTATCTATACGAAATAAATAAATTGGGTATAATCATTTGCTCCAAGTGAGGAAAAACACTTCCAATTCTATAGCACTTATCACCTAATTAAAGCACCTTTTCAATACTGTGTTGTGTTATGACTTCTTTTAGGTAAGAGCAAGAAAAACTTTCCATTATTGGCCACCTCCAATTTGTTTTTTATTGATGCAATCTGGATTTTTGTCTTGCATGCCCACCCAGAAGCAAATTGTTCTGTCAGTCTTTCGTTTCTTCAGGCCTTTCCCTCCCAGTTAGACGATAGATTGGTCTGCAATGGACTGTCACATTTTCTAAAGTGATTTCATAGATATTTTTGCAGGAGAAATGAGGGGTTTTCAGCTCTGCTTTGAGTTGTGTGGCATCACTGGAACCAGATGATTTTTTTCAACAAAAAGCATTTGACTACGATCATAGCTTCTGTGACAAGAGATGTCAGAAATAAAGCTTATCTGACAACTGCTTTAAGCTTGGAATACATTATACCTGTGTCTTGTTTTAGTGATTCAACGTTCTTGTCTGCAGTTCTCTTAATAACATTTTGACAAACATCTTGGAAATCTAAGCTAGAGGGAGCTCTCTGGCTAATCCTCTCCCAGCAATATCTTTAATATATTTCTGTGTTTCATATATTTGTACAGTTCCAATTAATGTCATGGTGATAGATCTCATCAATTGCTATCTTCAAATCACGGATATTTTCTAAGAAACATCTTGGATTTCTGCATTTGATTTTTTAAAATAAATTTGTGGGGGTTCTTTTAGTACCATACTGTTGCATCGTAGAAATTTAAGTTCCATTCTTATTCAGAACAAGCACTGATGATTAGAAGTTTTGGAACAGGAACCGGTCAACAATTTTATAAAATGAAATATTTGCTGTTCTGCAGTCAAAATGGCTCCAGGTATTAATTATTAACCAGGAACAGAATGCTTGCTATTACGTTGGCATGCTAACATGAAGTATGGCAGCTTGTTATTTGACTTATTTTCTGAATAGAATCACCCTTGAGATTGAACATCATGTTTTAATGGTGCCTGTCAGCAATGCCTAGCATGGTTATAGTTTGCAGGTACAATTTAAGCAGAAATAATTTCAGTGATTTTGGTAGTCTCTTAAAAACTCAATAGTGAATTAAAGCTTATTTAAAACTACTGTTGGGGAAATGTTAGTCCAGACAAATGGCAATTCAAATAAAAAATACAATAAAATATGCATCTTTGCTAGTTAAGAATAGTCTTTAAGATAAAACAAAACATATGAGAAAGTACTACTTGAAGCATAAGTAAAAGTAGTAATACATGAAAATTCCAGTTAAAATTACCTTGAGTCCATTTTGTGGATTCATTAGGAAGTTTCGGCCAATATCATCAAACATAATAGTATTTTTTTTGCTGTAATATTCTGAAAATTTTCCCCAGATAACGCCAAGAGGCTTCACCTGCAAGAATAATGCATGAAAGGTTACCTCACGTAAATCAGATCACATGCAGGAGGAAAAAATACCAGTCTATACAAATTTAAATCCAAACTCAAATGGACTGAAGTTACCAGGTAGTTAGTTAGGCTTTAATATGGGAAAGGAATTGAAATGGTAAACAAAACCTTTGTACTAAATTTTTTCACAAATTATTTATTACTTGATTTGAAATCAGTGCTATCCATATGAGCTATTTTAAATACTAATCATTAATAGAGGATTTCTGTAGAAAATCTATGCTTCAGATATTCTCCCAATTTTCTTGCATGAAAACTCCAACACAACTTTGTTAAATATTTCAAAGGGGTATGGTAACATGTCAGCTAAATGTAGAAAAGGATCAGGGGGGAAAAATGGTACTTACATCTATCAGTCCTCTTCTAGGAGTGTGCACTGTTATCATGGCAGCACTGTCCAACATGAAGGTTATCTTGTAGTTTGCGTTAGTACTCACTCCAAGCTCCTGCATCACAAAGATTAATTATTAAAATTTCAGATTATAAGTTTTAGTTCTGTACAGCTGAAAACATGAATGTAATACATTGTTGAAGGGTAAGCTGATGAGGATGAGCAGAGATGTATTAAAGGGGGGTTTGTTGTTTTTATTTTTCCTATTCAATGAGAATCAAAAAAGTATACCATTCTAAAAAAAAAAAAAGCTGATAGGAATTTATTTTTGTAGTGTTTACTGTCAGAAATTCAGCATCTGATGTCAGCATAAAATTTAAAGCAACTACGCAGAAGAGGCAAAATAGAACTTACGGCTTTACCTTCATGCATGATTTTTCACGAGTTCTACATGCCTCAACTTTACTCAGTATCTATAGCTGGAATAGCAGCTGTGTATGTTCTGCTATTTGTTTATTCCAGTAAGTTGCAACCAACCACAGCCAAAGACAAAATATACAACAGCAGTTCATTGTTACCCTTTCCTCTGTGTGAGTCCTAGACAGTCACTGTTAGTCAGAAATCTCTCAGTTGTACTTTCAAAATTTGATCACTCCTGAAATAAAGTCTTAAAGGAAAAATGATCTAATTTAATGTAAAACTATAACTAGATAAGAGGGCATCACTTCCATTTCCAATCCTTTCCAAAGTTGAAAAGCAATAGTAAAATCTACTGACATCTACATTGCTGACTTTATTGCTGTTGCATGCACCAAAAATTACATGCAAAGCTAAAAAACAAGGATAAAATATCCACTGTAATGTCTTGCAAATACCCAGCCGCACTTAACTGATTTGCTTTTATACAAAAAAGTGAATCTTATAAATGAAAAGTGCTAGGTATGTGTCAATGTCCTGTTATTCTGAAAAAAGTAGCTGTTTCTAGACTGTCTGAATTCTGGGCATAAATAGATGTAGAATAAGAAAATAAACTTAGTTAACTGATTTTCCTTTTTTTAATGCTATTTCTGCTCTGTAGTTTAAAACAAACACTTCAAGTATTGCTGGGATTGTTGCTGCCAGACAAAAAGTGAAACTTGCAAAGGTGTGATCAGTTTCAGGAAAAGCAACAGTTGTCATTCTAGTACTAGGAATCTCAACTGATCAGGAGTTTGGAATAGGCATGGGAAAGCTGCCAATCAGTAACATATGAAAGGGCTGGAAAGGTGACCCAGAATTGTGGAAAGGTGACTGCAGGGTAAACAGCCCAGTTTTGAACAATGGTTTTCTGCTAGATTGAACCCTAGTGCTACAAAGGATTCTGCTGCAAAACAAAGATGTTATTTTAAATGGTAAATCTCACATGCAAGATGTGATGCTTGCGCATGTATTAGGGAGTCAAGCAATGCCAAAAGAAGGTTAATGATTAGCTTTGTATGCGTATTTCACCATGCTTGCACTTACCTCTATCTGCTACAACAGTTTTGATATAGCCAGAAAATAAACCACATGGGTAACAGCCACAAACACTTCTAATATTTGAGTCACAAACCCATTCTAACTTGAACTCATAGTCTTGTACTACAAAACTGTAGCTATAGTATTGTTCTAGATAAAGCAAAGAATTCATAGACAACATAAACAGAGATGGAATACTGGCACAGAAATAGTGTTTGCAAGTTTCAACACTGGTTCTACTTGAGCTAATTACACTTCATTGTTCTGATTAAAGGCTCTCATTTTTGAGATCATTCTGAAGGATTTTTGTTTACAAAAATTGCTGCAGATTATTTTTGATGTAGAGAATATGTAAAGTGTTCTTTGCTCTGATACAACCTGAAAAAAGTCTATAAACAAAAAAAGAGGGCAGATGAGCTTAAATTTGGAACAGTTTTCCCTAAAAAGGAAACAAGTTCTGATTTATAAACAAAAAACCCACCAACCAAACATACAGTGCATCTTATTAAGCTCCTTAGGTTTTGAGCTAAGCCTGGACTGTAAATATGTTTACAACTAAGTCAGCTGTGTAAATCTGGCTAGTTGCCCAATTTAAGCATGGAAGAAAGCAGGACTGAAAGAAGAGCTTTTACGGATGTTTTAATAAGGCAGAGGAAGCAACAAAGCCACACATCTGCAAGAGGTGCAAGACAAATAGTCCAGCATGCCACATCTGTCCACTCCCTTAAAAAAATGTTTTACACTTAAGATTAGAACTCTATAATTAGAGGTAAGATGAAAGCAACAGTGAAGGCTGTGTGACTAATCTAACTGTCGGCAAGTACTGACTTGTGTTTAGTTCTGCTAAATTTAGTACCTACTGCTCTGATAGTCTCTGTAGAATTCTAAAATTAGATTTAATCTAGCTTTGTGGCAAAGATATTTTAAAGTACTACAACAGTTTAGAAAACTTGGATTTTGATTCATATAACCCTCCTAGTTGCTACATCTCTCTCCACTGCTGAGCACAAGTCTATGTGAACTGCTAGCCAGACTAGAAACAAATTCCGCATTTTCAGAACAACTTACTTTCATTTTAGCTTCAATCCACTTCATGTTAGTAGCAGCTGAAAAACAAAAAGGGAGAAAAAAATCTTTATCAAAATTAATTGTTGACAGGTTTAAAAAGAAGACAAACTTCACTTCTCAAATTTTTATATGGACTTTCATTTAGGAAAGATCCACCCTTGTTACAGT
Organism: Anas platyrhynchos; assembly: GCF_047663525.1. Lineage (NCBI taxonomy): Eukaryota > Metazoa > Chordata > Aves > Anseriformes > Anatidae > Anas > Anas platyrhynchos. Next base: position 8,618,088 of record NC_092600.1, on the reverse strand, counting down.
TTTTAGGGTTCACTGTCTTAAGGAAGGTCATGAAAGATTATTTTTATTTGGAAAAACCTACTTTTCAAATGAAAATTTGATTAAGTTTCTTTAAAACCATTTGTTTAAAACCATTTTCTAGATCAGCCGTTACTGAACTGTAGTCTGCAGGGCCATAGAAATGGGCTGTGTCTGGTTTGAGGAACTATGTTGCCTTCACAGGATTTGCTCCTGGAAGTAATGATAACGCATAAGGCATGGAAAGGACAAAGTGTCAACGCTGCCCACTGATCTAAGATTGTGTAAATAATGTTTCAGACTATGAAAATCAAATTTTAATACAATTTGAATATGGTTTAAAGCCTGTATTGGCTCCAGCTGTTGAAAGGAAAAGAAACTGTGCTAAAGCAAATGATCAACCATCCCTGTGCACAGGAGAGGTTGGTTTATTTCCAGTTTTCTATTGCTATGGCAGTTTACTACTTATTGTCTGGGCTGAAGTTATTTGTAAAGATAGCTACCAAGCAGTATTTGAATGTCTATTTTACAATTGTGTTCTTTCAAGCACTTGCTTGCTTATACAAAGTAACATTCAGTAAAGCAATGTTGAGCTTTATATTGTGATTAGATCCATTCACAAGAACACTATGTGGTGGTTTTCCTCACCTAAGAATTACTGTTTTTGTAAAATAGCTCTGATAGCTGTGTGAACGTTCTCAGTGAATATATTACAGGTTAATGTTCATGTATTGTTTTAGATCTTGATTCACACTAAAATTCAATATAACCTCACAATTGGAGTTTCTGCTCTAAATGACAATTTACAATGAAGTCTTAGGTACTGAGATTTTAAAAACTTACACCAAATAACAATATCATAATCCTCATATGCAGATGTCAGGAATTCATGAAGGTATGGCCTCATAAGTTCTACTCCAGTTTCAGCACATGACCTGTGGTCTAAAAAGAATGAGAGAGAAGCAATTCATTATTCAATTTAGGATGTTAATTATGACTTTCCTACCTACCCAGAGACCTGAAACATTTCTTAAGGGAAGCACCGGGGTGATTTGAAACCATGAATGAATTCACAGCAAACTACTATTCCCACATTAAAGGTGAGAAAAGTAGAAGGGATATTTATTTGTTGATCTTCAGGTATTTGAGAGCTTGCTTAATATATGAGAGCTGAGGGTCTGAATATCTTTGAAGAGTCTGGACATATAGTTCATCTATGCACTTCAGCAAATTTCTAAGTGCCCAGATACTGAACAGAGATTTTTGTAAACTATGTCCAGTTAATCTTGTGAATGTGTATCAAATCTTTTTCAAATGTGCAAACATTGCCTGTTCCAATTAGAAAACTGCCGTCAGATTCTTCTAGCAGGAGATGTGTAAATAAAAATGTTGAGTAAAAGGTTGAATTCTCATTTTGGATCATAAATGAAACTTACAAAAAAGTAAGGAAAAAGGCAAGTTATTATTTACTGGTTATAGTCAAACTGCCATGACACACCCAGATCCCAGAAAATGAAGTCAGAAGGGAAATTCTGGCTAAGAAAACCAGTTAGACAGAATTTTCAGGTAAAACGTGGCTTTGTACATGTTTAACAACCTGGAAATACAATTAGAAGCTATTCTCCCACCCCAAAAAAGGAATCAATCATGTACAGAAAGACAATTAATTTACAGCAGTAGCTTGTCCTGACGCCATGATATCTAACACACAAGCTGGCCAAGAGAGTTTAGAATTTTATCCACATAACCTATTTTTGCATCATCTTAGAGAAAGTAAATAGTTGTTACACTAAAATCAACGTTATACAACATTTAAAAAGCCTGATTCTTTTTACGATATGAGCAGAGGACCCCAAAACTGTTATGAAGCTGAAGCTATACAATACAATGCAGGCCAAAGTTACGGAAATGGCTTCATAAAGCAAAAATCAGTAAATGTGAACTGGCAAATGAACAGCCCTCTTAAAACCCACAAGTTGCATAAAATCTCACCAAATAGTGTATAATCAACATCTAGCACCAGCAGCTTTTTTCCTTCCCTGGGAGGATTCAGAATTTCCACTTTGTATTCTTTAACTCTGCGAGAAATTTTTAGTAGATTTTCTTCCCTAATATAACAGTGCAAAAAGTTACAGTTAATTAAAATGCATATTGTTCAGTTGGTAACAGGAGTGTTTTTTAATAGCTAAAACTCCTAACCTGTTTTCCACTTCCACAACTTCCTCTTCAATATCAAAGTCATTGACAACATCGTCATTATCAGGAGGTGGCCCAAGAACATCTTCCTAGACGAATAATAACAAAGATAACTAGGATCACTGTAAAACCAAGGGATATCAAGATTGTTATTGCACGTTGCAGACAAAAAAAAAAATCATTTTACTAGTTACTAAAATATACCAATTAAGATTTCAGAAGTCAGTGAGAATATCATAGTAGTAGTTTTGTATCTGAAGTCCACAACAATACAGATTTTCATGACTATGCTGCTATCCGCATTCTGCAGAAAAACAGCTGAAATCTATTGTACTATTTTTTGAATGATTACTGGAAAATTCAAAATCATAATGAGGAGATGAACATTTTTCTCATTTTAAGCTAATGAGTAAATTATTTACCAGACTCTCTTCACGAGTGCCCATCATCATGATTTTAGTATTTGGTTTCAGCTTGAGAGCTCCAAGCTTAACATCATCATCTGCAGGTTTTCCTATAATGTAAACAGAATTCATTTCTAAATTGGGTAGAAAGATTTTAGCAAACTGTCAATACATGTCATGCTTAATTGAAACAAGCTACCCATGAAACACCAGAATTCTCCAAGCTGCATCATCATCCTCCATGCAAGAACACATTGCTTGTCAGGCGAACAGCAATTTAATTTTTAAGGTACATTTGCTGCACTTCCACATCAGTCATTAAAAAATGACTGTACAGATGTATCAATAATAAACACTGAAATTTTATATATCACAAGATATTGTGTGTGCTCCTTTGAAAGCTAGATCTGGGAGGTAGATGCTCTTTTTGTATACACATCCTGAATAACTTAAAAGGATGTATTTCCTTAAACATCTCACACACGTCCACAATAAACAATAGATAAGAATAGTTACCCTTCATTTTAAGTCCAAGAAGTTTTTGCCGCTCTGGTAACACTCCAGTAAGGCCTTTAAGAGATTGCTTCAGATCCAACACTGTGTCCTCTTCCGATAACGAGGTTATCGTATACTCCTGTCCACCCCATTTTATTATAAGAGAGAGAGACATCCTTGAAGCATATGTTCAGTATTAGCTCCTGAAAAATCTGCTGGATGAGGAAAATGCGATGATCACGTAAGGAAGAAATAGAATTGCCTTTTTTTTTTTTTTAAGACAAGCGATATAGTATTTTTACATTTTTATTATACTGTATACCAAAAAGCTGTTTGTTTTGCATGCACAGATAACAAACATGTTGATAAAATGTTGGAGATAAGGCAGAAAGAACATCCCTTAAACTGGGGCTCTGAGTTCTGCTTCAATGTACTTAGCAATGTCACATTCCCTGTTTGATCCAGCGTATGCTTGCTTGCTGCATGTTCTGCACAGGTACAGCTTGTTCGCTGCACAACCGGTACCCAAGCAGAGTACTGCAGCATCAGAGAAGTCATTTCAAATCTCAGAAACGTCCTCTGCAATAATTACGCAATCAAACCAGTCATGGATAACTTTACATACGTAGTTACTAAACCACAAGTCTGAAAGACCTAAAATATATAAAAATAGGTCTGAACCAGCAGCTTATTTTAAGCATTGGCTTTCTCTGCTTGCTTTCACTGAGACCTGTGCAATACCTGCAGTAATACACACCCCAGGTCACGTCTCACTGTAGCAATATCAAAGCAGGAGTTTGAAAACAAAGCCAAAACACAACACCTACACAATGCAATTACTCTGTAAGAACGGCACTTTCATTGCAGTGCTGAAAAAGTAACCATAATTACACTATCTTTAATTTACACAATCATTTATGTGAATTATATTCAACAGTTTAATCCTAGATTAAACACAGCAGAGAAACAAGATTTTTAGCTTTAGGTGGAAGAGAGAACGTGTTTTTTTCTGTTAAAATTTGGAAACAAAATCAAAGACAGAGAAAGGCATTTGAAAGCTGTTTCATATTGTCAGGAGATGCACAGAAGGCATCTGCACCAGTAAAAGCAAGAATGTCCTTAAAAGATTGATGCCTGAAAAGTAGAGAAAGATCTATGAAAAAAAAAGGGAGCCTGTCCACCTTCAAGAAGTACAAGTCTAGCAATTCTGAAAGATGTCAAACTAAAATCTGCCTCCTCTTCTCCTCAAACATCATGTTCTATGCAGTTACCTGCTCTCAGCCAAAATACTTCCCATTTATACTGTATTCTTTAGTATATGCACCAAGCTTACAGCAGGTAAGAGAGGAGTAGACACGACCTGTTTGCTGAGGACACTGAAAGCCCTACCTCCTTGCTATTTCCTGTAAGATCCATGAAAACAAATTGAAGAGGAAGACTCCTATCGTATGACAATGTAAATCTATTTTTTTCAAATATTCCCAAATCAAACAGGGGATAGTACTATCCAGTGCAACAGCATTATTCTGTGAAAAGTGGGTTTTACAAGCACTAAGAGAGCCAACTGAGGTTAAGGCGGCATAGCAGCAATGTTGATACATAAGCTCACTGTCATAAATGACCTCTGTCCATAAATTTCAGGCTAAGTTTTCTAGCCTTAGAAAGAAGTTTATTGTCTGCTTTCTCATCTGCACCACGCACCTAAACTGATTCTGCAAGAAAATGCACAGGGAAAGAACTGCGAGGAAACTTCTCAAGTCTCTGTCCAGTGCTGGACTGAACAGCTCACCCCGTGAGGCCGACCACTTGATCTGCTGTCAGTCCTCACGGAATTGCAGTCCTGTCAAGATGGGCGCTGTTAGAAACAGCACGCAGAAACACCTTTATTCAATGCCTGAACACCGATGGGACCGATTATGAACCCCAGAATCAAGGGTTATATAAAAAAAAAATGACATTAGGAGCAATGAGAGAGTCGCAGGGATTTTCAAAGTTTCCACCACCAGGACTGGACAGGAAATTGGAACATCCTCGGGTTAAGTTTGCTCGGGTTTTGCCGTTGTGTGACATTGTCAGAGCCTTTCTAAGCCCCTCGGCCCACCGAGCGCCTGCATCCCGGCAAGGCACCGGGTCGAGGACGCCTTAACGCTGCAGTGACAGCGCCTCGTGACACCCCTCCTGGCAGATTCAGCAGAGCCGTCCCCATCTTTCCGCTTCTACTTATTCCACCACGCAACAGAGACCGCGACCACATAAAAACAAATCCCGCGGGGAGCGCCCCCCTGCGCAGCGGGCACCGCGGCACCCCCGGGGCTGCGCGGCGGCTGCAGGAGGAGCGGGGCCGGCGGGGCAGGGCCGCCCCCAGGGCGCTGCCAGCCCCGGGCCGCAGCGGGGCCCAGCCGAGCCCCCCCCCGCAGCGCCCGCCCGCGACCCCCAACGACCGGCGCGGGTCGCTCCGGTCCCCGCCGGCTCCCCAAGTGCCCCGGCTATCGCGACAGCGGCTATCGCGATGATCGCGATGGTGACGCCGCCCCCCCTCACCCGCGGCAGCGCGCTGCGGGCCCTCACCCTAGCAACGGGACCGGCGCCGGCCCGGGATCCGCCGCACCGGAAGCGGAAGCGGAGCCCGCCGGAAGCGGGGCCGCCCGGATGGGAGCCGCGTTCCCGCGCTGCGGGCGGGCGGCGGCGTCGCCAGGGCGACGGGGGGCGGGAGGCGGTGCGCGGGAGGGAGCTGCTCCTGGCGCTTTCCGAAGGGAAAAGCGGCTTTTTTGTTATTTTTATTGGCGTTTTGGCTTTTAGGTTTTTGTTCCCGTGACTGGAGGGTTCTCGGGAACCGGCTCCGGCTGCAGCCGCCCGGTGCTGTGAGGCTGGAGCAGGGGAAGCGACGCGTTTTGTACGGGGCAGCGAGGTGTGCTGCTCTGCGGAATTAGAAATAAATTAGAAATAAAGCTCACCAGCGGTACGGCCTGGTCCTTACGTGTGTGTAACCGTGTGCAGATTATACAGACTGCGGTTCTGTTGGCTGCAGGGGAGAATTGAATTAAGAGGGGAGGTGTAAATGAAATTTGCAGTCTTCTCATCTCAGGCCTCGCCCTGCAGAGACCTCTCAAAATCCTGCTCTCTTTTATGTTTGGGGACCAGAAGAGGAGAGCCGCTGTGCAGCACGTACGGGATATTTGGGGGCTGATGGATCCTGAGGAGCTGCTCTTAGCCTGGCAAACCTCAGCAATGTGCCGTAGAAACAAAAACTGTAGAAGCCTGTTTTACTGCAGTCCTTTTTTTTTTTCCTTGACTAGGTATGAGTTTTATGTATTTCCTGCCTGGATACATACTTTTAGTTGTGTTCTATATTCAGGTTTTAGCATAAAAGTACTTGGTTTCCAAAAGAACAGTACAAATGGGAGATTACTGTAGTGACTGCTCATGTCAGGTTTAGCATCTGACTGCACAATGCATGTAAAACCAATTAGTATGTATGTATCCCAGTCACGAAGGGTTTTCTTCTTCCTTTTATGACACACGGTTGTCCTCCGCACTGAGGCAGCACAGTACAGTAGCGCTGGAAAGCTTCCAAAGCTGCAAGGAGTAATTAAAGTCACGCCCTGTCATAAAACTATGCACCCTCCAGGCCTATTTTAAAAATTCAGGCTCCGAAAATGATACATAGTGTGATCACCTCTCCATTTCTAATCTTTTTAATATCCTTGAATAATTTTCTGGTTGGCTTTGAGAAAACTGTCTTGTGGAAAGGAGGCAGTAGCGTTTTTTTGTGTGTTTTGTTTTTCTACAGTTTGAGTAATATTTAAAAAAAAAAAAGAAAAAAAAAAAGCACGTATGGTATTTTATTTCTGGTGTGATGCTGATATTTTAGTAACCTGATGCCTGAGCCATGACTAGGACTTCTTTGTGCTAGTTGCTGCAGAGAAATACTTTGATTCTGACAGCATTCATGTGACACAGATAAATATGTCCTTTAACTCAGCTGTGAAAACGCATGGTGGTGCTCAATCCTAACGTTAATAAGTGCAAAGTGTTAAAGTAATTTGACTAAGACCATGTAATTACAATTCGGAGCTCAAACAGCAGAATCTTTTCTTTGTACTGAGAAGCTTGTTTTGCGGTGGTACTCTGGGTTTACACTGTGGTATATTCCAGCAGAGAAAGGAGGAAGGAAAAGTCACATTACGAAAAAATCTAGAAGGGAACCCATATTCTCCCCTTGGAACAGAGGAAACCTTAACACAGCTTGGTACCTGTTTGTTTTTCTCTTCATCTGTTTTAGGCTGTTTGGCTTCCCCTTTCAGCATTTTTTACTGTTTCCTATAGCGTCTTCTGATTTATTACTTTTTCCCTGTCTCTTTTCTCTGTTGTGTAATTTGTACTAAGCAGTGGTGAAAGCAATGATTTCTGAGAAGGTCAAGCTCTTAAAGTCTATACAGTCCAAGTGGTTCCAGCCCAATATATTTTTGTGCATGAGCCTTCTGTGCTGTTCCTGACCACTTATATGTAACAGAAAGCGTGGTTTTCTGGACACTGCCATCACTGTGCCCTAGGACGCACAGTATTTGAATGCAAGCTCTGATTCTGAGTCACTGTGTGACTCCGGGCAAAACACTGAGAGCTGAATTTCCAGTGTTCAATAATGTGATGTGCTTTAGTAGCTGGCAGCTCAGCTGGAGACACGACAACGTCTCCAGTTTGAAATGAAACACATTTTCAAGTTATCACTAATACAGTGAGTCTCTGTCTCGGCTGCTTTATCAGTAAAGTTGAGGTTAGAATAACATTTACATAGCTTCCTCACAGGAGGTTTTTCCATATTATTTAATTAATGTTGGCACTGCGAGATGCTATAAATACTAGAGGTTTGTACTAGTGTACCATACGATGCTCCATTTTCTGAATGTGACTGTTATTCTTCTGCCACTGTTCAGCCCAATTATTTTTATTTTATTTACTTCAATTCTTTGTATTCTAGATTATGCCCCACTGGCAAGGGATCTTGGGAGAGAACTGTGATTCTTTTGTTCACTGAACAAAATGTGATTCATCACTTTCCTTACATCACCACCCAGCTCTCTAGCTCCTCAATACAGAGATTGGTATGGCTTTCCCTTAGGTAAGTTGTAAATTGCAGCAGCTGTTTATTTGTTGGGAGTCAGCACTCTTCAGAGTTAAGGAAGTGGTAAAAATATATGTAATTATATGAGATACGTAATTATCAGAGATACTGCAGAAGTGGTTTCCTGAAGAGAGTGAAAATAAATATGAAGTTGAGAAACTGGAACTAGCTGAATTGCTCGAAAGAGCTCTGAAAAGCTGTGAGAATGATAGGAAAAATAAGAGAGAATATGAAGGGAAGAGACTTAGGAAATAGGATCGCAGATAGTGAAGAGCAGGAGTTCAGTGATGGAGCTATGGGATAAGATTAGGTAAATCACAAAGAAATACATTGGCTATGTGTCTATTGTGGACCCAGTAATGTTCCCATTTCTTAAGTCTGGGTATGTGTTTCTGCATGAATTATATGGTTGATTTGTTCATTTAGTGAACGGGCTAAGATTTCAACAAGAGAACACAAACTTTGGGGGCTGTCTGCCATTGGTGTATTAAGGTGTATACATGGCACCAAATCAGGTTTCACAAATAATTTTAATTTTTGCATTTAACTTTTGTCTGACCTACTGCTTATTAAGACGTTCTTTTGTTTGAACATATATATTTGTGAATATTTCTTGAAACGCTTGCTTGTAAAAGAAGCTTCAAATAAAACTGCCCATGTTATTGTCCACCTTAGGCATGCAGTGTCCTGCCATGTCAGCGTATTTGGCTGCTCTTGAGAATTCTTATGAGAGATTTTCTCTGTAAGCAGTTTGAGGTGCTGGCAGTTGTCCATCCACATGGACAAATCAAATTTCCTCATTGTCTGAACTCTGAGAAGGTCTTTTGGAAGTTTTAATGAGATGTCACCAAAGTATCTCCCTTCAGTCCTCAGCTACTGATCACTGAAAGTTTGGAGTTCAAATGCCTCTGCTAATAATGAGAGAGAAACAATCATTGAATTCGGAACTCTTAGCCACTCAGTGTCAGAAGCAGAAAAGGCTTTTAAAAGTGCAGAGAAAGGAAACAAAGTGGAGGTACTTTTTCTAAGACGTGCCTGACAGGACAGTGGTAAAGCCACATACCTGGTTTGCCCATTAGAAAACCTGTGCTTTTGTGAAGTAACACATTTTCAGAATGAAATGATGAGAGATGATGAAATGAACAAAAATGGCATTCAGTTCCTATTGTCTGCTTGCAAACTGAAGTAAGAACTTCAGTGATTTGCTACAATACTTCCGTGATATAAATGCTTCGAAAATAATAATAGAAACTTTCACTCCTTCTCCTAGTAAAACCTATTGCCGTATACAACTGTGAATTTGTTATTCTCTCTGCTACTTGATTTTTTTTTTCAGAAGCAGCACTGAAAACAGGCAGTAGGATTTACAGATTCCATGTTTTACACCATTGCCCCTGACTTCAGTCAGCATTGAACCAAGCCCACAAAGAACAGAAGTGACTCATGTTTTTTTTTTTTTTTTTTTCCCATGTACGGCATGAGAATACAAGCACTCCATAGAAATGGAGCTGAGATTCTTATGCCTTATATGACAGCTGCTGGTTCATACTCCTTGTGATAAGAAGTGGTGTAGTAGTACTGACAAGTATTAGTGAATAACAGTGACAAAGAAGCGAGTAGGCTGAGCCAGGCAGAACAATGGGATGGATGGAGCCTGGTGAAGCCAGTGCTTTCCCATATTCTCTGATTGCTTTAAACTAAAAGCTTTAAATATGTTTCATAAAGCTTATTTTAAAAACAGCATTAAAATCTGAAGCTTGTAAAAAATTGTATCAGTAAGCTGAGGTGGTGCTTCAGTTTGGGAGAGCTGTCAGTTGTGCTGGTTGGTCTCCTTTCTGATGATTATTGAGCTGACAGAAATGTGGGAGAAGGGTCCGGTGTTAACACCAAATGCAACCATTGGTGTATGCAGTCGGGCCGAGCCCTACCACAGTGTTGACCCACAGTGTTGACAGAAACTAACATGGGCGAGTTCAAACTGTTGTTTTCTTCTGGTGTTTGGAAACCCCCTGGGTGCTGAGGGAAGGGTCATTTTGCAAAGCAGCGTAGACAGACATCCAAAGCCTTTATTTTAGTATCTGTTGCTCATAGTTCAAAACATTATGCTGAGGCTAAGCGTTTTTAATATGTATATCTGTGAATGCTACTGTTCTCATTAGAGATGGCAGGAAAAAAGCAATTACTAGGTTGGCTAGCCCAACCCCTGCGAGCTACAGGATTTTCCAGTTCAGCGTTATTCCCTCATTCCTCACTGCAGCAGTTTCTCATGTCCCAGACAATGTGGCTTTGAATTTTTTTTTTCAAGTATTAAAGGCAAAACCATTACTTCTCGGGTTTCACCTTTTCCTTACCACTTAAAAGCTCCTGCTAGGGCTTGGCCGTGCAACCTGTGTGCGCTGAGCCAAGGTGGGATGTTTTGGGGGTCGTGAGGTCAGGCTGTGAAGAGCTCTGGCATGGGGTCTGTGCTGTGAGGGGCTGCCCTTAGTGCAGGTCTTCTGCTGAGCAATGCCAACAGAAGCACAAAAAGCTGATATTTTCAGGTTGATCACACCAAAGGTGACCACAGATTCCACACCGCTGGAGCAGTCTGAGTCAGCTTTAATATTTTAAATTGATAGAGCGCTGTGTTACACAAGGCCAACACCGACTATTATCAAAACCGCAGATCTGCCCTTGTAAACCTCCAGCCAGACGCTACCCTTATTTTACAGAGTGACTTTTTCTGACTCATTTTTGGGGCTGGCAGCAGCCTGGACACCGGGGAGCTCCGAGCCGGAGCTGCAGCCTCGGCATCCCACCGGAATCCGACCCCGAGCCTTGCCGAGGACGAGAGGGACCCGGCGGGCAGAGCAGGCCAGGGCACGGCCCTGACCCCTTCCCTCTGCATCCCCCATCGGTGCCCCCTCACAGCGCGGGGGCGACCGCCGCCATTCCGCGCTCCCCCCCCTTCCCCTCAGCGGAGGCGGGGCGCGCGCATGCGCGGCGCGGGGCGTCGGGCGCGCGCAGGCAGCGGGGCCATGGCCGCCCTGCTGCGGGGCCGTGCGCTGGCGGCGCCCTGAGGCGGCGCGGCGCGGCCATGGTGCCTCAGGGAGCCGCTCTGCCGCCACCACCGGGCACCGAGCCGCCGCTCTGAGGCGCCGAGCCCCCGCCTCGGGACCGACAGGAGGAGAAGAAGGAGAAAAAGGAAGAGGAGGAGGAGGGGGGAGAAGAGGAATAAGAGGCGGCGGCCACGACCACCACCAGCACCGCTTCAGGTGATTGCCCACCCCTCCGCCTGTGCGCGCTCCCGTGGGGGGGGCACCCGGCTGCCTCCGTGCGCGGCCCCGAGTGGGGGGCGAGGGCGGCGCCTGGCGGGCGGGGAGCGGCCCGAGCCGTGTGGGTGGGTGGGGGGCTGCGGGTGCGGGGGGGGGGGCCGCGCTGGGCCCGCTTGTGGCGCTGGGCTCGGGCCCGGCGGCTGAGCGAGGCGCCGGCTTCGTGGCGCCCCCTCGGTCGGTCTGTCCGGCCCTCTGGCCGTCTGTCCGACCCCCAGCTCGGTGGGGGCGGCCTGAGGTAAGGAGCGACCCCCCCCCCCCCCCCGCAGCGCCCCGGGGTGGCACCGAGGGGGTTGGGGACCTGGTGGGTGCTGGGGGGGAGCCCGGCATCGCCTGCCTCATGTTGGGCGGCAGAAGGGGGAGTTCTCCAGTGGTTTGGCTCCTAAGTGCTGGGTGCTTGTGATCACAGTCAATTTATAGATGTATATATTTCTTGGGAGTCTGTAGGTGTTGCTGTGTTTGTTCCTTCTGTGGGTTTTAACGCAGGAGTTTCTGGTAAGTTGTTTGGTGGACTTGGGACTCGTTTGTGCCAGTTATCTCGAGTGATCAGCTGGCTGTGCAGGGCTATCTTTTTGTTTCCAGCTACCTCTAATAACTATGGCAGTCGGCTGCATTTCTTTTCCAAGTTCTTACGTCTTTAAAGGGTTTAATTTTATTAATTTCTAAACTCGTTAAATAACAGGCATCTCTGTGACCACTGCTATATAGGAGGATCATCAAAAACCTTAGCAACATCGAGCTGCTGCTTGCCCAGAGCGCAGGACTCACCTTGTTTATGTCAGCCTTAGGAGGAACTGCTGACGTTAGAGCAACCTAATTCTGATGAACCGAGCTGTGTGCGTCTGAAGAAATCCTGGGGAATTCCTTCCTTTGGAGGTGATGGAAGGAGCTTAGTGTCTGCTCGGCTTCAGCTGCTGGAATCCGTGGTGCAGATGCAGAGGCACATCATGCCAGCAAGACCTGAATGAATGGGTGTGCCTTGGAAAACTCTATAAGCCTGCTTAGTGTTTCACATTGCGCTTTTCAAAACCTGCTCTATTTGCTACTTGCAGAGTCGTTTTCTTCCTCTTCATGAATACATGCAGAGGGCTTCTATTCCAGTTTGCTGGAAGCCTCTTTTATTGTTCGGTGGTTACTGGTTACTCGCTTTTTGAATCCATTTTTATTTCCAGACACACCTGGGAATGTTTGATGTGATTATAAAGTGGATGGGTCATGGTAGTTTTGCCTTTTAAGTGCATATTCACGTCTAGCACCTTCGATATGATTCAGACATCTGTGCGTTGGTTTCTCTCTGCACTTACTTTTAAAGCATTTCCTTTCATTTTAGAGAAGCCTTATTGCTTTGTAATTAATTGCGTGCTTGAAAGGAGCATTCAGAAGTAGATGGTTCACCTCATGGAGTTTTTCTGGATTTTTTTTGTTCAGTTGCCTGCCTGTCTTGAGTTTAAACATGCTTTAAAAGGGACTTTTCTAAGTGTTTTTGCCGTTTGTTTGATCTTCCTGTTGCACAAGTCTCTTAGTGCAGGAAGCTAAGCAGCCTATTTGACAGGCCTGGAAACTGATGCTCTTTATTTAAAGGACTCAGATAAGGTGCAACAATGGAAACTTTTACAGTATTTACAGAGGAAAATCTTGAAAGTCTTATTTTCTATTTTAACTTCTAACCAGTTGGGTAGCTAGTTGTTGGCATTGCAGGCGCTAAACGTAGGCTGCGTCTGTATCTGAAATGGCTAAAAACTAAATGAGCAATTGTGGAGGATGGGATATATTTCATCCTGTCATGTAACTGCATCCTGGTAACACGTTCGGGTTGCAGGTTTTTTGTGGGGGTACCTGAGCTTTACTTGCGTGGCTGGTCTTCTGTGATCCAGCTCTTTGAGGGAGGTTGTCAGAGCCTGCATCATCTTGGGTTGTCATTACTGCTCCGTGTGCAGGTCCCCCGGGTATTCTGTCCTCTGCAGAGGCGCTTTGGGATTGCTGCCCAGATTTTCTCAGAATATGCTGATACAAATGTGGTTAGGCAGGCTTGTAGGTGTAGACTTGCAAATATGGCCGTGATAGGGAGGAAAAAAAAAAAAAAAAAAGAAAAGCTGAATAACTAGCTAATAAACTGAACCTTGGAACGACAAGAAACTGGAGAGTTGAAAAGGACCCGAGAGCAGTTTGGTTTCTGTTGATTCAACCTATTTTTTTTTTCTCCTGAAGAGTTTACTTAAATATATTTATTTATATATTTAATGAATTAGATTGCTGTCGCTCAGGTGCTTAACTGGACAGCTGTGGTCTAAAAAATAGGCAGCCCCTCTTAGCATGACCAGGTTTGAACTGATAACGTGCAGGCAGAGAGCTGATCCTGTAGGAAACCACAGAAAGATTTTTGTGCATACCTGCTGGATTTGTTAACCTTCGTTATTGCGCGTTAGTCCCTGAGTTCAGTTCCCTGGTCTTACCTGCTCGTTATGAAAACTAAAAGGGGCAGGATGTTTTACAGGCTGCCTATAAATAATCCACTTGCAATATAATTGAGTGTGCTGGAACTGCTCGCAGTGTATGAAAGTACTCCAGAAATAAATCTTTAAAGCAACTTTAACTTCACAGTGCTGTGATACGCATTCTCATTTCCTGAATTGATTTTCTTCTTCCTCATAAAGCTAGCTAATATTGAAAGTTGGAAATGTAGATTTTTCTGCTATAGAGTTAACTGTCTCTAGTTTGTTTTGCTGTTTTTAGCATGTCTTTAATATGAATGCATGCTCTCTTATGTCCCTACGAACAGCTATGAGGTGGTGCCTACGTATTTTGCAGTAAAAGTTGCCTGAAGTATATTGTGCATTAGTTGAAATGATTAATTCAGGTATTTCTCAGTTGATAGCTGATTGGATCTTGCCTGAGCAGGAATTTAGCAATTCATTTGTTTTCTAGATGGAAATAACAGTTCTCCAGTCCCACCGCCGCTCCAGCTCTACAGCAATCCATATTGTCAAACCAGATGGGGAGGGGAATTTTGTTTATTCTTCATAACTTCTCACATAGCAAGATTGAGTACTCTGTTTGCCACCTGACACTCTCCAAAGCTTTGAATCGAACGCTAAATACTCAAGGGTTATTACTTGAAATTACTAAAGTAGTGAGCTACGAAAACGCAGTATTATTGGAGATGCTGACCGGATCGTAATGACAGCTTTACTGTACACGACTGCAATGTTTCACCACTTTATTAGTGCGCTTGGTATGCTCATTGTGTCTGGCCTTCTCAGCAGAAATTTTGAGTGCTGTCCTTGTTAGCCAAAACAGAACTTGGCCTCATTTAAATTGTACAGGAGCGAGGCATCTTTCTGCTTTCCTTGCTGCTGACTGCATGGGAAAGAGCTGTTCTGATGGATCGGTGACTCACATAACTCTCCGGAGCTCTAGTTTTTTTTTCCTTACAGGCTCACACAGGGAAATTCTTTTCTAAGTGTATATCTGATAAACCTTTTTGTCCTGTTCCTTCCCTTCTCTGTTTTCTCTCTCCCAGACTGATGATTTAAGTCTCTGGAGGATGGGATTCTTCTGTACTTCAAGTTCCTTTTTTTTTTTTTTTTTTTCTCAAGAGCAGGACAGGCACTTGGGAAGAAGGATTCTGAGAAATGCATGAATATAGCACTTCTGGGACTAATTTTAGTATTTTAATTTTTTGAACTGTGACATTGAATCTTTCTATAGTTGCAAGTTGAGATTTTTTTCCCCTCTTCAAGATCTGTCTGGCCGTGTTTAACCTTCGGAAAAATCAAACTATTCCTGATTTGGGAATATCTTCTGTTTAAGTATTCAAAGTCAAAACTAGATTACAGATCAAAGTCTGCTTGTTAGTGGATGTGTGCAAAACCAGTAGAGTTTCATAGATGTGAAAAATGGAAGTTGAAAAAAAAATATATATATATATATTTTTTTTTTTTTGTAGGGGGGTGATGGTGTCAGTCTTTCCAAATGTTTTAGGTCTTAATCTTGCAGGAGAATGAGCGCCTTGTTTGTTCGCAGATGTTAGACTAGACATTGCAGGATCCAGTCTAGTTGTGAAGTTCTGATCCCAGCTGGAGCTACTGAATCTTTCTGTGATGATTTTTGGTGGCAGTAGTATTAGAACAACTCTTAGGTTTGCAAGTATTCCAATATGTTTTAGTAAACATTAAGTAGCTTTTGTGTAATGCTTTTCTAAATATTAGAAACTCTTGTTCACGTGACTTAAGCGCCTGCTTGGATAAATGGATGCAGGTTTTGTGTCCCCTCATACTTCATTAGTATTTGCTTCCTGTGATGTGATAGTTTTACATTGAATCGGTGCATAAATCAGTTACATTGGTTTGGGGCATAAATCACAGCCTCAGACAAAGTGGCAAATTTTTATGCGAAGGCAGAGCCTCAGAAAGAAATTCCTATTATAGGGAAAATAAATGTATGTTGTCTTTGAGGGTTTTTTAAGCTTGCTGCTAATCTGTTTTGCTAATGGAATCAGCAGGGACCAATTTGTAATAGATTTAAAAAAAAAAAAATAAAATCAGGTTTTGTGAATTCTACTGTTGTTTTTGAAGCTAGCTAGGAATATGTTTTTGACAAAATGTTTGTGCCAGCTGAGGAAGGGATTTTTGAGCAGTGCCTTGTTGTTAGAAAATAAGAATGTTTCCATGAGCATTAATCAGTTATGATGGGAGACTTCTTAAAGCTGTTTGTGGTCAAATAGCGCAGCTGTGCTTGCACTCAGGGAAGAGGTGAAGTCAGAATTTCTTCCCAAGACTGTGCTTTTTCTTGTCCTGATTTGGAACAGGAAGACATTTGAAATCATCAGGAAAAAATTCTGGGGCACAAACTCGCAGCTTTCCAGTCCTGCTCTGAAGTCCATTTTTTGGTCATGTTAAAGCATGGCCTGTGTTCCTCTAATGTCCAAGCATCCAGCAACTCTTGTCATCATCATTTATCTAAAGGTTTTAGAGGCTTAATGTTTTTGTTTTTACACCAATCAAAATAATGTATTGTGAGAGCTCTTTACAATATAATGAGCTTAGTGCAGCGGACTTTGTTGCTTGCCTGCATTACGTTCTGTTAGAACTTGGCAGCAATTACAACTGAGGCTTTATTTAACACATCCACATTGCCACTGAAGTTAATTTTAAAGAGTTTCTTATTAGCATTGGGTGCTTTGTTAGGCAGTGACAGAATATGCTGCAGTGTTTCAGTGGCTGCTTCTTGTAATACATGAATTAATTTCCATTAATACCCATCAATTGCAAGAGAATGTGATTTTCTGAGTTTGTTTTGCTTTTGTTTTAACAAGTTTGCAATTGGAGTTTGTTGTAGGTGACAAATGCTGTACTTCCCAGTTTTCTTATATTCTCAAGTGTGCACGTATGAATGTAGAAGATTGTTTAATTTGGATGTGCAGAACCTCAGTTAATTTTGAGTGTAGAGAGAAGTCCACGGAAATCTGCATTCAGAGTACTTGGGGAAAGTGGAAACTTCCTTCTTGTCTCGTGTCTGGTTGTTGCTGTTGGCTAGAGGAGGTTTGATGGTTACAGGAGAATAACTTGAAATCAGGTGCTTGTTGGCACTTTATGTGGGGAATTTCATGACAGCGTGAAAACCTGTACGGCAGCTCCTGCCCACCCCTAAGCCCTGATCTACTTGGAACAGGGACCTAGCGAAAAGCAGGAGGCAGCTTGGTTCAATTAATTCACTGTAATTAATTTTGCATGCTTGGCAAAACCAAGGAGTTTTTTTGGGGAAAAAAAGTACAGGACACTCAAAATGTCTATATATGAATTGTCTTTAAAAAGCGTGCCTCTGAGCTGTTCTAAGCATAGGCTTGAATTTTGGTATGCAGCTGAAATGCTTTGTGTTCGTCCCAGCTTGCACTTGTTCAGCACCATACATTAAAACTCCGTCTTTGTTCACACTAAATGTTGAGCACCAGTGTTCTTTAAGCTACTAGGGTTATGATTTTGGTTGTTCATTTTAAATATCTTCCAGTGTTGTGGCTGGCCTTTGAATTCCCCTTGGGAAGCACTGCAAAATGCCCAGTGGAGTGGTGTGTGCCAGGGAGGGCTGTGCTGCCTTTGGGGTCTGTAGGGCTTTTGGAAAAGGCGCCTGTGTTTGCATAACATGGCTGTGGGTTAGACGAAGGCAAGCAGCAGCCCTGTAGCCTGTGGTTTACCGAGACAAATCTCGCTATCGATCTGTCCTGGCTTCTTGAGCTGAGTTAGTTTTGTCATCACGCCTTGACAAGTGTCAGAGTGGCTTTAGGTGTGCACCTTTCTGGTAGCATCTTGTCTGTGGCAGCACAAATACAATTTCAGACAATTCTGTGTGTGTGTCCCCGTACAAGCAGGAAATGTTTCTTGGTTTCTGTGTTTGAGCATGACTTCCTTTCATGCTGTGCTTCCATGTTACCTTTTTAAAAATTTTCACAACGACCATTTGAATGAAATCCTGTAAAACTTACTTGGGAAGTGCAGTTCCAAGCGTAGATTTTTCTGTTTCAGTGGCTGGGATGCAGTTCTTTCGAAGCATCCCTCTAATAAGAAAAGGCTAAACCTGAACTGGGCTGCAGACTGGTGGTGCTGGGGGTGATCGTTTTCATCTGTTTGAATGGCTGCTTGTGGGCTGGGATCATCCCCACCTTGGCCTTCAGCTGCACTGCTCCGATGGGCTGTGTATAGCTGGTGGCTTTCAAATACAGCCTGGGGTGAATGCTCGGCCTCGGGTCTCGGGTGGGAGGGAGGCTGAGTGCTTAAACAGCACTTTTCGTTTAGGGTCTCAGCTGAAGGCAGTGCTCTGACAGGATGTGGAAACGGATCCTTTTGCTCTTTAAAATGGTCCTGTTGATGACTAGACAGCTTTTGAGATGCTGTTGTGGACTTGTGGACCTTTTTTTTTCCCTTACAATTTTGAAGGAGGAAAAAAAAGTTTTTTTTTTTTTTTAAGCCCTGTGTTGTCTTGCATCATCCATCTACTCTGCTCTCAAGCTCTGCAATTAAATTACCTTCTGGTACTCCTGAGAGAGGATATAGTCTTCTGTTTGTATGATTCCTTGTAGGGAATTACATTAAAATGAGCAGAATATTTGCGTCACTAATCTTAATCTTTGAAATCACCAGCCCTCAATTCCATGAAGTATAAAATCGTAGAGGTTAATGAATGTCACAAATAACTTTTCTTTGTAAGTTTGTGTATTGGAAATTATTTCAGTTTGCATTGAGAGTTATAGAAATAGTGTACAGAAATAGCATAGCTCACTGGAGATCGTGAATCTTGGTGGTGTTTGTTTTTTAAAGCTTATGCAATAGCTTACCACAATGTAGTATCTTGTATGCTGTGGTCCTTTGGCTGGGGACTTGGATGCTGAATTAGAGCAAGTAAAAATAAAGGTTTGTTCGGTGCACACCCTATGACCATTTTTATTGTGTCATTAACCTACTCCCACAGCCCCCCTTTTACAGTATCCCCGTGGAAAATTGCTAGCAAATTGATCTTCATATAGCAACATTAGAAGCTGTCCTGTCTGGATGTGAATTTTAACTCGGTTGATTCATTCAGGAATTTGTGGCCGCACAGGAAGCCCCATTCAGATGATCAGTAATAGCTGTTTGTACAGGGAGATTGATCTGATTACTCTTCTGTCTTGTGCTATTTACAGTCTGCTGCCAATTCACGGAAAGGGAAGAGAATGGCTGCGAAGGAGAAGTTGGAGGCAATATTAAATGTGGCCCTGAGGGTCCCGAGCATCATGCTGTTAGATGTCTTGTACAGATGGGACGTCAGCTCATTCTTCCAGCAGATCCAAAGAAGTAGCCTGCACAACAACCCTCTCTTCCAGTACAAGTACTTGGCCCTTAATATGCATTATGTGGGTAAGTGTACGTGCATTCAAGAGAAAACGCTGCTGTAGTAAATTCCATTCTGCTCGCTACGAGAATTTTAAGAAATTATTAATAGCATGGCAATATATTGATTTCAACAAATAGCGTAATAACAAATATAATCAGCGGAACTGTAGTTAATATGGGGCTCTGTTTATGTAAGCTGTAAATAAATCCTGCCTAGGGTCTGGAGCTTTGTTATTTAGCTTTGATATGTAAACAGAGTCAAAGTTGATGTCTGGAAACAATATCGATGCCCTGAAAGAATAGCACAGTGACATTGGAAACATTTGACTAGTAGAAAAGCTGCTTGGAAATGCTGTGCAGACAAAAGTATTGTAACTTATGTCGTTGGCATTAAAAAAAAGACTCGGGAAAAGGTTGCCTATTCTGTACTGTGACCACAGCACCAGAAAGTTGGCTTTCACTGCTGCGTGGACGTGGCTCTTCAGTTTACAACTCTATGAACTGCATATACGCTCTGAGTTGATTAGAGCAAATAACTACGGCTTGTGTTGCAGATAAATGGACAAAACTACAAACACAGTTCAGGGGGCTGAGGTTTCAACCTTGGCCTGCAAGTCTAGTGCTGAAATGCTAGAAGTCTGGTTTTAGGAGATGAAAGGATTGCTGTTCTGGGACCTGCTCTCCAGGTGGGTATGTGATTCATCTAGTGAGTGCACATGGGGTTAATTAGGGATTGGATCCGGACTGATGAGGTTGATAGCCAATGAGGACCTGCATGAGTACTGCCTAGCTTTGAGAGAAAATGGCTAGCATGTAATTATGCCATTCTGCAGCGTTTCTTCCCTTTAGATGGCTTGGAGGATAACGATGTACTGCAGTCAGCTCAAGGAAACGCCCTTTAGTTAAGTTGTTAGAGGAGTGTGGTTTTTTGAAGTGGCAAGTCCAGGTTTTTAATCCAGACTGCAGAAGTGCTGGCATGTGACTTTTTGGTTTTAATCTACTAAATGTCTGCTGTTTGGAAGTTATTTACTGTCATTAAAATCACGTGGCTTTCTTTGTTTTGGCTCCATTCTACTTTGCTAGGGATAGCAGTGTATCTACTTCCAGTGCAAACAGCTGGTGTTACTGTTTTATGGGGTTTTTATAGGTTTGTGGAAGACAGCACTTGTTTGTTGCTGGTGAAAGGGATGCAGGACCATGGAGGCATGTAGCTATATCTGGCCTTCTCTTGCTTTGCCTTTTCTGTGACTTGTACATTTTAGGAATTGGTTCATCAAATCGGTTTCTAATACAAAACTAACAGTTGTGTAGCAGGTTATCAGAAGGCAAATTCCAGTTGTGACACAGCCCTTTCTTATAGCAATTTGATAGCCTTGTCCTCCCTTAAGTGTGTTGAGATATTACTTATCTCTGTAATGCTTTTTATTAGTAGATTACTTCAAAGTATTTCTCACCTGGAGGTTATTTTAGTACTAAACCAGTGGATTCTGATTCTGTGCTCATCATACAATCACTCAGCAGTACTTTTTGCTTTTACAGCATTGTGTCTATACTTCCACTTTTCCAGCTGGTAGTTGCTGGGATCAGGGACTTCTAAATAATCAAGCAAGTTGCTTGTTCTAAAAGATATTAAGACTATTTTCAGTGACAAAACTTGTGCTATAGTACTCTTTAAATAAAGTTGATTTGTGTTTATTCCTTGGTTGTTGTGTTTTTTTTCTTAAAGCTACATCAGTGTGAGGCTTGGCTAAGTCAACTTGCATGAGTTTTTCTGTAGATTTAATTGCAACAGTTAAGAGAATCACCTTAATTAAAATAGTGTATCAGAACATACATATACATTGGATTTGTAAGGGAAACCAAGTATTCTTCCTCCACTTTGGGAAATAAAGCTTCTTTGAAGATATTTTTGGGGAAATTAACTGCTAGCATGTAATTTGGATGACAATTTACTGTGGATATTTTTTAGCATGCTAATTTATTTAAAAAAAAAAAGTCCTCTTCACATTTGCGGTAAGCAAACACAGCAAATGCTGCAGCAGCTTTGCAATATCAATCAGTCACTGAATTTCTTAAAAGATATCCTATCATAGAAGTGCTTTTAACTGCTTAGGAGATCAGGTGCATCTATCTCAGGTAGATGCTTAAGGAATGATTTGATTAGAGAGCCATCAAAATCAATAACATCTACTAGTCTTGATATAGTGAATCTTTTCCCGGAACTAAGGATCAATCTGGACATTACTAAGAATATCTTTTCTGTTTAAAGGCACTCTTTCTTTCATCCATTTGACTCAAAGTTTGAAAAGGCAATTAAGAGTTGGCTGGGTGAGGTGATATATGTTAAGGTGTGATTCATGTTCCAGTTAGCAGTACTGAGAATGTAATAAAAGCCTCTCGGATGCAATTTGTTCTCTGTTACGGCTTTTCCCTTTCATATCTTTTCATGAAAGAGCCCTTATCTGCTTTAGTGGAAGGAAAAATATTCCGTCCTGATAACCTCTCTGCCGCAAGTTCAACTGGATGAAATTTAACTATAATTGTGCAAAGCAATGCAAATAGCAGAGATAAATTTCTGGTTAGAACTGTTGAATGTAAACAGATTAATTCAGCATTGGAAAATGACAAAGTAGTTTTGTTTATCAAATGGCACTGTGGTTACTGTTCCAGCAGGGGGAAAAGGCTGCTGAATGGCCTGCAGTAGGCTTCAACACGAAGAGCTTGTGATAAATGTGCAGGTAGGGTGCTGTAGCAGGTTGACACACTGTTACTGGGTAGAGAGATACCAGAGGAAAAGCATTAGAAAACAAATCAACTTCTTTGTCTACAAATATAGAAGGTAAAATGTGGTTTCATTAACATTTTATTAAAATTGCTTTATATAAATTAAAGCATCCTCTTTAGGATGTGTGCTAGCTAAAAATGGCTTACTTCCTCTGACTTTTATGTGGTGTAGGCTAGTGCACACTGCTACAGCTAGACTTCAGTGCTTGCTTCTATGCTGTAGAGCAGCTCTTTGGGGACAGTTGCTTCTTTTTTTATTCTTTTTATAAAGGTGGAAACATTTGCAACCACATAATTTCCTCCTGTGAAGGCCAAAGTGATGCTATTTGTTCTAACTCTTAAGTACTCTGAACTAAATGGGAAGAGAAGAGTCGTGCTTAACCTGTAATCATGGTCAGACTTGGAACTTAACATCACCATTGTGCTAAAGGCATAGAAGTGCACTAAACACAGACTGTTTTCTTACCTAAGAATAAAAATGAGAGCAGTTTTCTATCTTAAACTGTATTCCTTGTAACAACAACCAAAAAAAAAATCAGGGAAAGGAAAGAAACTAAACACTTGGAATAATTGGAACATGCATCATCTTTCACAACGCTGCGTGTAATTGCAGTTTCTTAAACCGTGTGGTTACCTTAATCGTTTGGTCACCTCGCAGGCTAGGTGTGAACTACTTGTTATGAATGATGCCTTTTGAGAAGGGGCTTGTGGAAGGAGAAACCTGAACATGTAGCCATCTGATGGCAGCTGATTGCTGTGGTATGCCCACTTTCTTTGAGCTCTCATGGGTTAATTCGATCTTTTATTTGTACAGCTTTTTGTGGTGCTTCTTCTCTTAAGAGGAAAGATTGAGCTGTCTGATACAAACACAATAAAAAGTGCCATGTGAAGCTTCGGTGTGAGAAGAAGGAAGCAGCTGGTTCATTCCAGAAACTAATTTCCCAAAATCATGAGATGAGGGTGCGTGACTAAATGTGCAAATGTACACAAAGACAAAGGTGCTGCTCAGATTCAGCATCTGAGTTTGCTGTCCTGTATCTTCTGTCACCCTCCTTCCAGCACCACTTAGGTAAATGGGTAGTAGAACTATGTTTTTTGAGTGTTACTATTTTAAACTGTATCTATTTCTAAGTAAACGCAATTTGATGGCATGGACTTGATCTTTATTTCTTACCAAAAAAAAAAAACAAACCAAAACAAACTTGCTATGTTTTTGTCCTTTTGGATTAAATGTGGTGTGTGCTACAGATGGTAGGCAAAGAAGAGAGCAGAGGATATGCCATGGTCAAAGTACAACATACCCTTTTTTCTCTTTCCAGCTCTAGAGACTGCTGGTTCACATGCTGCTGCCATAGTGTCCCAGGCTTTTACTAAGCAGCTTTCTCAGTATACAAATACTTTAAAGTAACTTTTCTGTACAAAGCTGGTAACTCTTTTAGGCAAGTTGTATAATTTTTTATTAAAAAGAAGTTAATAGTATCTTGCTTGAAAGGAGATTATTAAAATTTGATGAGGTTCTGTTGGCTATTGTATTTTTCTGAGCACCAGTCTAATGACAACTTGGCAATTTGTGTTCAGAATTTGGAATATGTTGTGAGTGCTCGTATTCTTATGGCTCCACTTCCAGTTCTGTGTTCTTTTGCAGTACCCTTCGGGTTCTTCGTGTTTGTGGTTAGTGCCAGAGCTCTGATTGTTACTTGTGCTGTATTATAGGAACAGCCCCTGACTTGTACAGCAGAACTAGAGCATAAAGTCCATCGGTTTGTTCAAACAAAACTGTAAATCTGTAGAGAACCCTGGTCTTGGATTGTTTATACTCAGAATGCTGAATCTGTTACACATTTAATAATTCAAGAAACATCTGTTGAAACTGATGGCAGTGCCCCAGTAACGAGCAGATTGTGCTGTTGGAATTCTTTTCACTGAGATATGCAGATACTGGTGATGGTTTCAGATCTCTGTTTATTGTTACGCTGTACCATGACTGGGTAAATACTAATTTGCTTGTGCACAAGTAGGTTTAGATTTGTGTTTTCTCAATGTAGAACTAATTATTCAACATATTTTCAGAAAGGCAAAAATATTTACAGTGTTAGCTCAAAGCACGAAACTTCTTGAAGCGTGTAATGTTTGTTTGGGCAGCTCTGGCTGAGTGGGAGGGTGAGGGAGAGGAGTGCCACGGCTTGCCACGCAAAGACATCAACTCCTTAAAAAAAGCAACACCTCTTAAAGCCCACTGTGCTTCTGCTGCCTCGGACAGCTGCTCAGCTAGCACCCGCGAGGCTAGATGGAAGATGCACTTGGTGGTGTTAGCACTGGTGCCCCAGTGACTGTGTGAGATTGGTACAGGCTTAAGCCATTTGGAGAGCACTTAGTGCCTGGCTTGTAGGTTGAATACATTTTGCATAATTTTTTGTGTTGGAGCCACTTCTGATGCAGGAGAGGTCCTTGTGCATGGTGCTTCTCTGACTGTTTTTTAACAACAGATGAAGAATTAGTCTCACTCTCAGGATAGCTGTCTCAGACAATTCAGAAGACCCCATTTGGCTGGGTTATTCTTCAAAGATTCTTAATACAAGCTGAGGATGTACAAGAACTTCTCTCTTGTTATGTGACTTAAAAATGAGTGGCTGTCGTGGTTCCTTCTGGTCTTGAGCCAACCTGAACCAGAGAGGCCGTGGAATCTCCCTTGGTAACTTCTGCATCTTGCCTTTACCTACTGGGAGCTCTAAAACCGGTCTTTTGAAAGCCATCCTTTTTTTTTTTTTTTTTGAAACAGATGTTTTAGGCACAGACGATATATTAAATCTCTATGTAAATTGTTCTGGTGACTGGTTACCCCAAGAAGTAGACTCACTGGAAATAAAGGTTCAAGCTGCTGTTGTACCGCTTCTGTCATATCAAATACAGTCTTTGAGAAGTCTGTCCCGTGTTATGGGTACTTGTATGTTGTGGCCAGATAGTCTTCTGAATAAACTGAAATGAGGACAGCCAGGGGTTAGCTAAAATGCAGTAACTGACTCCGTGGTGCAGGGTTCCTACTCGGAGTCAGGACAGACGTGAGTCTTGATGGCGTTCTGTGGTCACGGCTTGCTGCTTTACTGGGCACTGTAAGATGTGCCCTTTATCCTCAGAGGGTGTGGTTGAGTGGGCAGATAGGCCCTTGCAAATTAAATTTCTGGTACAATCCAAGCAATTGTGCTATTACTTTCTGGTGCTTGAAGATTTGAATTCCTCACTTTGTAGCATCCAGCATAAGGAGCTGCTTTTCTTCTGAGCACAGCGTTCCCTTGGCAAGCCTCTGCAGAAGCAGCATCCAAGAGATGGTTTGGTTTATTAAGAAATGTTATGAACTCTTGAATTGGCTTTCATGTGCTGAGTTCTCATTTTTTGACTAAACCTGTAGGAAACTTTGATTAATAATGTGAAGTGGACACGAGGGATCTGTAATCATGCAAATGAGCACTAAAATGGCTCGTAAAGAGGATGAGTTGCAACTTTGATCGTGCTCTAGAAGCCTCCGCTGCCTGCAGCATGCCAATAAAACTCAGGCACCTGAGTGGGCAAAGAGGTAAGATGGGGTGAGAGCAGCTGGGAAACACCTTGGTGGCATGCAGATAGAGAGTGCTGAAAGGCAATCTGAGCGTGAGCTGCTGCTTGCTCTGACAATGAGCACTGCACGGTGAGAGGTTTTCATCTAGCTGAATCAACAAGTTAGAAATGAGGTCATGAGCCAGTTAATACTCATGTTCTCATCCAGCAATGTTTAACTTAGCTTTTCTGCTGATTTCCCCCCCCCCCCCCCCCCCCCCCCAGTTTTTCTTTATTTTCCCCAGTGGGGCCTAAATCAGCCCCAGTAAAAGGCAGTAGAAGCTCTCTGCTTCCTTGTGCTCCTGAATGGGTGCTGAGCAGCGTGTGTTTGTAAGGCTGGCACAGTTAGTTGCTGTTAACCCATGGCTAAAGATTGTCCACTAAGATGTTTTTCAAACTGTAAATCCCCGTGCATGGAGAATCTCTCCATAAGGGAGTTTCAGTACCGTGCTTGCTTCTGACAGAGGAGGTGCAAATGGAAACAGAATGTAATGATTTAGATGAGAAAGCTGCTGTGAGAAATTTCATTTCCTGGGCCTTTGTTTTGAAGTAGGATCTCATTTATGCTGTGTACTAATTACATCATTTGCTGAAGTGAAAAAGAAAGGGAATAGAATGTCACTGTTAGTATGTCTGAATTTGAGCTTGTCTTCCTTTTTTCTTCTGCAATGAGCCAGTTTGGTAATGAGTTATTTGCTTTCTTTTTTTGGCAGAAGGCTTGTAGATAAAAATGAGGCTGGTACCACTCTGGGAATAGGGCCTCTGCAGCAAAAATGCAAATATTGCAGTATCGAGGGTGTCAAACACTCACTTACCAACTCATAAGAGGGAACTGTAAGTAAGAGTGAAAGGGAACTACTTAAACGTCTCTCACTCTCCTCTTTTTCAAAAC
Organism: Anas platyrhynchos; assembly: GCF_047663525.1. Lineage (NCBI taxonomy): Eukaryota > Metazoa > Chordata > Aves > Anseriformes > Anatidae > Anas > Anas platyrhynchos. Next base: position 8,591,434 of record NC_092600.1, on the reverse strand, counting down.
CTTAACAGAAAGGACAAACAAGGCCTGTTTCCAAGTAAACCTTTAAATTCTGGCCCAAACCCGTGAGCACTGGTGTTTGTCTTTAAAGCTGCTGCAGCAGCCTTGGCTGTCTTGGTGCTGCCCCGTGCTGTTGGGAGGCTGGCAGTTTGAAAGGCACAGATGTGGCAATAGTCTTTGTATCTTCTGATGTGCATTTAGACCTTTTTTCGTTCCTTCAGTCCATCCTCTATTTCAGTTAGCGATCACACGGAGAAGAATGAACTTCAGTCACTTCTAAAATAGTCCTGTGTAATGTAGCTGTGTGGCAGTGCAGTAACTGCCCTCTGAAATGCCGTCCTTTTACATAAATTATCCTAGCAGTGTTCAGGTTACATCATCATGTGCCCTGGGAGCAGACTGTCATGTGATGGAATAAGGTGAAGAAGATGGCAGAGCTTGAATGCAGATACAGTGAGCAGGTATTCTTGGACTGTTTGTAGGGTAAAAGAGGAATAAAAGACTGCATAATAAACCCCATCTGTTTCTCCTCCACCTGAAGGTGAGTCATGGGCTGCAGTGAGAAGAAAGGTTTAGAGAGGTTTGACTCAAAGGCTGGAATGGTGTATGGCTGTGCATCAAAGAGGTGTCCCTACCTAAGCAACCAAGGGGAAGTGGTAATTATAGAGGAGACTAGATATTAAAAGTGTCTGCAGTTGTTTAGAGAGCTCGTGAAGCTGTGGTGTGGTGCAAACTAGTTAAATGTCTAATAGATTCTGTTGGGAAATTCCTACTCCTGTCATTTGAGTATTTGATGGAAAGTGGTGAACAGAGAAGATGAATTCTCCAGCATACAGGTCTGCTAAGAAATCTTAAGATAGGAGCATTGGCTCTATCGAATTAACCAGAAGTATGTTATTCTGTGTAAAACAAGTGATAGAAAGAAACTTGTGCTAGGTTTCAGGTCCCTTTAGAAAGATCAAAATAAAAATGGTTTAGATGCTGTGCAAAAACTATTAGTGGTGACTTCAGTGATACTTCATTTTAATCAAAGAAACTATCACTTACTGTAGAATTTGGAAAGAGGGAGAGCAAATGTTTTTTGTCTATCATCAGTCATATGTATCATAATCTATCATATCTGAATCAAACTTTGCTTGGCATCTTGTGGGTCTGATGCCTTCTCTAGGAGCATGTTGCAAGTGACCTTCTTGTAGACCTAACTTCACAGGATTTTAGAGATTGTTTATTGAAGGTGGGAAATATTAAGTAGCCTTGAAATACTTCTACATAAATACTGACTTTGAAATCATATCTTTATCAAATATGGGAACATATTGTGTTCCTTAGTTGTTTTATGGTAGCTGTTTGTCCCACGGTTGAGTGCTTAATCTAGAGTCGCATTATTTCTTAAGTGTTTTAAAAAAGTTCAAAGTACAAATTAACTCGGTTAAGAAGGCTGCGCCCAGAGTTGCTGAATGGATGGATGATACTTGAAGTTCAATGTGTATAGCACAGCTTTAAGTGACAGTCCAAGTCCTTTGGTGTTTTGTTCTTAGCTGCAGGGAAGTTGCTAGCCATTGCTTTTTTTTTTTTTTTTTTTTTTTCTAAATGGATTTCAGTGCCAGGCACTTCAGTTGACCTTCAGAAAAGAGCATGAGTGCACTGCATTGTGGTGGTGAGCTCGGAAATAAAGATCAGTAAGGGCACCATGCAACGGGTCTCTGACCTGCCGAGTCTGGAGAGGATGGGCATCACTGCCCAGTTGTGAAGTGGACTTCAAAGCACCGCGTTAATAAAGTATCCTAATGAGAGCACGTAGGAAAGAAAGGATCATTGTTCTGTGTGTTGGAAAAGCTGCTGAGCAGCCAGGCTGTGTTTTTGAAGACTAGCCCTGTATCTGCATTGGGTCTTTTTCCACAATCTTGCTAAATGCTCTCAGGCAGCGAGGGAACTGCTGGTGTCAGTGCCCATGAGCCATAGGTTGTGAAAAGGTGCCTTGATTTGCAGCATCCTCATGGCTTCAATGTGCTTTAAAATGTGCTCGGATGTTACTGCTGTGGAGAAGAGCCTGTGTCTACCTCAAGTTATGGGCATGCAAAGTGTCTTTAGGGCATGAAGCTGCAGTGGAAGAATGAAAATATGTAATGATAATCAGTGTGGATAAGTGTTCTGTGTGTCCTTTGCTTAAAAAATAATAATAAAAATATTTTTAACATCACATGACCGGGTTTGTTAGGTGGGTAGGCTTTTTTTTAAAAATCATGTTACAAGGAAGCTTATTTTCAGTAGCAACAGAGACACCTAGGCCTTTTCCCCTAGTTACATAGGTTAAAATAATTGTCTTCTTCAAATACTGGAGGTCAAGTCCAGTGCTTGGTATCTAGATGTAATTTTGTAGAAGCTGGTAGAGCTATTTCTGTTCATGACAAAAAAAAAAAAAAAAAAAGGCTTTTTTTTTTTTGTGTGCTGTTTTGGTAAGAGGAAAATACAGGTACCTGAGTTTTAAAATCAAATGAAAACAAAGGCAATTAAAGAGATCTGAATGCTAGTTCATATTTCGAGAGAACTTTTTTGAAATGCCAACCTCTGCTTTCTGTTACAGGTTATATCTTAAGTGTTGTGCTCCTCACTTTACCAAGGCAACACCTTGTTCAGCTTTACCTGTATTTTCTGACCGCATTGCTGCTGTATGCTGGGCACCAGATTTCCAGGTAGGAATAAATGGGTTACATTTGTTAGTTTCACTTGGGATTTAAAAATCTGATGTTTTGTTAATATCTTCTGCAATCTTTTTCTATGCCAGACACCTAAATATATCATGCTGTTTATCGTGAAAAAGTTCATGGAATTAAATGTGCTGTCAAGTAGTTCTGGTGTATTTTTTGTTGACTTAAAGGAGTTTTGAGCTGCTTTTGTGTGGAGTGTAATGCCCATTAATCTGAGAAGAGAAAGCACTACAGGACAAAATGTTGCCTCTGATGTAGTAATCTGACTTACTCAATGGCTCGGTTTACATGCTTTCAACACTGGAGCATTTTACAAAGCAGACAGGACGTTACCTTCAATTTCCTGGCACCTAGGAGGAGGGAGAAAATAGCAGTGGGAGATGGTAAAAGTAAAGTAATGGTGGAATTTATTCCTAAATTCATCTTTGTGTAATATATTTTACAGTCATAACAAAAAGAAAGGTGTTTGGATTTAAAACATAAGGCAAGAGGCTAGAAAACTGTGAGAAAGGCAGGACAAAGTAGATCATCTTTTGTTTGGCTCCAGCTAAATCCGTTGAAAGCCAATGTAAACTTTCACACTGACAAGATGTTTAATTGGAACCAAAGAGAGTGCCCTCACATTAATGTCTTTACATGGGAAGTTTTGCAAATGTGGACTTGAGCCTGATTTATTTTGGTGCCTGATGATGGGAAACATTTAAAAATGTGCTTTTGATTGATTTAAGTGAAGTAATAGGTTTGCTATTTTTGCATCAAAATCGTTGTTCCAAAGCATTTGCTGGAATATCTCTTATGCAGTACGTTGCAGCTCTGGGGAGTGTTAAGGAAGGCTTTGTGGTGACTTGACATGTCACTGGTGTGGCTGTCAGAGTTTCAGTTAATGATTTCTTGAATGGATGAGGATGCAAGAGAGGAATTATGGCTTCTTATTTACTGGGTAGGAAGGAAAGGGTTTTTTTATCATCCTCAGGGGAGTCCTGAGTTTTTATAGATACAGTTTGTGGGTGTTTCTCTTAGAGTTAAAGGCTTACTTATTAGAAAAAGCAGCCTAAACATTATTTAAGAGCTTGTGTTGAAATAAAAATAAAGCTGGTAACAGATGCCCATCAGATACAGGGTTTGGTCCAGAATATTTATAGCTAGAGATCCTTAAGCCATTTTGTATCTTTAAATCTTTCAAAAGAAAGGGAGATGGTATGGGTTTCAGTTGATACATTAAAGAATAACGTTATTTGATTTTAATAGTTCTTTATTGGTGGTTTTTCTCCATAATGTGATTTATAGCTGGTATCACTTTGAGAATTACAGGCTTCATTGAAACATGTTGGATAACTACAGCTTGGACTGTTTGGAGTGTTCTTACTAAGCTTTCTATACTTGATACTTCTGGAGTGTGTTAATAAAGACTTTAATTAAATCTTGCATCAACTGGCACAAAAATATTTAATTAAAAGATGTCTGAGATTCAAATAGTCCAGCAGTATTCCCTAGCTATTTTGCATAGCAAATGCAGCTTCTAGCACTTTAGAGCGAGCTTACCCATTCCCTAGATATGAGACTGACTTGGTTGGGAAGTAAGCACTGTTTAAGGGGATCTCAGCACCAGCCTCTGTATAATGCAGGGAGCGACACTTGAATTAGCTTTTCAAAAGAATTTTTGAATCCAATTAGTTTTCATACTGAAAATAGTGAAGTGTAACTGACACAGATGAACTCTGCTGCTGGAGCTGTACCTCTTACTGATGAGGCTATCCAATTCCAACTGATGTCTGTATTTAGCAGACTGATCATGGTAAGACACACAGAAATCACGTGTGCAAACTGTTCCTGATTTTTTTTTTGTTGCTAATAAAATTTGCTTAGAACAGAAAACTTGCAGTGCACTGCTCGTAGGCTACCAGTTGGGATGCTATTTAAGACGGATGAAGAGATCCCTTATTGAGGCCAGTTTGGTTATTGCAAATTATAGAACAAGACCAAAATCAGCTGGCACTTGTGACTCTGCAGTGTCCTGGAAATTCTGAGCTGTTGAAAGACTGCAGCTCTCAGTGCTGTTTTTCCACCCAGAAATAGCTTGTGGTTCAGCTGCACGTCTAGGAATAAGAAGATCTGAATTTTATAGTTAAGCTCTGACTTCAGACTTCCAGGTCTGTGTGACCTTGACAATCACTTAACATCTTAGCGTTTGCTTCCTCATCTGCAAAACTGGGACTTACCTTAATGTGTGCGGATTGATTAGCTAATGCTCATGAGCGCTTGGGAGAGTCCAAGGCGGCGCTGCGTTTGTGTGACATGTTAGCCTGGCAATTTGGGTAGAGATAATTCACCATCTGTTTATGGAAAAAGGAGAAGTCAGCTTTAAAAAATAAAATCCTGCTGCTCTTGACAAGGAAAATGTATGTTTTTTTTTTTTTTTATGTAGCTGCATGAATGTCTTGCTTAAAGGGATCACATTTCTTCTTCCTAGTTGTAACAATAAAACTGGGGAAAAGAAACGCAGTTATTGTGCAGAAAAGAAATGATGCTTAAAAAAAAAAAAGCATCCTTAGATTATTTCATGTTTTGCTGTTTTGTTATGATTACGTTCCAGATGTTGAACCTGGTAGAGCTTGGGGTGAGAAGATTTGAGGGGAGAGGAGTGGGAGAGGGAGAAGGAGGAAAAGGCAGGGAGCAAGGGACCGAATCGTTACTTATGGATAATCTTAAAAGATGTTTTTAATTTTAAAGATATCTGTAGACATTCAATACCTATGGCTGTGTGTGTTTGATGTTAACAGCAGAGATTAATCAGCCACAGTAAATGTCGGCAATATGACTTGGGTCAGATAACCACTGTTCCTTATGTCTGTCGATTACAAAGCATATCTTTAATAACAGCAGACCTTGCTGTGCTTCCAATAACAAAAAAGGGGTCATGTGTGAAGCACTGTATCTCTTTACCTTTTCAGAGCAATGCTAGTCGTGGCTGGCCGTGATTATATGTTAACAGTCCAGCAGTTCGATTAAATGAGGCTGGGAGTGCATCCACAGAATAAACAGCAGGCGATCTGATCTCAGCTTTATTCTTATGCCCTAATTTTCTAAAGTAATAACGTACTTTCAGTCATTTCATTAACTAGTAAATAATGATTTTAGCATTCTTGTTTTCTTACATAGCTGCAGTAAAGTGAACAATTCCCCGATGTAAAAGCTGCAGCTTAATACAGTTTTAATTGATCAAAATTGAGTGCGTGCACTTGCTCTTCTCAGCATCTTGTATGGCACTGCAGCTGTTCCAGGCATCTTCTGATTGGTGTCTGTGCCAAAAGATCCTTGTGTTTGTACTCGTAATAAGAGAATCATTGCTTTTACTTTTCTTATTTAGACATCATCTACAAATACTGTTTAAAAAATTTAGGGGACCTTAAAGCATTGCTGCTCTAAGCTGGCAGGCCTTAAACTCTCAATTAAAGAAAGGTACTTAAAGAGTGAAGCCAAGTGTAGTCCTCGGTGCAGATGACTGAATCAGACAAGGGCAAAAAATGTAGCTTGGGAGGATTTGGGTCATCTCCAGACACATTCCTGCTGTAAATGAACCAACTATACGTGCAGCTTTGGTGGTACGTCTTGGCTAAGTTGTGCAAGGTTTTCTCGCTACAGTTGGTATTCTGGATGATTTTGTAACCTGTTTCCTGACAGATGTAGAAAAAGCTTGATGTCTTCACTGCTTTCCTTCTAGCAGTTTAGAAATAGCCATCATTTTCACCTTCAGTTTGAGGATGGAGCATGATATCGCTAATACAAAAAGCCATCTTCAGCATGTTGCAAATTCAGAGGAAATCTGCAGTGGTGCTTTTTTTCCCCCTCTTTCTAACTCTGATGGATTATCCTGTCTGCTCTGCAAATGCTGTCAGAAAGTGTTTTCTGCAGGTTCGCATAAACAAAAATACACAACTTGGTCCCAAAGATTACATCCTTGTGCGTGTTTGAAGGTTGAAAAAAAAAAACAAAAAAACCTTGTGCTAATCTGTGGCTTGATAACAAGGGGAGATGTTCTGTGCGGAATCAGTCATCTCAGCTGCCTTTTCCATCTCCATGTGTTTTTAATTGTAGGTTACAGTCTAAAGAGCCCATGTCGACATACCTCGCATATACTATGACACTTGAAAAGCTGCTGTGAGTAGGCAGCGTTGTCAGCTATGAAGAACAGGCTTTGAAGTGTTTGTTTTAGTACTTTGAGATTTATGTCTTGAATTCCAGAGAGTTTTTTGCAAATGAAAATGCGAATACCTTAGCTTGGAGTAGCGAGATGGTGCTAGAACCAGAGTATTTTTCCACGTTTCTGGGGAAAAGCGAATGCTTCCAGTAGCATTGCGTTGCACGTTTTTCTTCACTTGAAATATAAATTCGTACGTTGTGGTTTCCAGTCTTGCTCGCTTGCTTTGCCTGCATCTGCTTGCAGCAGGTGTGGCTTGCCTGACTGATGTAAATAAATACGTAATACTGTCGTGCCGTGCCCCTCGAGCAAACAGACTCTGCTAGCTCTGCGCTGGGTCAGCTGAGTGTGTGTGCCTGGCATTCCCGGGACGTGCTGCAGCTGGACGTGGACGTGGAGCAGGGGCTGTGGTGCTGCTGATGGTGGAGTTGGCAGTGTCACAACGAGGGTACAGCAGCAGCCATGCAGTGGGCATCAGAGGGTCTCAAGATGAGGCAGAAAAAGGGGCTGAAGATGTGGATCTGAAGGGTCACGAGGATCGCCTGCTGTCTCATGGCAGGGGATTAACGAGCCACTGGAGAATTACTGCCCTGCTGTTCCAGGATTATCTTCTGAAAGTGCAAAATATTTGCTTTTTGTGTGAAGTTCGTGTTTGACTCGCATTGCTGTTACACAGGTTAGCCTGCTCGAAGGCGGAGGTGATAGATGATCACCAACAGCAGGCAAAATGCCCGCTCTCCCAGGGTTCTTACTTGTTTCGTTGATTGCCTGAGCCCCCCTCCTAGCCCACCTTTTCTGAGAGAAGTTACAGCTGTCCAGTCAGATTTTCAGACTTTGTCTGCCACTTGTGGTCCCTTGTTTTGAGGGCATCCAGTTGGTCCCCCTGGTTTCTCCAGGATACAGCTAAATTTTTGAGATCTTGTTGGATAAAAGGATTATGAAGCAGCCCTGTACCTGGTCTTCCGCGATTGTCACTTTGCCTTCATAGCTATTTTTTAATACAGTGCAAAGAGATTGGTGCAAAACACCATGACCATTACATTGGAAGACCTTTTCACATGAAGCTGGTGGGAAAAGAAATTAAGATTAGGAAGAAGAACCACTTAAGAAGGGAACTTAAAAATGGAATGGTGCTTAAGAGGCTTTGTCAATAAGCAGTTTCAGGCCACCTTCTGAAGAGCAGCTTGGGTGTCCCAAAGGACTTTTACAGCTGTGACAGTGAGTCTAATTACGGATAATATGTCTCTCACTAAAGTCATGCTTCGGTTAGATCCTTTGATCGCTGAGGCTGCCGTAACAGTAGTGCTAATATTGCTTTTCGTAATTTACTTAATTGACTGTAACATACACTGAGGTTATGTGTGTGTGGAATGAGTGAATTGCTTCTTGTCTCGTCAGGAGGATCTTAATATTTTGTGGTTTTATTTTTTTTAGGGATTACGTGAGAAGTGAATTGGAATCAGGGTATGAAGGGCCAATGTACTTGGAGCCTCTCTCAATGAATCGTTTCATGACTGCTTTAGTAGGTAAGTGTTTTAGATATTTGTGATGCAGGGGAGAGCTCTGCCTAATTCTCTTCACTGAAATCTGTGCATGTTCCACCTCTTGGTTTCAAATTTCTCTGTCTCTTTTAGTAGCTGTGATCCTCATTAAGATGCAGGAGGTATGGAAGGCTAGATGTGTCCTGCTTGGCTCTGTATGTGCCACTGATTTACCAATACACCCTTACTTACAGTTTTGGAAGTATTCTCTAGATTTGGTATTTTTAAAATTTAGCGTTAGACTTCAGTATTTCAGATTCATATGGGTTTCCTAATCAACCCATTACACTGTTGTAAAGGTGCAGTTTGTTGAAATTCCTGCTTGTCTGTGCTGTGTCCTTCCTAACTGCGGATCTGAAGTTAGAAATGTGTTACAAATTGATAGAGTAGGAAAAAGAGATTGTGTGTATCTTACTATAGAAGCACTTCAGATTCATGCGCAGGAGTTTGGGTGAAAGCTTCACAGCCAGAAATTCTTAAAGGAGTTAGTTTACCCAAGTGGGCACATTTTAAAAATCTTTTTTTTTTTTTTTTTCCCTCTGTATCCCTGTCTACCCCTATGATACTATCAAGGCATAAGGAATGAAAGGAAAAAGATCCAAGGGTTTCATGTAAGCAGTCACTTCAGTTTGTAGTGGCAGGACACTTCCTGAGAGCATATGATTTCTTTCAAAAGAATAGTATTGAGATTGTTTTGTACTTCTGTGTTTACTATTTCTAGAATTATGCTTCCTAAGTGCAGCATTCTGCCTCCGTGTTCTTCGCAGACTTGCAGTCTGGTTCAGAATGATTGCATTGTCTGTCTGGAAAACTCCTGTAAAGTCCTGTAAAAATATCAATAGTATTTTTATCTTTGGAAGTGTTGTAGAGGCATTTATTCTTTACTGTCTTTATAGATAAGTGTTTTCATGCTCTTAAAAAAAACACAGGTGCAATAGATTTGTGGATGTGCGTATAGGCCCCCAGGCTACTTCTGTTTATTTTTAAATCAACTTCCGGGGCTGTTTCTAATGAAAGCATTAAGGAGTAACAGCCCAAAACTACATTTAAATTGTGTTTCATGAAAGGCAGAGATTACTTCTTCTTTGAGATGTTTAGGTAAAGTCCTGAAGAATTGGACTTTCTACTCTTATCGCTTACCCTCCCCTCCAAATGAATTTTGGAAGAGAATAAATTCAGTGTTAAGGTTGCTACGCCGTACCATATGCTCTGCAGAGAGGATATTGAAATGCACGCACACCGTGTGTATTTTAAAAATAAGCCAAAGACAAAGTCAGAAGAAAAACCGTCCCTAATTCCTTTCACTAAGGTCTATGGTTTTCATCAGATTATTGACAGATTTAGTGAGCTGTGGACTGTTGACAAAACTCAGCTGCTTCCTGTTTGCTTGCAACTGCTACTGAGAGATTTAAATGAGCTTACTTCTTTCCAGTATGTTAGGTCTAGCAGAATATACACATTCCCTGCCTGCCAGCATCCCCACTTTTAAATTTGGGATTTGTTGTTGCTTTTAATACTTTTATATAAAGATAACATTGGTGTTTTCCCAGAAACGGAAATATTTAGGGATCGCTTCTTCTCTCTTCTGAATTTCTAGGTATGCTAAATTTTTCTGTCTTGTGGAATGACACCAAAGTACAGGAAAGGCCTTTAGTATGTTTCAGCGAGAAAATGTTTGTGAGTAGTTCTTTGAATCTCTCTCAGGTGTGATGCAGGGTCCTGTGCTGAAGCAGAACCCTCAGAGAGCTTCACAAAGCAGCAGGCAGGACCGGGCAGGAAGAGGTCAGGAGGTGTTATGCCAGTCCGTAACATTTATGCAGAAACTAAAACAGGAGTCATAGCCCATCAGTATTGTGGAGTGCATCATTCAGGTTTCATGTGGATTATCTGTGAGCTAGAAGAAGACGACACAACTGTGTTTGTCCAGTTCAATTCTGGGTTGTACTGGGGGGCAGAATGAAGTGCCTGCTTATTATAATTGTTCTTCAGAAATAGGTGCTTGACTATACTAGTAAGTATGTGTATGTTAACATATTAATATCCTTGTTATTAATTTTCCCTGTTCTTTTGAAGTCAACTTGAAAGCCTAATTTTAGTCTTGATGGTAAATGGATCTTCTTTGGGGAAGTCCTATGTCAGTGGGCTTTGAGGCTTGACAGTGTTGCGTGTAAATATGAAATACCTCAGTGTGTAACAAATTCGAGAAAGTGTTTTTCCAGTGCAGTCTGCCATGTCTCAGGAGTGTACTGCACTGAACTGTCATCTTTGCAGCAAAATTAATACATATGGGTGCTTTGCTCCATATTTTTCTTATGTGTTCTGCCAGAGCATTGTTGTGTAGCATTGTTGACAAAGACACTGAGGCAAGTGCATGGGGAAATAATCATGGTACTGATCTGTTACCTAAACGCTGCGGTCAGAATTAAAAGGGTGAAGTACAGCATGCATGTCACTTGGGTCTTTACATTTAACCTTTAATAATGGTTATATTCATTAGTGCTTTTTGGATGGGCGCTCTCGGTCAGTTCTTCCCCCAGATCTAATTCAGTCCGATAACTATTAACTAGGGTTATTAACATGCTCTGAAGTTGCTCATCATGCTGGATGGAAGAAATAAACAGCTGAGAAGACTGCCTCTTGGATGAGTGTTCCACCTTGTGAGAACATCAGCTGTTATGTTACAAAGCTGCGTGGTTTCGAAGTGATGCTACCCTGAAGATTTTTTGTTCTTAGTTCTTAGTGCACAGTAGTGGGAGCAGATATTAACTTGGAGACATTCTGCTTTTTGTCAGGCAGTTAATGTGGTAACCAGGGAATTTGGTAACACCAGCTTTTTAAAACGGGGAGTGAAGTAAAGAGCTCCCTACTAAAAGTGGGAGTGACTCTACCACATCGGCTGGCTTACCGCACATTTTCCATTAGCTTACTAGCTGAGAGGCTTTGGCTGGCTGTCAGCAGGGTTTAATGTATTTGTGGAGGTTTGGGGAAGGGAAAAGAACAGGCAGGAACTTAAGGCAATAGATTTCTTCCTTATTGCTTCATTCCCTAGCAGAGGAGCCTGATGTCCTGCAGGAGGGTTCCAGATGTTGGACTCATTAGCTCTGTCTGGCAGGCTTCAGTCCACAGCATCGCAGTTTCCAGAGTGCAACTGTTCAGTTGGATTTTCTAGTCTCAGCAGGTAGCTTGAGGGTTTAAGTTTTTTGGTGACGTGGTATGAGTTACAAGGTAATTTCTTCTGACTGGAACTACAGCAATGTATGCGATCTCTCACCGCGTACAGCCCTACTTGGAGATAAGCTATGATGTATGGCACAGAGGGGTTGTCCTGAAGGAAGGTGCTGCTACCCCGTTAAAAATGGGAAGTATCTGTCACTAAAAGCTCCGTTAATCTGTTTGGGCCCTTCCTGAAGGGGCTGAGAATCAGCAAGGTGCAGACTTCAGGAGGGAGCTCAAGGCCTCAGGATCAAGTGCTTTGTGTGTTTCGCGTGATGGTGCACAGATCTCTTTTCCCTGACAAGTGATTTCCAAGCAGCGTTTAGGCTGAAGAGGTGGAAAGCAGAGAGAGCTTAGCAGGCATGACCAGCACCCTCAGCACATCATGCTTGGAGGAAAGCAGGGGTTGCTGTTTCATGAGGTGAGCCTGGAACCAGATTTCACGACTGGAGAACCCCACAGTTATCCCAGGGAACACCGGGTTGTTAAATGTGGTGGGTTGCAGCATTTCATTTCAGATGACGACACTTACTAAATCCTGAAGAACATATCAGAAGCTGGTGTTGGTATCCCTTTGTGTGTGAAGCTGGGTTGCCTTAGTTACCATGAGATGCAGAAATCCTCGCAGACCGACTGTACCAGGCCCCAAACGTTACGGCACAGCAGCGTGCTGGTGGTGTCTTAACTGGGGTTGTAGCAACCTGCGTGTGGGCAGAGAGCAACGGAGCAGAGAAGGTGCTTCAGAGCTGGAGTCTGTTGAATGATGAGTAGAGTAACTTTCTCAGAGGCTCGTGACCCAAAATACTGGTAATATATCTTGCTGAAAGCAAGCGTGCTTGTTCTGAAAAGACTCAAGGTAATTCAAAACTACACCTAGCAAATTGAGGGTAGGATTTAAACTTGAAAGAGGACAGTGTGAAGGAGGAAGACCTTTGGATGTTTAAGTGGTAGAGTGTAGAGGTTTGCTTTCAGTTTGGCTCCAGTTATTTTGAAAGCAGAAGGCCTTTCCTGGGTGGGGAAGTTGGGCAGATGGAGAGAAACACTGGTTCTACTATTTCTCCTCTCCCAACTTCCCTCCCCAGGGCATCCAGAAGGACTTACAAGGTCCATAAGGTTATGTGAGCACATGGAGTTAGCTGAGGCCTTAGAGATGTTCTGTTCTTTGTTGTGCTGTGCTTTGCTAAGGCTGGCTCCTGCTTCCACCAAGAGCTGTGAAACACACAGATTAGTGAGGGGGCTCCAAAGCAGCCCATAAGCGCTTGGGGTTGGTACCATGTAGCGTGGCTTCCAGATGTTCACCACCTGTGAGTTCAAAAGGTTCTGCTTTTAAATTCTCGTACTGCAAAATGATGAGTGAGAGTTGTTCTTACCCAGACAATGTAAATTTGGCTCCAGTCTGCTTCCTCTGAGACACAGGGTACAGGTTCCAGTGACTGTAATGGGAGCAGTTATACAGGAGGGGTCTGCTCTAGAAATATCATCCTCCAAATCTCTGTGTGTGTGAGAAAGACATTCTTGTGCCCCCACCAACTGTTAAAGAGAATTTAGTTGTTAATTATCTGTCACTTGCAAGCTTCAGTGATAATTTTGAGCAACTGCCCCAGGGCATTATGAAATTATTGAAGTCTCAGCTGCTGACCTGGCTGTCTCCTGTTAGTATTCTTGGCCTGTAATTCCTCTTGACAGTATAAATATTGTTGTTCCAAAAGCCATTTGGGACCTTTGATTACTTTTTTGCATAGATTAGAATGAAACAGTCATATAGCTGGGCTTCAGAAGAGCCTCTGCTGTGCACAAAGATACTGGTGGGATTTAGGTAGGGCTGGGATGTTATGGAAAAAAAAAAAAAAGAGGGGTGACTTGTCAAGTCATCATCCCCTGCATGATTTATTCCTGGGACTTGGTATTAATCTGGATATGATTCTGCGTGTTTTGGGCTAACATCTCACTAATCTGTGTAGTGAAGGCATACACTTCGCATAGTTTGAAAATTGTAAGTTTTATGACCCAGCAGAAGACACAGAGGAGCCCGGTTTCATAACAGATACGTCCTAGTTAGAGCTGTCATAATATGCTGGATGTTGATAACTGTGTTAGGGAAAGATAACGAATTAAAATACGTTTTTCCTGAAGGGGATAATCAGCTTGATTATAAAAGACTCTGTCTCGTTTTCAGGTCAGCTGGTGGTATGTACGCTCTGCTCCTGCGTCATGAAAACAAAACAGATCTGGCTCTTCTCCGCTCACATGCTCCCTCTGCTGGCACGGCTCTGCCTCGTCCCGTTGGAAACCATCGTCATCATCAACAAATTTGCCATGATTTTCACTGGTTTGGAAGTTCTCTACTTTCTGGCATCAAACCTTCTGGTGCCCTATAACTTGGCAAAGTCTGCATACAGAGAGCTTGTCCAGGTAACATAGAACAATTTTATTGTCCTTGGCCTGAATGTTTTTGCAGGAAAGTAGTAATAAAATAAGTAGTTTGACTATTTCCTGTGCATATATTTTTATGTGTTAACTCATGTTTTCTTAGAAAAACAAATGGGTTCCTATCCATAGCATCCACTTTCTTTAATTTATGTTAGCTTACAATTTGTATGGGTGAGCAGTTCAGGCATTCCGCATAAGTCATTATGCTGAATTATGCTCCTGGCTAGCTGAGCATGTTCACTTCGCTTGGATTTCATTTAGTCCTTGAAATCCAGGCTAAAAGACAGGATTGTGGTAGAACGGAATTTATCTAGTGCCTCATTAAATGAGCAAGGTACTACCCGTGCATTAATTACATTAGCTGTTCATTTTAAGAAATACGTTTTGTATAAAAAGCATTTGTAATTGTAGTATTAAATTGGGAGGAACAGTGAAGCTGATCTTGACTGTGGCTGGGGCTACAGCAGCATTGCTAGGATCTCGGAGTTACCGGAAACAGAGAAAACTGATCTGACACACATTCATTTTGTTAACACTTTGACATCTAATGTATATTTGTTTGAAAAGACTCTTTGTTAATGTTAGAGAAACATCATGCCTCATGTACACATATATTATTTTTATACAGATAATGTCTTCTTCCATGTCTTTGTCTCAGTATAAAAGACTGATGCGTACTGGATTTTGACCGACCCGCTAGTTCTCCTCTCACCAGCTGCTGATTTTTTTTCAGACCAAGTCTTTGGTTTTCTGACTTGCTTCTTCATTCCAGAAGCAGCCTGAAAACTAACTTGCTAAGCTCTTTCAAAGCCCTCTTTAAAGCTCTTCGTTGCTGTCATATCTGTCATACACAAACAAAAACTTGGCAGCAGTATGTGTCTGGAGTGCCAAGGCCTCAGCCTGTCATGTTGATCATTATTGTGTAGTTATTTATTTTGCGTGTAATTGGTCTTTGGAGCAAGATTATCCTTCTGTGCTTGTACAGCACCTAACATGGTCTGATCTTGCCCATAACCAGCTTGTAGATTTGCTGATAAGAACAAATTCAGGAGCTGACTGGCAAGGCTTCAATATCCATGTTTTTCAAGGAGAATATAAAAATAATGCTTACCATTTCCTTTAAAAGAGAGAGCGCTCACTAACGTGGTGTAAAATAAATGCTTCTCCTCTTCTATAGAGTTTGAAGGCTCACAACGGGGTAAAACCAACACTTCAACTTTCCATTTGCATGGACACACACAGTTAGGCTTCTTGAAGTCAAATTAAAATATGATGTGGATTTGAGTCATGTATGTGTTTTCTATTAGACACTTTAGAACACTTAGTTGCAAATACGTTTTGTGAGAGAATGGTTTCTCTTTTTCTTGGGGTCAGAATTGTATTCTAAGTACTGTTCCTATACAAGCTTTCTCATCTCTAGGATCACTTCTCTCTGATTTTTTTCCTTTTTTTTCCTCCTCTTCTGGTATTTCAAATCTTGCTGGGCACTCTTACATGATTGTAATCGTGAGGAAGAAATATTCCTTGTGCGTGGCGTTTGGATGCTGATAATACTCTTTCTCCCAGTTGTTTATGCAGAGGGCATACATTTTTTTCTTCTCTGTAAATACATAGAAAATGACAGGCTTTGTAAAATGCCACTGGATTTATAATAGACTGATTAGTCGTATGATGCTTTTTGAGTGCATATTGTAGGGAGTGTATTGGAATGAAAAGTTGTGTACAAGTGTTTTTCGTTATGCATTGGTGAAATGGGATAACAAACGTTTTGTTTTAAAAGAGCTTGTTGCTCTTTGCTTATGGTCTTGAAACACAGCTGAAAAAAAAATGTTGGCTCAGTGTGTGTTTGTATAACTGACTGCAGGGGATTACAAATGAAGCTAAGTGTGTTTATTCCAAAGAAAGATATTGCCTTGCTTTGTCTTGAATGTTCTCCTCTGTGATCCCACTGCTGTAACTTTGCATGGTGGTTAGTCTTCAGTGATGTATAGGTGAGTTCATTACCGTTGCAGGCTGGAATTGATTTGCTGTTTTGATATCAGTGGCAAAACTTACTGAATATTAGGATGTTAAGCACCAGGAATGTTTCTTGAATGGAGCACCACGGGGGAGATGGCCCTAACAGGTGGGCCAAAGCAGCTTTTTACATGCGTGTGTATTTCAAACTGTAGCTGACGGTATAATTTAAAAGCAGGTCTAGAAGCTTGGCTGCCTACTTGCAGAAGATGCCAGAAATACCTCATGGTTATGAACCTACATTATGAGCATAGCTGACCTGTCTCTGATGTGATGGAGTGCTGTGCCAGGAGCTGCGTGGGATTGCTTGGATTGGTCCCAGGCCAAGGGAGAGGCCGAGGGAGTCTCCTGAGGGCAAACACAGTTCCTTGACAAGTCTGCGCAAAGCTAAAAGCGGGAGCCTGGCACTGTATCCCTGCCAGCAGCATGCTGCTTGTCCATCAGCCACAGCAGATGATGCAGCAGGTCCCATGAACGTTAATATCCCTCATGCTGGTCATGAAAGACTAAGTAGACAACTCTTTAACCTTTTGTTGAAATACAGATTTGTTTCATGCATTTGCTAGCTATTGCAAATTTTACATTGTTGTGGGAAGGAGATAATAAAAAAAAGCTGAGTGATTTGCTTTTGACATTTTATATTAAGTCCAGCTATATGAAGCTCCAGCTTCTTGAAAATCACTGCATTGTAGCTTAGTCTTTGTGATACAAAAAATGTAATTGAGCTTCAAAGTCTTTTGAAATAGCTTTTAGCTGTGAACTTCAAAACCCTTGGTTGATTGGGAGCAGTCAGGAGTTTGGTACGTGTTCATTCTGAGGCACTTAACACTAAATACCTCAGACGTTTTATGTTTTCCTTTAAAACAGATCAGCAAAGCAGATTTTCTATGCTGAAGTGGTGTGGCTCGTTTCATTATCTATCATGTGTGGTGAGTAGGCAGCAGAAATAGAGAAGACAACATTGCTGTGACTTGAGCTGGGCAAAACGTCTGAGTGGGTTGTATGTGGACTGGAGGCATGCATCCTTGTTCTTCTCGCTGTGAGAGGGCTGCAGTCAGCAGCTCTGAGCCAGTAATTCACAGGAAGGGACATTCAGCTGTTCTGGTCGTTCAGTGCACAGTCAGGTACTTCTTACTTCAAGTAAAACAGTTAATCAGATGGTAGCACGTCACTGCTGAGTCCGGGCTTTCCCTTTGTCAGACCGTAGTTTGGGTGTACCGCCTTCTCTTCTTCGGGATGGCTGATGCCATGTGAATTACCCCTGCCTTTGTTGTGGTTTATTGGTGAGCATCCTTTTGTTATCAAATCACGGATGACATGAACTAATAACAAACTGCGTTTTTGTTTGTCTTTTCCAGGTGGTGGAAGTATATGGTCTCCTGGCTCTGGGAATGTCTTTGTGGAACCAGCTGGTGGTCCCAGTTCTGTTCATGGTGTTTTGGCTCGTCTTGTTCGCTCTTCAGATCTATTCCTATTTCAGTACACGGGACCAACCTGCCTCAAGAGAGAGGCTCCTCTTCCTCTTCTTGACAAGGTAACTTACTAGTCTGCAAATAGTTGACTATGCTCTGAAATGTGTGCTCTTTTAGAGACTAAATAGGTAGATCAGCTTTTATTGAATTTGGGTGCCAGGCAAATACCTGTCCTTATCTCAGCAACCATGTGTGCAAACCGTGTTAAGCTTCAGAGGCACAGATTCCATTCAGGCAGCATTAGTTCAACTGTGGGGAGTTCCCAAAGAAAGCAAAACATTTCTATGATGAGGGAATAGCTGTAATTAGAGCTTTGGTCCAGAAGTTTGCTTTCAGTATACAAATTGTTTTTAAGTCTGACATACCTCAGCTGAAGTTATTTAGTTCAGTACCTTATTCATGATTATTTTCTGAGCCCTGTGTGTCTTGCTTCTTCATTCTGTTGTGGGACATGTTCTCGAGTTCATCCAGTCAGCTGAAGTAAC
This sequence comes from Anas platyrhynchos, assembly GCF_047663525.1. NCBI lineage: Eukaryota > Metazoa > Chordata > Aves > Anseriformes > Anatidae > Anas > Anas platyrhynchos. The sequence goes on along the minus strand of NC_092600.1, from coordinate 8,573,374 downwards.
CAACTTTTAAAGTAACTTCTGAGCCCAGTGGTTAATGTGGCAGAGGTATAAGTCTCTTAAAAATACAATTTCCTAAAAGCCTTGTAAAAACTGGCTATGGGGAGAGAGGCCTGTGTTTGTGCTGTCACTGAGAGAAGGCAGCATTTGAGGGATTCTGGCCGGGCTGTACGTGTCTGTGCTGACTCCTGTCTAACTAGACATTACCGCATACAAAAGGGAGGGGGCATGTAGGGCAGAGAGGAACTGGGTATATTGCAGGAGAAGGTGGGTGAGGCAAATTACATTGTGTAATACTGGGATGGGGAGAAAAGGATGGTGTCTGAACACGCAGGTAACAGGACATGTCCTTTAGAGGCCATACATCATCAGTTCTGCTGTTTGGGTAGCAACTTGCTTGAGTCACTTACTCATCACTACATTTTTCCAATCAGGCTTTCCAGCTGCTTAATTTTTGCCTGCCTTTGTGCATGCATATATGGTGTCATGATGTTAAGCTCTCAAAATTCATTGTCATTAAGGAGAAAAGCCAGAGATCTTACTGCGTGTACTATTAAAATTGCTTACATTGTCATACTGCATTATGTAGAAGCACCAACTGTGTTATCTGATTGTCAGCTGAACTAATGGTGTCTGAAGTTTGTTCCTCTTGTTCATCTCTGCTGCAATTTAAATTTTGCTGCAACAGAGTACTGCGTTTAGCAGTTAGCAGAGGTGAGGCAAGCTATCCTTTTCCTAGTAGTGCCAAAATCATTAGACTAATCTTATTTATGGCAAAACAAGAAGCTTGCCTTGCAGACTTGTATTAGCTTGTTCCATGAGTGAATAAGTGCAAGTTGATCTCTGAAGTTCTTTCTGTAATTGCAAAAGCACAGAAAAACTGTGAAAATGGTCTTTGTGTTTGTCACAGTAGGAAAAAAGTCACCTTAAAAACATGAACTCGAGTAGTACCACTGACAGACTCTCCCTCCTCAGGAGGGAGCTGAAGTACCAGGTCATGACAGTTCATGAAAATTTCCAGTTCAACCACAACAGCAACCGTAGTGCTGGCTGCTCACCAAAATGGAAAAGACGTGCTCTTCCATGAAAGTGAGCGACTTCTGCACCTGTGTCCTTTGAGTGTACTCATGATTTAAAATAGTGTAGCTGGAATTCAGGTGAGAGCAGTTGGAGTAGTTGGAGTGTGCTTTATAGCAGTGTCGGATTTTGACTAGAACACCGGAGTGGCTGCACTGAGTCAGCCCAAATACTGATCTAGCCCTGGATCCAGTTTCCAGCAGTGGTCACAAAGAGTGCCTGGAAAGACACCCACCCGTCACTTGACAAATGGGACACTTTCTAGTACTCTGCCAATCCTGCATCTGGCTTCAGAAGTAAAGCTGCGTTAGCGGAGTATGGTTAATAACTGCTCAGTAATCCTCAAAAGACTTCTCTTCCATCAGTTGTTGTTGTCTGCCTGTGAACCCACATGTGCTTGTGTTGTTTAAAAGATCCTACACAAGTAGTTCCACAGCTCAGCTTAGTTTGTATAATGAAAACAACACTCTGGTTGTTTGAATCCATGTAGCCTCATTCAGTGCACCCCAATTCTTGTATTGGGGAAAGAAAAGAGCGAACAGTTCTTATCTTTTCTGTAAAATTGGGAGAGGCAACAGGTCTGCTCTTCATGGACTGGAGGGCTCTTGCTTGCTGACTTGCTGTTTAAAAACTGTTCTGTACATTTATTGTCCTTACTGTTCCTCTCAAAATCTCTTCCTCGAGTACATAACTGCTGTGATTTTTGAGATGTGTTGAAGTGTTCAGCTCTTCAGGACAATTTGTAAACTTGTGTTCGAGACATAAACATAACACTCAGAGCTCTTCAGGAGTCTCTTGGAGCTCTTAGGCTCGCTCCTCTGGGACCTTTGCGTGGCAGATTATAGGGAACTAAGTTTAAGAAGAATCCTATAATAACTGACAAGGAAAGAAAGGTTGGACATCAGTTGGAAGGCCAAGGTAACTTATTTTGAATTAGAGTTCCTCAAAGATTCTACAGAAGTAGCTTATTTAAATAATATATATATATATATATATTTTGCTACCTTGACTGGCAGGAACACTTGAAAGCTTTATCAGCTCTGCTCAGGTTAGTAAATAGGCTGAATTTGAAGGTGGAAACACTGCCAATAGTACATATACATAAACACTTCAGAATTTAGTTGTGAATTGTTTTCAAAGGAGTTTTCCTGTTCAGGTAGTCATCAGAAGAGACAAAGTAAATGTATCTTGGTTGTGCTTTGTTTATTTTTGAAGGATTTGCTTCCTCAAAACGCTTGTCTTTTCAGACTGCTAGCCTGGTGCACTCTTAGTTGGTTAATTAGCGTGACACATTTTTGACCACTATCATTTCTCTCACAAAAGACTACTGTCCTGTTAGACAAGCTAAGATTTTTTTTTTTAATGAATGGAGGTGCCAATGTATTAGGTTGGATTATGTATCTGAGGATTTCCAGGTGTGTAATCCCTGGCTGACAGCTAGTTCTTTACTGAGTGTTGGCACACATGTTACCTTGTGCAGTCCTCCCCTTGTGCTGGCAGCCTTGTTCCTCAGGTGCCCGAGGCATCTGAGGCTTAGGCTGCTCTGAATAACACGGTGTGCCAGGATCAGCACAAGAGTAGTCCTAAGGTAAGGGAGCTGTAGTAACTCAGCTGTTCTCAGCATCATCAAATGTACTCTGAAGTCTCAATATTTTTTGATTCTTTACAGCTGTAGAAAAAGAAAGGAAAAAACCCAGCTGAGGGAGAGCATTCTTTTGTCTTGCTGCTTCTGACTCAGCTTTTTGAAAGACAGGTGTTGTCTACCTCAACTTGATGGGAACGCTACCAAAAAAATTCCAGTCTTCTAGCAGTGTTTATCAGTTTGACATTTGTTTTCACTATTGCAGGTCTGCGTGGAAAGTGCCTTAGTGGATCCAGCTGCTTTAACTCTGTGGTTCTGGTAGCTGGCTGAAATTTCAGCAAATAACCTAAGCATGTTCTGGCTGGCAATTGGGCTGAGAAAACTGTATGCAGGCAGGACAGTGCCACCGTGTGGCACAGAAGCGGAGAAGGACAGGAGGGATCAGGGGAAGACCACACTGTGTGGCCATAGCTCCCTCCAGCCTGAAGGCTTTGCTAGCTGTGGAGTTGAACTGTAGATTTGGCTTGAAAAGAAGTGTTGAAACAAAAAGAAAACAATCAATAACAACACTACGAGGAGGGTTCCATGGTGGTGTAGAGGTTAAGCCAGTGTAATTGTGCTTTAAAACCAGCTTGCATCATTAACAGGAGAAGGGGAGAGTTCCTCACATTGCTTTTGATTAATGGTTCTTTTCTTTTTGCCTCTTTCCCTCTTTCTCCTCCCAGTATTGCAGAATGCTGTAGCACTCCATACTCGTTGCTGGGCTTGGTCTTCACAGTCTCCTTCGTTGCTCTGGGAGTTCTGACTCTCTGCAAGTTTTACTTGCAGGGTTACCGAGCATTCATGAATGACCCTGCAATGAACAGGTGAGTGCCTTGCTGTGTCTAGGGTCAAAAAAAAAAAAAAAAAAGCAGACAAAAAGTATTTATACAGAAATGATACTGCTTGTATATATTCCTTAAAAAAAAAAATAAAATAAAAACCTTATGAACTCTTGGGTATCTTTAAAAGGCTTTTTCTTTGCCAGTCTATGTGTGCATTGGAAGGATAAGAGGTAAAAAGCAGCTTGTCACAGACTTCTTGGGAGATGGTTAATTTTTGTAAGAAGTTCAGGGCTGTTATTTGGGATTTAAAATTACAGAGTTTAACGAAGGTACTGAGGACGATCAATATGAGTCACTGGAAAATTGTCACTTGCTTGGATAATATAAACACTTCACATTCATATTTCCTCATTTACCCTGTAGTCATGTGTGAAACATGACTAATCTTAGAGTCTTATAACACAACATTGTATGGATCACCTATAAGTAACTATGAGAAATAACTGGAATATATGAGCTGATTCTTTCCTAATGCTCGTCTCAACTTTTCTAATATGAGGTTGGAATCTGGTATGTTTTTTAGTTATTCCATCCATTACCTTAGGGCCAAAGGTCAGACCGCATGCAAAAGAATGTTTTACATTTTGGATTCCAAAATGTGGAAGTGAGAATGGGTATAAACCTGGCTTGCTTGAGAGTAGCCTACATAAAAGCTTCCTCTGGGGAAGTGCGTGGTTCCAGGTGGTCTGTACTATGGTCGCTTCGAGTAGTGGTGCTGAAATGCACTGTCTGGAGGCATGAAATGCAGTCTGTTTTTTCCTAACCAAAAAGAAGTGAAACGGACAGCTGCTGTTTGGAGAAATTCAGCGTTTCCTCCTGTATTCAACACGGGCACAGAGAGAATAAACTGGAAAGTGAACAAACTGCTGATTTTCCTAAAGCTTGGGGGTTGGTGGGGACATGAGTTGAGGATGTTTCCTCAGGACCAAAGGGCAGACAGGAGTGTGGTGATGGGGAAATGTAACAGGTGGAGAGGGGCTTCATGGTAATCTAGGAATTAGGCTGGCTGTACCCAGCTGTAGACCTAGCAGTGCTGCTTTGGGCTTGTGTAGGCAGCACTGAGGCTGGCAGTTCCTCCTCTGAGACAGCCTCTGGGCCAATGCAGTGCAGGGGGAACTCTGTCAAGGAGTGGTGTGTGCTGGGCTGGGTGTAACCTACATGCTGCTGGTTCAGGAGCAAGATTCTGGAATCTGCTAGTTCCTAATCCCCATCACTTCAGTGTTTCTGAAAACAATCCTGTCTGGTTAAGGCTTGAATGGTTACATCAATAAAAGTCAAACCAGTGGCAGTGCAGGGTTATGGAAGAAACAGCTTATTTCCTGGCAATTCCTAGATATATTTTTGAACTAACAGTGACACGCAGAAAAATGCATTTCTTTTACTCTTCTCTTTGTTGATCTGCAGGGGAATGACTGAAGGAGTCACACTCCTGATCCTAGCTGTGCAAACGGGTTTGATTGAGCTCCAAGTTGTGCATCGGGCATTCCTGCTCAGTATTATTCTTTTCATTGTGGTGGCATCCATCCTTCAGTCTATGCTGGAAATTGCTGATCCCATTGTCTTGGCATTGGGAGCCTCAAGAGACAAGTAAGAGACTGGTGTCCTAAACTGAAAGTTATTCAATGCCGTTTTAGGAAGTGGTGAACTGGTAATTAACGGCCTGATTTGGATTTTAGTAGCTTGTAAAGCTATTGCATCTTATCTTTGCAGGTCTCTAGTCAATTCTCTAGTTTTTCCTCTTGCCATCCTGCTCCCTCTAGTGCACACAGCAGTGCTTTTCAGCATGTTGTATGCTGCCAAATGAGGATGACTCGAGTCACCTGCTCTTGCTCAGGAGTGTGTCCATCCAGCCTGTGCAAGGCCATGCTGATCTGCAGCTGCTGGCTGCCTACTCTTTAGTACTGCACTGTGTGGTGTGGTTACTCCACCTGTGGGTCTCAGTTAAGCAAATCCAGGACTCCAGTGCCTGTGCTTGCTCCCACCACACTCTGTTGTGTGGATTTGCAGAATCTGCAGGTTTTGCTTAACCTCTTCTGCAGTTGTGTAGGATTCCCCCTCATGCAGTGGTCTTGGACAGCTATTGAAATGGGATGTATCTAGGGGTGACCTTAGATATTGGGAAACCCATTTTTTTGACACTGTGATCCCAAAATGATAGTTTGCTGGCAAGAAATAAGAGGTGGAAGGCTTTGCATTAGTGTACCAGATGTTTTGATCATGTGGGATTGTTGTTAAGTTTAATTTGTGTTTCAAAGAACTTTATTGGTATCTGGTTTTCTTGTATTAATCCGTTTGCGTCTTTGTTAGTTGCTTATGTTTTTTCCCCTTTCTGTAGCCTGTAAGTGAGAAAATAAAAGGAGGCAGAGAGTTTGTTTGGCTTAGAGGCTACTTGTACCCAGCGTCCTGCAGCAATGTTAACTTTAAATATACTAACAGAGGGAAGAGGAGTAGAGCCAGGATATGACCATCTGCCCAGCTTAAACAAGCAGCCTGTGATGACAGCAATTTTTAACTCTCTTCTGCCAAATTTTTCAGGCAGTTCTAAATTAACTAGAATCAGGATAAATTCCACTTCAGCTCTCCCATTCTCCCTCGCCCACAGACAGAATTGCAGACCTTACAGTAGCATTCTGATGTTTCTTCAGATTGTATTAAATTACTCAGTTTCTGCTACTGTTCCCCCCAGTTCTTTCACTTTCTCTGTACCTCATTGCCAGAGAGAAATGAAGTTAAAATACAACCTGAAGAACATACAAGAGTAGTGTAGTAATTGTTGGAGATGCTCTGAAAGCTTTTGCACAGGGGTGACTGTAAGAGATTGATGGCGTGTTTAGGTTGGGAGGGAGATTAGGAGGAAGTAAGTGATAGAGGAGCAGAGGAAGAAGTGGCAGAGATAAATGTCCAAGTCCCACTAGATTCTTTTCTTGTGATCTCCAAACTGGGGAATATACTTCTAAAGGCAGGAGGGTTAAGTCTGGCAATGAAAGGAAATACCTTTGCCTCATGTATGTTAGCAAAAAGATGTAGAGTCATTGTAATAAACTTACAATCTGGGAGAACCCCATTTATATAGGAAAGTGAATAAACAAATAAATACGTTATTTAATAGTTTTCTTCAGGTTAATGAACTTTGATTTGAGAAATCCAGCATGTTAGGTACTTAATTTGTCTAATTATAACAATTACTGTAGCTGATTTTTGCCCGTAATCTTTGTGTTGAAAACAGCAAAGGTCAGATGTGAGGGAACTTTTTCAGAGTACGTATTCTAGACATGCGTGCTGGGGATGAGTTTGTGCTCAAGTAAAAGAGAAACTCCTTTCAAGAAGTTAAAGCCTCGAGCTAAGATCTAACATGCTTACGTCCAGCAGTGAACCGCTGCTTATTCTGACACTCACATCTGACTTAAAAACTAAAAACCTGTTGTGTTGTTTGCAGGAGTCTGTGGAAGCACTTCCGAGCAGTCAGCCTCTGTTTGTTTTTACTTGTGTTCCCCGCGTACATGGCCTACATGATTTGTCAATTTTTCCACATGGATTTCTGGCTGTTGATCATTATCTCCAGCAGTATTCTAACCTCTCTTCAGGTAAGAACATTAGCCCTGTAGTTACTGTGAATCCCTGCTTTAACTGTGATCTGTTTCTCAAGAGGGGGGGAATACGTGATCATAATAGAACGAGGATGACAGAAGGGCAGAAGTACAAGATCTGATGTAAAATTTCTTTCTTTATCTTGTATCTGTGGCTAAGGAGCTCCTAAGGCTGGGCTGAGAGCTTAGGTGAATGGAAGTTTATTTCAAATTGTAAAGCTAGGAGGCTTTTGAGGGCTTAAGTATCACAGTAAAAAAAAAAAAAAAAAAGTCTAGCTATGGTTATTTGGAAGTAACTTGATGCTCAAACCATTGTGGTGTAAATACAGGAAATGTTTTGCACTATGAGTATTTGTTATAACTTTTTTTATAATTAATTTCTAACCCCCTCCCCGCATGGTGCTTAGCACTTTCGTTTAATCAACTTAACTACGTTTTCAACTCAGGAAAGTACTTGGAAGAGGAAGCACTTTCAAAAAAGCTCAAATGCTTTGTTATAAGAAGTGACTTTTATTTGTCTTGAGGTTCAGCAACAGTCTTGCTGCTTTGGGGCTTGCCTGCCTCTGTCTGATTTAGACGCATATGTACAGAGCTTGATGGACAATGCTGAACACCTTAAGCTCCAATTCAGAACTGTATGTTAAGCTAATGCCCTTGTTTTGTGTTACAGGTGCTTGGGACGCTCTTCATTTATGTTTTGTTTATGGTGGAAGAGTTCAGAAAAGAACCAGTAGAAAATATGGATGATGTGATTTATTACGTAAACGGCACTTACCGGCTGCTGGAATTCCTTGTCGCTCTCTGTGTGGTGGCATACGGTGTCTCAGAAACTGTCTTTGGCGAATGGACTGTGATGGGTTCTGTGATCATCTTCATTCACTCCTATTACAACGTGTGGTTGCGGGCCCAGCTGGGGTGGAAAAGTTTCCTTCTTCGCAGAGATGCAGTGAATAAGATCAAATCGCTGCCCATTGCCACAAAAGAGCAGCTGGAGCAACACAATGATATCTGTGCCATCTGCTACCAGGTAGGAATAGAAATGTCAAAAGATTGACTTGAATTTAAATAGCTCCGGACTGTCTGTCAAGCTCAATCTGTATCTAGTAAAATAAGTTACTTGATTTATGTTTAATGAGTAATGTTTGTGCTTAATAAGGTACTTGAATTATCCGGTTTTCTGCTTTATGTAAATTGATTTAGAATGCTGGCATTGGGATTTTTTTTATGTATAAAAACTATTTGGGTATGTTCAATCTTTCGTTTTTCTCTCCAGTTATGTGCAACAAACTGCCCTTGACTTTCTTTGAAACTTTTTGTGTTCAGGTTGAGCTGGTATCAGTAGCAATAGCAAGGGTGCCCTTTCTTCATTAGTGGATGATTCTGAAAGACAATGTGTGCTCAGTAGCTGATTTCTTATTCATCCTTAGAAGCAGCTCAGTCTCCACAGGCACTGCTACTTCCACTTCATGTACAATGTCAGTTTTATAACAGAAACCTAATTACCAAAAGGTTAAGGGTCTGTGTAACACAAGACAGCAGAAGGACCTTAGAAATTAATGCTGAAAGTAATATCTTTATCACACCTCCAGCTTCAAAGTCTCTTTCTCTTGGATAGAAATTGTAGTTATGTATGACAAAGAAAGAACCACCCTAGGATTAATAGGGTACAATTGGATTGACTCCAAACTTGATGCAAATTCTTTGAGGAGTAAAACTGCTGTTGCCATGATGAATGGCAGTGTTTAAAACACCAGACAGGTAATACAGGTGTCTCATCTGAGAGAAAGTGTTGTTTAATTTCTTGTTTGGTACATGTTATACCTGCAAGCGTGCTGTTTTTGACTTGCACAATTTTCCTAAGCCGACTAATCCTGCAACACTCATCCTACAAAACATTTTTATTTAAGTGTAGTAATATCTTGTAAACAAGGCTTTAGCCTAATTTCTAATCCCTGTAGTATAAACAGCCAGTCCTGGCCTGTACTTTGTGTGTGTGTGTGTGTGTGTGTGTACTTGAATTTGGAGGCTTGTAAGTACGAAGGAAGAAACATTCCTTCTACTTGCCTGTGGACTGCTTCCATCAGCTCTGTGGCTACTGCTCCCATTAGGTGAGGCAAAGCAGATACAGGGTGAGAGGAGAGAAATGGGACTGCAAATAATATGTTCTGTCTTCTTTGTGTGTCTTTCAGGACATGAAAACTGCTGTAATCACACCATGTAGCCATTTTTTTCATGCGGGCTGTCTTAAGAAATGGCTGTACGTGCAAGAAACCTGCCCTCTGTGCCACTGCCAACTCAAGAGCCCTTCGCAGCTACCAGGACTGGGACCGGAGCCAGTTCAACAGCCAAATCCTGGTGCAGAGCAAAATACCAGACCTGGAGATGCAGCTGAGCCCCCCGGTGTTGAACATGACGCTGGGCCAAACACAGATGACAACCCTAGCCAGAGCAGTGGACAGGTTGCTGATGGACAGGACAGCCTGGAGGCCTCTGCTGAGACTGAGGGGTCCCGGGGCATGGACAGGGGCACAAGCCCGTGCGAGGCCAGCCAGGGAGCAGCCTGTGCTGCAGAACTAATGGCAACCCCAGAGGGGTGCCCCGCTCGAGACCCGAGGGTTAGCATCCAGCTTTAAGGTGTCAGAGGACGACGCGGGAACAAACACATTTCAGAGATTCAAGTTTGACTCAGAAGAAAACCTGTCCTTCCGCATCTGTGAAAGAAGTTTAGCTATTAATGCTGGTCAAAATGTAATATCCCATGCTGATTTCCGTGGGCTGCTTGGTAGCGGTAATTCCAGTGAGATGTAGTAAAAAAATGACTCCAGAAGCTCTCTGAACTGTGGGCATAGGAAGGATGTCTGGAAATAGATTGAAGTGGAAGAGTGTTTTCAAGACGTAGGGGAGGGATGAGAAGAACGGGAGGTCTGTGAGAGGTTGTAGACAGATGGACAAAACGCTGGCTTTTGTTTTGGCCAGGAGGAGGGCATCGAATACAGCCATGTCCCAGGGTACCAGAGAGGTGTTAAATGCAGTGACTTGCTAGTCACTGACCGAGGTGCAGCTTTGGTTTCTGACAATTTTTTATGGCACGTAAGCAAAAAATCAAAGATATAACATCAGTGATTGTACTAGAAGATGGAAGCACTCTTAATACGTTATGTGTATGCTTTGGGTGTTCTTGGTGGGGCAATTGCATTTGAATTCATGTAATCTATAGTGACTCTTGACTTTTATGACGGAGTCTTCAATATTTTGATGTATATGAAACTTTTGCTAATAATGGCACAGTCTGGGCTGCATGAAGTAAACTAAAGCTCTAATGAACACTTTGGCCTCTGCCACCACGTGCAGGAGGAAAGTGGGATGAGTTTTAGGGCACAGAGAGAAGCCTCGCAGTACTGTGCTGTGCAATGTTTAATTCTTGCAGCTGAATTAAAACAGTATTAAACTCTGGCGATATTTGCACTTTGGGAATGAGTACATTATTGTGTATGATCAGACTCCGCAAATGCCACTTTTAAAGCTGTTAATAGGTTTGCACCTTTTTTCTTTGACAAGGACATGTCCATACCTAAATTTTTACATTCATCATGGCTTCAAGTAGAACTAGGGACTAGGGTGGGGAAATAGGTGGGAGTAGGGGGGCAGGCAATTTTTTTATGTGAATTTTGATATGAAGAGAAATTAGTCACTTATTTATACGATAGGCTTGACTCAAGTGTTTTTCAAAGTCGGTATTCCTAATGTGAAATGTGATACTATTTTATTTTTAGTAGTAACTTTGGATGTAGACTGACAGACATAGCTGAATGTCTTAATAAATTACATTTGAAGATTTTTACACCTGGTTATGTGATTCTTGTTCTGAAATTCCGAGAATTAAGAATGTGTTGAGAGGCTCTTACGCAATAATAGCACTCAATTCCCCTTGGAGATCAGTGGACCTTCCAGTGCACTCCCTCTCTCTCTCCCCCCTATTTCCATTCCGTTGCTGTGTGTTGCAGCGGCACCATCTGGTCTCTAAAGCCTGTCCTTGCCACCAGATCTTGGGCAGCTGAAAACAGTAGAAGAATGCTAAGGCACATTTGCTCCTGCAAGCCATGCAGGCTGCCTGCTGTGACTGAGCCCCGTGCAAAACCCAACAGGGTGGAGTATCAGTTGCTTTATTCTGTATTTCAGTCTTGTTTCTCTGCATCTTTAGAAATTTAGGTTTGCCACGTGCTTCAGTGACCATTGCAAAGCTGCTGGTAAAAGCTGGGAGCGTTGGCAAGGGAAAATTGTGAGAAAATTCTCTTTGAACTCTTTTCACTGCTGCAGTGGTCTGGGTATTGCTCCTCCACACCTGCTTTTCCCTGGAATCGAATCTCTCAAAGATGTTCTGTATGTACCCAAGCTTTTAACTTATATAATTTATACTGTTTTCAGTTCTAGCCACATTCTTAATTAAAAGCCTGTGGAGGCAGGAGGTGGTTATTTTGGGGCAGCACTGTTACGGGGTGCTGCTTAGTGCTGTGAAACAAAGACTTTCCCTTAGTTCACAGTTTGTTCTTGAAGGATATTCTGGTAACCCTGTTTTGCTGTCCCCTGGGTGCTGAAAGATGACAGTGATGTGAAATTTTTCCTTTGTGTAAGGTCACCTCCCTTCCATGGTAGGGAGCAAGTGGTACCACAAGCGTTGGGAAGAGGAGGTGAGAAGAGCTGGACTTGGTCAGCCTTGTGAAATGAAGGCTGGGGAGGCTGGGGCTGCTACACAAATACCTCCGGGTAAATGCAAGGAAGGGAGGAGGGGAACTTGTTCTTGCTTACAATATTCTCACAAGAGCAGCAGGGCAGAAGGGAATCACAGGCATCATCAGCTCCAGCTCACTGCTGCTGTCCCAAAGTGTGTGTCATGTCATCACTTCCATGAGGATAGGAGATGTTTAAAAATAACAAGAAAAAAAGTTTGCCTTCACTGCTTACGCTGAGAAGCTGTTTCTCAGCCTGACTGATCTCCTGGCAATGAACCTTTTAATTTCTCCAATAAATTATTCATTGCTAATTGGTAATGCAAAAGCTAGAGGAAAGAACTATGGATTCGCACCAACATCAGTAAGAGGTAAGTGTGCCTAGGGAGTGCTCATTAAGAAGCAGCAGGCCTGCAGTACATTCAACAAATGCACTGTGCCAGGAACGCAGGTCGGAGCCACGGATGTGGCACTGGAAAGGAGCCTGAAGAGCTAGGAAGGTGTGTGCTGTCTTTTAGGAGAAATGATGCTGCACGATTCCCACTGGAGCGGACCAAAACCAATTATCCTCTGGAGAAGGCGTTCAAAGATGTGGGAGTTCAGGCAATCTCAGAGTTTCTGCATCCTGGTAAGAGGGGCATGATGAGATGAAAGCATCTCAGATGCATTTTTTTTTTCTTTTTACTGTAACAAGTGTTATTTGTGAGAGGGAGAGGAGGGGAAGGAGAGGATGCTGCTAGCTTGAAGAGTACATTGGAAAAGAAAGGACTCCTGAAAGATGAATTAAGCTGGAGTATCTGGGATGTAATCTTTACTGATTGAGCCTGGTGCAGCTGGTCAAAGGAGTTTTAAACTGAGGAACATCTGGATACGTGGGCTTTTAACAGTCTAGGGAGGCTGTTGAAAACATAAGGAATTGTGAGTGAATGACATGAGTAGCAATGGGAAGCACTGACAAGTGGAAGAGCATTCAAGGGTGCAGGGACGGTGCTCGATTTGGTTGAGCTGTGAGCAGTGAAGCAACCAAGAACACTCATGAAAGACGCCTGGTTTAACTTCCAGGCATAACGTGATGGAGAGATGGCACGGGTCAAAGAAAACATTCAGAGAGAACCACAGATGAGACCTCACTTCTTCAGGTAGTCATTGAACCTATGGTACCACTTCAAACTTCAAACTTACCTTTGTTAGATGCCAACACCGTTACGAAGAGTTGGCTGCAGAGAGCAAGCTGAGGGGGAGTGTGTGCAGTACTGCAGGGTGGAGGCGACTGCTTGGTGACATCAGCTGAGCTACAGAGTTTAAGGAGGGCTCAATTTTCACTTCTCTCTCTTTTTTTTTTTTTAATCTTTCCCCAACTCAGAAACAGCTCTGGACCAAACCAGGTGCATGGCTAGCTCTAGGAATAACTTAGAAATCAGCTTGCAAGGAATGAGGGTAGGTAGGAAAGAAACACTGGTAAGCCAGGCGAGCTGTGTCCTGAGGGCTGGGAAGTGCAGGGATGACGTGAAAACAGCCAAAACTTGAGCTGAGCTGGATCTTGCAGAAGAAATAAACCATGCAGCTTGAAAAAAAAAAAAAAAAAACAGGAGAAAAAGGGGGAAAGCTGTGATGGGGGAGCAGGGAGGTAAGGAATGAAACATTCCCTCTGCCATGATGTTGTAGAGCACCTGGGCAAAGACTCCTGGTGTCTGGGGTGCATCTGGGGCAGAGCTCCCTCCTGGACACCGCTTGCTTTGACTTGATTTTCTTCTGTGTGCAGCTGTGCATGAGTAAATGCAAATTCAGGGGTATAACTGTAGGCTGAGGCTTGAAATTGTCTTCATGTGGACTTCCTCCTGATGCTGGTGTGATTGACGAACATTTAGACTCCAGAAGATGCTTCCAGCTAGGTGATATAATGGGAGCAGGTGGGAATTTCATGGCTGGGTGGTTTTTGTTGGAGATGGGAGCACGGATCGCGTGGTGCGATAGTGTGTGCCTAGTCAACCTCACGGAGCATCCTAGTGCCACTGATTTATGGACTCTATTGCTCTGGGCTCAGGGAAATGTATTTACACAAGGTGAGGTGACTCCGTGAGAAGAGCAAAGGAGTCTGTGGCTAGGAATTTTCACTGAGAGCCTTGGTTTGGATGGCAGAGCTCCCAGCTCCCTCGGCTATTGGTTATTTTGCAGCCGAAGAATGTTTCCTTCCTTGTTCCTTCATTTTATGCCCAGGCAGACAGTTCTTGAAATGCAGAAGGTTTTCCAGCGTGGGAAAAGCTCTTTATTCCAAGTAACCTTTACTGATTCGTTCTATTTTCAGTTTCTAAGTTACCTTAACCCTTTTCTTAAAATAGACCAGAGTTTGGGCTTAAACTACCTGAAGGCTTGAAAACAAACTTGTAACATTTTACAAGTTTGGGGAAAAACCTGTAAAGTTAAGGAGTTTGTAATCATTTAGTTCAAAATTCAAATTATCTCTAGCAAATAAGATAGAAAAGCCAAGAAAGCTGTGTGTAAAATAAAAATGCTTGGGCAGTACAACTGGCTGCTCAAAGCACCTTATACATGTATTTGGGGGAAGGTGGCTGTGTTGAGAATGAAAGTGACCAAATTAGAGGGAAGCTGATGGTGCTGGTCCTTGTGTGGGTCAGGAGAGCAACCCATGGGAAGCATGCCTGGCATGAAGCAGGCAGTCCATGGGCACACGGCACAGTGTGCCAGTCAGTGCCATGGGAGTCCTCCAAAGGGAATCGTCTCTGGGTCATTGCTTCAATCGTGTTAAACACCATGGCTTCCTTACTACTCCCCCACTCCCAAGGTATCATTTTTTTTTCTGACAATGCCTAGTTTTTCACATGGCTATGGCTATTTTACTGATTAGCATCCTCCTAGAGTCCAGGGGGAAAGGTGTGGGGACTTCTCTCCTGCGTGCAGCTCGGTGCTGATGCAGAGACTCTGTCCGGGCAATCTGTGTGTGTTTTCATAAAGGAAATTGTCATTTAGTTGATAAACAATTTGCTCAATGTATTTTGTGGCTCTGAGGTATTCTCTCGAAAAATGCACCAGCTGGCTTTTAGAGAAACAGGTAACCTGCAAAAGTTGGAGGTCTCTACAACTTGGAGTAAGTGTCCTATACAATCCTGAAGCGTGTGTCTGCACACACAAACCTAAGGATGACTGTCTTGACTAAATAGGCAAGCTGTAAAAGGAAACAATTTGCATGCATAAGCAACCAACCCAAATTAAAACAAATAAAAAATCTTCGCATTGCAAGCAGTTAGGCACCATATTTTCCCAGTGGTTGCCATTTCCTGGAGGCTTATAACCCAAGTCCTTAAGTAAATCTGTTTTAGCTGGGAGGGTTTCAGCTACCAACAGCCAAAGACCAGAAGATCTGCAAAATTTTGCAGCAACAGATGTGAAAAGCCCAGGACTGGGAAGCAGATAAATGACTTAATTCAGAGGAATTTAAAATGTAAAACTGGCTTAATTGGATAAAAATAATCAACGGAATAGGTATCTGCTATTTATAAATGACATGATATACAGTTCCTTAATTGACCATAGTTTGAGTTTTCTTTAAATTGATTGTTTGCTGCTAGCTTGGGGAAAAAATGCCAGCTGGAATGTGGAGGGATTAAGTTTTATTTATTTTCCTTGCTAAGAGCCATATTGTGCAATTTAAAAGGAAACGTCCTTGAAAGATGGGTTCCTCTGTAAACTGCTTCAGCCCTTGTTTGTTTTCAGATGGAAATTAATTTCTCAAAGGCCCTCCGTGTTAGAAAGTGCGTGTTGAGAGGTAAAGAGAAATCAGGAATTGCAGCCTGCTAAGATACAACTTGTCCTCGAGATAAAATCTTTGCATGCATGTGTCCGCGTGTCGGGCACAGCCGATCGGATCATCTTGCTAAAAAAAGAGGCTGGAAATGACCTTTATTTGCACAGGTGGCGAGAAGCAACCAGTGGGGGAAACCCAGACCAAACTGTTGAACAGTGCTGGAGCTGTTCGCTAGGCTTCGGGCTTTGATTCCTTGAGTACAGCCGAAGATGTGACCATATGTGTGAGCTCCCTGGTGCAGGTGGCTCATGGGGCATTCTGCTCTGGACATGTTCCTGATTTTCTTCCAAAGATTTGGAGCTGGAGAGAACAATTAAAGGCAGCTGCTGGGTCACTTTTCCCCTTGGTATGGATGAAGAAAATGAGCTGGGCTCTGAGAACTGCCTGGCTGTGATGGCAGGTGTTGGGTCTGGGGCATTGTTGTGCCATAGTCATCGCCCCAGGATTGTTCTTGACAAGAAATATAGGTACTGCTCTTTTGGGGTTTTATTAATTGTGTGTTGATGGGCCCTGAATTGTTCCCCGTGGTTTCAGGCACAAGTGGGCTCTGTATCTATCTGACGGAGAAGGTGGCCCTGGCTGCTTGGCATCTGCAGCAGTCTCATGCTCCTATGTCGGTGCTGCTCTTGGTCAGGCTGGCACCGAATTTTTCCCTGGGCAGAAACCAGCACCAAACCTGTGCTTTGCTCCTCCTGAGGTTCCAGCCCTTTAACACATGTCCCAGAGATGCATAAGCATCTGGATGAAATTATGCCCCATGCTTAGACTTCGCCCCTCAGGGTCCTGCGCAACAGCGCTGACTCCGAACTTCCCAAAAGCACGGGGATGGCTGCAAAACCTCGTCCCAAAGGGCTGAGCTTCCCCCTTTTCAGCTACAGATACAGCCAGGTTGGGCAGGACAGAGGTGGGAGGATAGAAAAAAGGGCTACAAAACAGTGGGAGAAGCAGGGAGGTGCAGAGGCAGGCGGGGGGCACGGCGGGGCTGCAGCTACAGGCAGGGAACACCATGGAGGGGAGGAGAAATAACAGGAATAAAATCCTCTGTGTTTCAATTCAGCAGCTCAACAGCAAGTAAAGCTCTGTTCCAGCACGTTCCCCATGATGCTGATGCTCCGTTAACAGTTCACGTCCATGAAGTTTGCTGCGAAAAACGGGATTTACATTTAGCAGGGATGGGAGATCTGCTCTGACACTGGTATTTTTCTTTCAGCTTGAAAGATTTTTTTCCTTAAAAGCCAGACAGCAAAGGGAAGTCTGTTCCCAGTGACAAAGCAATTAGAGGCCACGAAGCAATTTCTTTCTTTGGACCTTCCCCCAGATAAAGACTTATGTGATAGAAATAATTTGATTGGGGTCAGGATTTCTCCTGAATATAACCCAGGGGTGTTTTGAGAATTGCTGGGATTCTGCTGAAATCCCACTGGGTGCCAATCAACACTGTCCAGCTTCAATTATAGCTTGAGATAGTTCTTCCTCTTCCCTTTGCACAGGGCTTAAAGCTGAGATATGCAAACACAGGCATTGTCAAATACTCCAATGGGAGACTGCTCTGCAGCCCCTTGCATACAATATCTTTTTGCCGCCTTGCATAAATATTTTAATTGCTAATTTGCTGGTGTCATTTAACACAGATTTGGCATTTATCATTTGAATTTAAACTTGCTAAAATTGTCAATTTTCCTGGCTACCTGTGTTAATAATTTAAAGGGAAAGCTCATTATTAAATTATCATGGGTAATTATTTTGTAACTAGTGTGGAAATTGTCATTTCTGCAGTCTTCAAAGATTCTAGAAGAAGCACGTGTGGATTAATATGGATCAAATCCCAGAAAGTGAAAAGGTGCACAGAAACTGAGAGTTTTGTGTGTGTGTGTGGGGGGGGAAATAAGTTATGTAACTGGGAAAATATTAAAATTTAAATTATAATTAAAATGTAGTTATACTTGCAACCCAACGGCCTGGCAGACTGAGGAAGCAATGCTGTGTAGTTGGAAGGTCAGGACAACATTTTGATTTTCTTTTACTCTGGGTTTTGATTCATTCTGAGGCTGTGCCTGGGAAAGTGCTGGGCTGTGATTTGGGTGAGTGCACTCTGCAGAGCTGGACAAAATATTCCCTATAGTGCAGCAGAAGTGGTGTATGCAATAAGATATGTTCTGCGTTGTGCTGCCTGCTCCTGGTGTAGGGATGCTGCGGGGCTGACCCTCACCACGGCAGGACCAGCACGCTTTGTCCAGCACTTCCCTGGTGTATATGAGACTCCTGGAATAACGAAAGAAGTTGTTTTTCTTTTTAATTTTCAACCTGGAAAGTATTGAGGTCAAAAACAAACAAACAAACAAAAGATGAGCCCACTACTTACAAACACCAAGGTCCGAACCCCTGGTGCAGAGCAAAGCACCGGCTTCCCCGTTTTCAGGTGGTGCCCCCGGATGACTGCACGGTGCCCGAGGTGAGCAGTAGCACTCACGGAGCAGGATCAGGGCTGTTGGCAGCAGGCCACGCTATTCCTGGATGACGCCAAATCTTTTGGATCTGCCTTTGCAGGCAGGATGCCAGGTGGTGGTCAGTGCTCCAGCCTCTGGCTGAGTCCCAGTCCCTCAGGATTTCCAGTGGCCGTGCTGCTGACTTCAGTGAGTGAGTGCTGAGCTCTACCGGGCACAAAAAGCCCTGCTCCTGTCCTGCAGAAGGTGTGGAGATTTTTCACGATTTTTTTTCATTCCTTTAGCTGCTGCTGATCACCCTGCAGCCATCACTCAGGTGCTGGCACAGGCATGGTCCCCCCTGTGCCCCAGCCCAGCAGCTGCCTCTGTCTCTTATGCAGAAGCACTGTGCAGAAGTGTGTTGTGTTCTGGTGCTGACATGCTCGTCATAGACCTAATTCCCCCCAGAAGGGTGCTTTTTGTTGCAATGCCGAGGCAAGGGATGCCAGCACGCCCCCAGCCTCCCCCAATTTCTCAGCACCCTGCCGCGGGCTCTGCAGCTTGTGGCAAAAGCGCAGTGAACGACGAGGTGAAATCAAACCCCCTCCCTGCTCCCACCAGATGGCTCTCATGCTTTTAAAATTTTTCTCTACGCTGCTGGAAAGCGCTCTGCGAGCGCTCGGTGAGTTTGCAAGGGATGCGAGACTTTCCTGCCTTTTTATTTCAGAAAGTGCAGTGCGCCCCCCCCCCGGGCTGTGCCAGCACCTTGCGGGTGCTCCCCCTGCCTCTGGCAGTGGTGCCCCTGTTTGCTGGGTCGAGCCTTGAAAGCAGGGTGCTGGTGGGTGTCAGCAGGGTGCAGAGCTGGTCCTGAAGGTGTTGTGGGGCTGCCCCTCGCACACGTGTGCTACAGACCCCGTCCAGTGTGTGCACCTGGTCCCACATTGGTTTGGGAGCAGGCTGGGATCAGCAGGGCAGGCAGCTGGCTCTCGGTCACACACCAGCCCCCTGTCTTTGCCTGTCAGCAGCTGCCCAGTTCTGCCAGTGCTTTAGGCTTTCTCAGTGCACGGGATGGTTTGGAAGGCACTGTCTTAAGCAATAACTTATTTTTCTGTTGGATCAGTTTGTCTCAAAAAACACACAAACCAAAACAAAAAAAACAGACTTCATTTAGTAACTTACCCATTACTTTGACATTTGTGTTTCAACTTTGTTAGTGCTATAATATTGAGAAATCCAGACAGCTTTTCGGCTTGCAAAACTGTGAATTTCTCAGTTTTGGCACTAGTTAAAACCAGTTCTTGATCCTGGATTTCCTAATGTTTGCATCTTCCTCCATACGCCAGGATCATTTTCCCTTGGAGAACAATACCGGATTTGGCTCTCTCGCACCGTACCGTTACCGGGGGAGTTCAGTGCATTAAATAGTAGATTTGTTCTTGCGCAGAAAGGTTCGGCCCAGACATCAGTGCTGTAAACTTTTCCATCTGCATGCCCCCACCCTGACCTTGATCTACCGTAGGGCTGCAGAGGGCTCGGTCGTGCTCCACCGTTGCAGGCTTTGCTATCGAGATTAGCATTAACTTGTTGAAGGGTTTTTCTACTGATAAATTGATTGAGACCCATATTTTAATCTCACGTCATCAAACATTCATCAGATACTCTTGGTCATTACTGACAGAGCCAGATTTGAACCAGTGACCTAGCAGTAAAAGGTCCCATTAGCAATTTCCTTAAACTGTCAAGTCGTTGCATAACACAAATGAAATGCAACGGGAAATTTTTGTCCACAGGTAAAAGCAGCGGCTTCTGTCTATTTTTTATTTACTAATGTCTGTGTTACCAAAACAGTTTTAAACTGTTTGTGCTCTCACATAATCCGGGAATGCAGGGCAATACAGAAGCAGAGTGTGTCACCCACAGGGCAGCTCGCCCTCCGGCAGCACCACGTGAAATCAACCTGGTTGTTCACCAGGTACTGTCCTTGCTCAGGACATCCCGGTGGCAGACTGCATCCTCCTGCCCCATGCAGCATGCACACCAAAAGCAGCAGCAGAGGAGACCGAGAGGCATTTAGAAAAGCTTCTTTGCTGCACTGTCCTTTTACCAGCAATTTTTATATCCAAGTTCTTTCTCTCTTTACAGAATCATTTGAAGAAATAATGCGTGGAAAAAAAAAAAAAATTACCTCCGGCAGTCATGTTATAATGGTTCTTGTGCTGACAGCCCTTTGGGAACAGTGGCAGCAGCGGGGTAAGTATATATGACATCTTTGTAGTGATAAAGAAACAAATAAATGTTCCCATTAACACTCCATCAGGTCAACAGCTATTCCAGACCAACATGATGTTAGAAGAACCGGTTTGATTCATATCATCTAAGACACACTTCTCTTGCAACATATCTTCTGGAAGGCACATAAAACAGAGGTCCTGCTCGAACCAGGTGGAGTCATTAAAGAATCAGGGAACTTTTTACAAGTTGCTTGAAATGCCCTGGCTAGAATCCAGCTCTGGTTTTGTTGCTGTGTCTGTTTAACAGTTCCTCCATCACACCATGACAATGACTGTGTTTCAGGGTTGGAGGAAGTAATTTCTCCATACATCGTTTGTAACACATTTTGGGAGGCTTCTGAATGCTTCCTAAGCCCTGCAGTGAGATCAGTGGGATGTGAGCCTTACCATAACAATCTGCTCGGGAAGCACGAGCAGCATTTGTATATCATCCATAATGAATGGGTGTGCATATGGAACGAATACACAGATGCCTGCTCACACAGGCTACTCTTTTCCTATGGAAGTCACGGGGAGTTGTGCTTGAATAAGGACTACAACGTCTTGTTCCCTCTGCTTATGGTAGGTGGTGAAGAACGCCTTCCGAAAGATCTCTGGTCAGTGTTTAAGCCCGTTTTAGCTCTGATGAAATGCAGACTTTGAAATAGCTACAGTCTGTGTAACTAACACAGGATAATGCAGCATTCCTAAAGGAAGTGGTGCATCCTCCCCACGCCATAGGCACTGTCTGGTTGTCTCTTTACCAGAACAACTTTTTTATTTTTATTTTTTCACTTTTTCTCACAGGCTGAGTATTTTTGAGAAAAGTTCCTGAGAAGGAGCATGGGAGGCCCAGGTGGATGCCTTTGGTCTGTGTTAACTCACAGAGATCCCAAACAGGCAAAACCGAGGAAATTCCCTGTTCTAAATTGGCAAAGCAGGAACTTGAACTTTGAGTTGTCCAAAGCCCAGGAAAGCACACAGTAAGTATCTCTTTGTATCTTAAACTTCTTTGCAAACAAGGTGCTTCTATGCTCTAGTCTGGCAAAATCTCAGTAGTCGCAGGTGTGCATCCAGCTCCAGGCAAAATGTCTGAGCCCAGATGATGAACTTGGTTCTGCTCCTGCAGAATTCATGAGGCCTCTTGCTGTTAACATGGACTCCAGAGAAAAGAGGTTTCAAAATGGTCAGCACGAAATGAGCAGCCAAATCCTGAGTGACCAGGTCTTAGAAATAATGAACTTAATGACTGCCAAGCTGGCAAGTTCACGTTTCTTCTCCCTCCACTGTGTGAAGGAGGATTCTAAGATTTGGGAGTAGACGGCTCAAAAGGGCTTGTGTACCTAGAAGGTCAAGCTCCCAAAATGTAAAGTTCTCAGACTCTGTAAGTGTTTAGAAGCAGATATAGATTCCTGAATCACTATAGGACTTTTGGTAATGTTCAGCCTTGATTCAGTAAAGTAAGTGACAAGTTTAGGAGCTGTTTAAATCCATTCCATGTTTAAACTCACCCTCTCGGAGGCAGGGAGTGAATACCTCTGGCTTTCTCCCTTCCCTGCTGAGTGGGAGACGTGCACTTGCATCCCCCTGGGGTTGATAGCGGCTGATTCGATGTTTACACGTGTTGCCGAATTGACGATAGAAAAATCACGGCAAAACTTCTGTGCGATAAAATAACCGTAGCCTGTCCTGCCCCTGCTAGAACAAGCAAATAAATAGAAGCTTGCATTAAATCCCTCACAAGTTGGGGTGGGTGCTGCACGGAGCCCCCCCCTCCGCAGCTCCTACCGGTCCGGGGTGTGTGGGGGGGACTCTCCCTTTGCAGGGAATTTTAGTGGTTCTGCCCCTAACCCCGCTGCCTGCTTGGATTTTGGGGAGGGGAGAGCCCGAGCCGCCTCCTCCCGGAGCTCACGGCACCGGCTCCCCGCAGCCGCCGGCGGGAGCCCCCCCCTCCTTGGCCGCCAGGTGGCGCCGTGACCCCGCGGCGCGGCGCCCCCGGTCCCGATCCCCCCCCCCCCGTGTAGGATTTGGGGGCAGCGGGGGCTGCACAGCTCTTCTCACCGCCCCCCCCCCCATCCCGGGGTGGGTTGTGGGGGGCAGCGGGAGGGGATGAGCTCTTGGGGGCTCCCCGTGTCCCCCCCCCCCCCCCCCCGTCCTGTCCCATCCTTCTGGTTGTGGTGAGGAACCCCTCCAAAAAAGGGTCTGCTCTGAAAGGGTCTTGCTGAGGTCTGGCAGCACCCTGGGGTCCCGCATCCCCACCCTGAAGTGCGCTCCCCAGCAAATGCTTCCCTGCGTGCCCAGCTGCTTCCCACCCGTATGGGTTAATGGGCCTGGGGGGGGGAAAGCCCCGGTGCCCCCATCACAGCCAGGGACACTCCGGGATGTCCCCAGTCCCCAAGGGGCAGGGGGGCTGCAGGAGGAAGCTCCTGGATGCAGCATTTCCATCCACGTCTCCTGCTCCTGCTTCACAGCACCCAGGGTCAAGGTGGGCTCTCAGCACCCTTCTGCCCAGTCCTGGAGGCACCCAAGATCCTGCCTCACCTCATAGGGCGTGCAGAGCATCACACCCCAGTCCTCAGTCCCCTGAGCCTTTTTCTTTTCTTCTCCTCAGGAGCAAGGCAGTCAGGAGGAATAAAAGGCCCCGGGTAGCTGAACGGTGCCCTCACCTGCTGGGGGCAGGCACCGGGTTCGCCTGGGGCTGCAAAGGTCACAACAGGACCGTGGCTGGAGGAAAAACACTCAGGCAGAGCATCTCTGCTGGGAGGGTGCAAGTGAACGGTTCCCGAGCCCCTTTCTCCTTCACGGCGGCAGAAAGTGTGGGTAAGTGCTCAGCCCCCAGTTCTCTGCTTCCCTCAGTCCCGCCCTGAAGCCAGAGGCTGCTTCTCCCTTATCCCCCTGTCAGCCCGGATCCGTGCCCACCTCCCTTCTCCTGCCAAGGGCAGGAAGGTGCATGGTCCCTTAGGGGTGCCCCGTCAGGCTGTGAGGGCAGGGAGGAGGGAGCTGAAGGCTTTTCTGTCAGCAGTTTCCATTTCCAACCCTTTCTTCCCCCCTCAGGGCCTACCTGGGGAGTTGGGGCAGTGGGAGCAGGGGGGGACAACACCCTGGGTATGCTCAAGGGGCCTTGGGCCCACTTGGGAATGGAGTCAGGGATGGGGAGAGGCCTCTCCCCACACAGGAGCCTCCTGTGCTCCAGGACCTCTATCTCCAGCCTCACAGGGCTCGTGTGTGTCCTCTGGCGTGCAGCCTCCTTCCACGGCCCCCTCCTTCAAAGGCCTCCCTGTTATCTGCCACAACTGGGGGCACCGCGACCAGCTCCCCTCCCGGCCCTGTTTTTAAGCCCCTCATGCTGTTGCTGTGAGGTTGTATCTTGTGGGTTTGTGTTGTGGGGATGAAACCCACAGCTCGACTGGGTTGGTCTTGTTTTGGGAGCAAAGCCTTTGCCCACCCTGGGAAGCAAATGGCAGCCTGAGAATATGCGTGTGTTTTATTCCGTGCTGTGCCATGAGAGCGCTCAGTGGGGGCTGCAGGAAGCCTCGACGTGCCATGACAGGGTTTCCTGATGGACACTGAGGTTTGAGGTCCCAACCAGCCACACCAGGACCCCCCCATGGCACGTGGCTGCCTCTTCCCACTTGGTTTGCCACATGAAGGGAAGGACAAGTCCAGCTTCCCACCTGAGCCTGGCATGAGGTGGGCTTAGTCCGGACACTGTGGGGAAAGTAAGAGCTGAATGCAGCCGGGAATCCTTTAAAATAAAAGCCCTGGTACATGGTGCACAGTGGTTGGCCTCTGTGGGGTGGATGGAGAACAGAAGTCTCACCGCCTGCCACCAGCCCCCCCGCACTTTTTTTTTTTCCTTTCCCAAAGTCCTGACTTTCTCACCCTCTCCTCATTTCAGCTCTGCTTTTCTTTCACACTCCCCCTGTGGGGGTCGAGCCAGTGTTTAACCCTTTCGTCCTTGCAGCAATTAGTTAGGGGCTTTGAGACCGCCCATGAGGCATTTCCCTAGCCCAGTGCCCACACTTTGGGCACGGAGGCATGAGTGAGGAAGAAAGTAATGGGGAGTTTGTCACTCCTGGTGTGGCTGTCTCTGCCCTGCAGAGGTGCCCTCAGCCTGCTGCTGGGCTGCTGCTCCCTGTGCAGCCAGGAGAAGGCACAGAACCGGTCCCCCAATCCCCAAAACAGATTTGGAGGGCAAAATCCGCCAACTGCTCGGTCTGTTGATTCAAATGCATCATTTCTCCCTCGGCAGATCCCTGCCCTGGGAAAGGAGCAATCAGTGCAGGTGCAAATAGCTTTTAATTGCAAAATGTATCTCACCACGGAGGCATTTAGGCTGGATATGATACAACGGATAGAGCAGCAGCCTGGAGAAGCCCAATAAGCCAGAGCACTGCAGGGGCCAAACTGCTCCTATGCAATACCTATGGTGTAAATACTCACGGCTGCCTGCCTGGCTGTGTTCTTCCAGCTATCCCTGGGCTGTGCCACAGTCGGATTACGTGAAAATTCAAATATCAGCTGCAGGGAATGTGAAAATTTGCTTTCTGTGGCAGTTCATGCATGAGAACGTGGCATATTTCGGATGTGAGTGTTTTGTGAGTGGACTCACCTACAGCAGAGGATCAGGCACATGTTTTAGTGTCGGTACGGTGCTGGCACGGGCTGGGTGCCAGCTTTTGAACCAGAGCTCCCTGGGTGAGGTTTAGTGCCCCTTGCCCACCAGGTGATGTATAGAAAGCTGGAAGTGGGTCCTATAGAGATATCGGGGTGCCTATGAGGATGCGTACCGGTGTCTATAGTGCCTTGTAGCCAGGCTGCCTGTTCTGCGGGGCAGCTCAGAGGCCCTTAGCTGTGCTGGGCACATCCTGGAGGGGGAGGGCAGCAGCAGTGGCAGCCCCTCCATTTCCCCTCCTTCTGCTCCCCAGCAGCATCACTCGCACCTTAGGGGGTCAAAGGGAGCAGCGGGCAAAGGCACAGCTCAGACCTAACCCGAACAGCTCACAAACTACCCACCCCGAAGCGGGGCTGGGGGGGGTCCCAGTCCCATCTCCTCCAGGTGACAGTGCCCTGGGGACACTTGCAGGGATTTTTACCTAAAGCACCGCACAGGGCCGTGCCGGGGGAGGCACCCTGCTCTCAGGCGGCACAGTGAGCTCCCTTCCACGGCGAGAGCCCTCGTGGGTGGCGGCCCCCCCGCGGCAGCAGCCACCCTCCGGGGGAGCGGCTCCGGGGGGATCGTGCGGGGACCCCCGGCGAGGGGGTGCGGGCATTGCGGCGCTCCGAGCGGCCAGCCCAGCGCGGGCAGGGCTGCCTTTTTTTATTATTATTGTTATGATGATGATTATGATTATTTTCTTGTTTCCCCTAGGAAAACGGACCAACCCCAAGCGCACTTTTCCCCCGGGCCGTCCCGGTGGGAGGCGGTGCGCTCCTATCGCGCCCTGCCCGGGGATGGGAATAGGGAGAGGGATGAGAGAGGGGATGTGCGGGGGTGGGGGGGGGACAGTTTGCAGCTGGGGAAGGTGCCGGGACAGGGGACGGGGATGCCCCGGGGGAGCCGCTCCGTGCCTCGCTCGGGCACCACCGGCTTTGGGCGGGGGGTCCCGGGGCCCCCCCCCGGGTGTCCCAGCGCCGGTACCCGGGAGCGGGGGGGGGGGGCCGGCCGGCAGCGCCGCCGCCTCCTGGCTGAACAAAGGCGCGATCGCGTCTCTGTTAATTACCCCCCCCGGGTGTATGGGGGGGGGGCGCGGGGCAACTTTCCCCGGGGCCGTGCGGGCTGGGCGGGAGGGGCGGGGCTATGCTAATGAAGGGGGCGTGTCCTCGCCCCCGCGGCTGCAGCGCGCGGGCGGCCATTGGCTGAAAGGGAAAAGAGGGCGGGGAAGAGGTGACGCGATGCAAATGAGGAGGGGGCGTGTCTCCCCCAGGCCCCGCCCCCCGGGCGCCGGGGCTGCGGGGCTCGTGTCGGGCGGCGGGGCCAGTCAAAGTGGCTCCCATAGGGAGAGGCGGCGGGTCCGGGCCGGCGCTGCGGGAGAGGGAGGGAGGGGGCGCGGGCAGCGGGAGCCCCAGGGTCTCCCTCCGTCCGTCCGTCCGTCCGTCCGTCCGTCCGTGCCGCCGCGGGTGCGCCCCTCTCGCTCCCTTCCCGGCGTGCGCCCGGCTCCGCCAAGTCGCTTCCTGCGCTGCTGAAGGAGGGAGGAGAGAGCGCTTCGGCTGGGAGAGAAGAGAAGAAAAGAGGGAGAAAAGAAAGAAAGAAAAGAGAGAGGGGGAAAGGAGAGGGAGAGAGAGGGGGGGGAAACTTGCCTCTCTTGTCACTGGAAAATGACACTTGATGTAGCAGAGCCTGCCGCAGCTCCCGTCCGTCCTATTGTTTCTTAAACTGCCAGCCGAGATTTTTTTTTTCTTTCTTTCTTTTTTTTTTTTTTTCCTGCTGCCATCCGAGGGGTGTCTTCATACAAAAGGGACTTCAAGTACTCCTCCGGCTTGTGAGCGCTGCAGCCAACCCCCAGCACCCCGCAAGCCCCTCCAAGCACCCAAACAAACTGCACACGCAGCAAACAGCAGCAACAAAACCGGGCTCTGATTGCCTCTGGATTTTTTTTTTTTTTTTTTAATGTGCGTGCCTGTGTTTGCTTTCTCTGACTTGCTTTGATTCCCGAGATCAGCTGCAGAGAGAGAAAGAGAGAGAGAGAAACAAAAACACACATAACAGTCCGCCTGGCGATTTCATCACTATATATATATATATATATTTTTTTTTCGAGTAAAGAAGGAAGATTTGCGCTCTTGTTTCTGATTCATGTTTGGGATTCAGGAAAGCATCCAGCGGAGTGGGAGCAGCATGAAGGAAGAGCCCCTCGGCGCGGGGATGAACGCGGTGCGGACGTGGATGCAGGGAGCCGGCGTCCTGGACGCCAGCACGGCCGCTCAGAGGTAGGCAGGCTCCGCGCCCGCGCCCCGCTCCGCACCCCGGGGCTCCTGCAGCGCTGCTTCCCCCGGGCATCGCCTTTCCCCCCCCCCCAGCACCACCAAAAAGCCGGCTCCGGAGCTCTGCTGCCAGCAGGGAGTCGCGCGTAGATGCGGCCAGTTAAATATTTCTCCCTCTCGTCCCGTAGGAAGGACTTTTTTATTAAAAAAAAAAAAAAAATCAGCATCGTAACAATAAAGGAAGCGGCGAGTCCTGCTAGGTAGGGATAGATAGGTTTTAATCTCTCGAGCCTCTTGTGTTCGCGCGGAGGAAGGAGTTTTCAAAACTATGTTTGCTGCCGATTTAGTCTTAAGATCTCCAAATGACACTTTGCTCCTCCGATAAGCCCCGAGTTGTGCACGGATGTCTCCAAAATATATTTCTTTACTTCTCTTTCTTATCCTCGTCAGCATCAGCAGCTTCCCTCCTTCTCCCTCGATAAGCGGGGAGTTTTGCGAAGCTTTCTCGAGGAGAAATTAAATTCGAAGCCTCTTTGTAAAACCACTGCCACTTATCTTAGATTTCTAAAAAAGAAATCCTTTCAACCGGGAGGTGGATTTGGCAGAGCTGCACCCAGCCTCGCCTTCTCTCTCGTTTCTCCTTCTCCCCATCCTCTTCCCCGGGAAAAATAAAAACCGATGCCGGAATCGCAGCCTGAGCCCTGGAGCCGGCAGCAGCCCAGAAGTTTGGTGTTGACATCTCCCGGTGTCTCCCACCTCGCCCCGCACCCCTCCCTTTGGAGCCCTCTAAGGAAGGGAAAGTTGTGCAGGGACAACCCTGAAATATTTCAAGTTGTCTCCTCGGCTGCCCTCGCGGTGTTTACCCACCACTCCGGCGAGGGGAGGAAAGGCTCAGCAGGACTGAAACTGAAAGATAAGGCACATGGGCGCTCCGGTGACAGCTTCGAGCCGACTTTGAGAAGTGGCAGGAGCATGCCGCTCCGCGGGGCAACGCGCCGCAGGGGCTGAGCGCTCCCCGCCATGCAGGGCCGGCTGCGAGCCGCCACGGCCCCCGGGGAGGGTTGGTGGGTGCCGGCTGGGGGTGCCGGGGGGGATGCTCGGGGCTCCGGGCTGCCCGCAGGGCGGGATGGGGTCGGGGCCGTGCCGCGCTCCCGGCCCCGCGGGGCTCCGACGTGGCCGCTCTGGAGCACCGCTTTGCCCCGGCCCGGAGGGAAGAGCCCTGAGGGGGGGTCAGGGAGGGATGCTCGGTCCCCGGGGAACCCATCGGGGTCCCGCAGGGTCCCTGCGGGGGAAGGCACTGGGCCGGGAGCGGGCCGGGGGGGCGTGAGGCCGCGCCGTCGGGGCTGCCGCTAACCCGGCTCTTTGTGGTCCCAGCGGAGTGGGTCTGGCCCGGGCTCACTTCGAGAAGCAGCCTCCTTCCAACCTGAGGAAATCCAACTTTTTCCACTTCGTCCTGGCTCTGTACGACCGGCAGGGGCAGCCCGTGGAGATCGAGCGCACCGCCTTCGTGGGCTTCGTGGAGAAGGAGAAGGTGAGTAACCCGGGGCCCCGCGGGGACCCGGACACCTTTCCCGGGCCCTCCCCGCTCTGTTCCCCCGGGGCCTCGGCACCGGCTCGTCCCGGGAGCCTCCGCCGCCTCCCGGCCGCCTCGATCTCCCCTCGGCCCAGAGGGCAGCTGGGGGGGTCTCCCTTATCCCCCCGTATGCCCGGGGCAGGGGAAGTTGTCGAGAGCTGCCTCTTCCAGCCCCGGGGCCGCCCGGCACCCAAGCGCTGGAGAAGCTTCCTGCGATGTATTTATCATTTCTCTCCCCCCCTTTCCCCATCTCCCTTGTCTTCTTCGAATTCAGGAAGCCAACAGCGAAAAGACCAACAACGGGATCCACTACCGCCTGCAGCTGCTCTACAGCAACGGTAAGGGCTGGGAGCCCCCGGGGGCAGCCCCGACACCGCCACCTCGGGGAACCCGGGCTGCAAAACCCGACGGGGACCCGGGGAGCCGCCGTCCCGGCCCCCTCCGCTCCGCGCATCCCCGCTCTCGGTGCCCGGCTGGGGCGGGGGGCTCCGGCCGGGACCCCCGACGGCTCCGAGCCCTCGGGCGAGCCCAAGCGTGGTCCCACCACCGCCGGCCGGCCCCGCTCCTCACTCCTCTGCCTTGTTTCAGGGATCAGGACGGAGCAGGATTTCTACGTTCGCCTCATCGACTCCATGACCAAGCAGGTGGGTGCTGCGGGGGCGGCCGGCGGGGCTCGGCGGGGCGGCCCGAGGAGGCGAAAAACCCTCCCCCGGTGCTGAGCGGTGCGGAACGGTTCCCCCTTGGGCTGTAAAGGGGCTGCCCGAGCTCCCCGCTCCGCACTCGAGCAGCGCCGGGGGTTTTAGGGCCGGGCTGGGGGGGGGGGCCCGACCCCGACGGCTGGGCTGCGGGGCTGGCGAGGAGGGGTCCCCGCGGGGAGCAGCCCGGAGCCGGGCTGTGGGGGAAGCTCCGCAAAAAAAGAAAAAAACAAAAAAACAACCCTGGCGGCTCTCCAGCCGGCCCGAGCCGGGGGCTGTTTAGCCGCTTAATTGTCAGAATTAACCTCCCGGCCCCCCCTCCCCTTTCCCCAGCCCACCAAGCGCAGGGAGCACAAGCCGCTGCTCGGGCGCCGGGGCTCGGATTTGTCTTTGCTTCAGTTGCGCTGGGGCGCGGGTGTAAAGGAGGAGCGATGAGATCGGGGCGGATTTGCATGTCGGAAGGGCCCCCCGAAAAGCTGCGCGGGGAGCGGCGAGCGCCTTGGGCGGCTTCGAGGAGGGCTGTAGGGCAGCAGAGCTTGTAAATGGATTAACCCGAATTTGGAGCTTGCTCTTTAGCTTTCCAAACAGAGTAATAACGTGCGCGTCTACCTGTAAAAAAAAAAACAACACACACTTCGGTATGAAAGCAGCGTTTTTACAAAGAGACTGTCTGAACAAATCGATTCTCCCTTCTTTTTTTAAAAAACGTTGCTCTAGCTTTCTCTTCTGCTCCTGTCAGAATCTTTTTGCCTTGTAATGCATTTCTTTTAAATAGTGGGGACGTTTTTAAACCCTTTTATCCTCAAGATGTGTTGTTTTCCTAAATCTGTTTTGCTAGTAAAAAAAAAAAAAAGTTAAATTTTATTTAATCTAAGAAAAGGAAAACAATACGCTTCTTTCTTTTTTTTTCCTTTATTTTTTTTTTCTCTCTCTCTTTTTTTTTTTTTTTCTTTTTTCACTGATAGAAAGTAAATCACTGTATTTTCAAACCCAGTTGTCTGCAGGGAAAAAAAACTCCTGGCTTCTACTTGGGTTTCTTTTTCTACAGCAAAACATAAAGCTCCAAGGGCTAAGTTTGTTTTAGAAAACTCTCTTTGATGATCCCAAAACATCTTTTCCTGCTATTGAAGACTGTCTTTCAACAGAGAGGGGAAAAAAAGGAGGGGGGGGGGACTTGGATGAATTTTACTGGACAATCCACTATGCATCTGAACTCTGTTAAACCATACACTTCCAAACAGAGTCCATTCTCTGTAGGAATTAAAACAGCAGCAATAAACCCTTTTCCACAGCAAGCCTTGGAAAGTGTTTGCTGCCGTTCCTTGTTTTTCAGGCACGGATAGGTTAGTTTGTCTTAAAAGTAACAAAATCTTTCTAATATGTGAACTCTCTTTAGTTCTTTTGGAGCTTGGGTCTTTCACTGCAGACCGTATGAGAGAGACCATCAATAAATATTATCTTTAAATAGCTTTCCTATCATTACGGAAATGCAAAAGCCTCTGTTCATAATCCTGTTGAAAACAGATCCCTGAACTCATGTAGAGCAATGGATTCAAAATAATTTTCTTAACAAAGGCATCTTGCATATGAAGAGTTCATCCTAAGGCACTGTTTGACCTCTTGGTCTCTCATTATTATCAAGTCATCAGAGGGTCTTTGGAGAGAAAGGGGAAAAGAAACCCCGAGATACAGTTTATTTGTAAAACATACCATGTAGCTTTAAAGCACGTTCACAATGAAAAAAAAATCTGTCTGATTTCAGGAAGTCTTACAAAAACAAAGTTAGTACAAATTACAGATTTTGGGTAAAGTGTAAGGGAGTTGAGAAGCGAGGATCTGAAAACAAAAGCTCTCTGAACTTGTATTAGAAAGCAGGGAGCGAAGGGATGTTTTAAACAAACATGTTTGCTTACATATTAGTTTAGTGAATATAATTTCTTTAGGCATGTCTATAATTGCTTGTGAAAAATAGGGCATTGTCATGTCAAAACTGTGACATGTGCCAGTCCATATTTCTGAGGAGCCAGAGGCTAAAATCCCCTCCTGTCTTCTTTCTTTATTTTTTCTAAATTCTTGATTTTTTAAAAGTGAAATTATTTCAGAGTGCTGATCGCTTCGGTTAGTGAATGCTTATTAGGAAGCGAAGTACAACACATGACAGAAGCTCACCCAAATGTTGAATGTATCATTTATATTTTACGACAGTGAATTATATAGAAGAATCTCAACTAACTTTCAAATCATCAAACTGTAATTAAATATTGCAAAGACTGTCTGAAAATTCTTTAATTTTTAATGAAAGTTAAATATATATTGTCAGCCTACTTGAAGGTGTAGTATTTTAGTGCATGACGCTCAGAACAAATTGGATAATGAAATGATTACTTTTAAATGAAACTGTTGCAGAAGCATACATGTTTCAGCTGGCAAGTAGCTTCTCAATACTCACACACGCATGTTCACACACTCAATAATTGTGAATTCCCAGACTGAAATTACAGCTACTCTGAGGTTTCTGGTGGCAAATTAAAAATCCCACAGAAGCAAAGCTTGAATGAGTTAGGTTCCCTAGATCATACAGGAAAGTATCTGTGGCTCTTTCCTTATAGTATGCATATATATATATATGTATATATATGTCCATACATATATATATGTATGGACAAATCAGATTTAACTGTATTCTCTTTGTCTCACAATTATAAATTACAAAGTTTTGCACAGCTGCAGATTATTAAGTTAGGTAAGATAAAATACAATTTATTCTACAAATCAGACCTAGCTTTCTGTATGTTGGACCACTTGTAGATTTAACTTAAATGTCCCATTAAGCAGCATGCATTATATCAGCAGGTAGACAGACAGGGCTTCATGTGCTGAATGCTGTGAATGCTGTGTGTGTAATAAATAGCAGATATTCCTTGTTCTGTGGTGCTTGATCTGAATTAGTCAGGGTTTATCATTGTTCGTGTGACTATGCCTGACTATGGAACTAGTCCACGAGCCTTGCCATAGGTGTAGCACGGGGAGGGCCGTGTGCTGTTGCGTGTGTACGTTTTCTCCCGGCTGCGATGCACTATGGGAAGCGGGGCTGGGTAGTGGCGTTACTGAACTAACCACAAATTTTGTCACCGACAACATCCCAGGGCAGGTCTAGGGTGTATGTATTAACTATGCATGCGCTCGCTCAAAACACGAGCTTTTGTTGCACGCACGCTCCTTGGTGGTCTGGGCTGTGGGACTTCTGAATGGGAAACTCAGTCAGGACTGGGCTCAAAATGCATCGTTTCCAGTTATACCCAGGGTAATGTGCTTGGCCTTTGGTGGTGGCCCCAGAGAAGTGCAGGGTACGATGGTAATTGCCTGCCTTTGAGGAGTCTTGCTCCGACTCTAAAATGCGTGCCTGTCATTTTAAAATTGTAAATACTGCGCATAAATCGTTTATGTTGGGGGAAGTTCTTTTCAGTTAGGGTAACAACACTCAGCGTCAATGCTGTCTTAATTAAATTTTCTTTTATGTTATCTTGGCACCTCATTTTACGTCGGGTTCACATTCCTAATGTGTTCAAAACCCCGTAGGATCCCAAACTTTATAGCTGTTGCTATCTGTAAACCGGCAGCTTCTACTGCAGTAGGTCTGGCGTTAACAGTGATGCATTTTGAAATTGTCTGCAAAATGTGAAATATGTCTGCTCAAATAAAAGCAGAGTTTTTAAGGCAAGTCTGAGGATTTTAATGTATTTACAGAGAAGAGGTGCCTTCCACTTCTTCAGCTGTATTTTCATAAAGTTGAGATATTTCACTATTAGGAAAGATGGAGGAAATAAATCTGAAATACTTGTTCCCCACCCATTTTTCCTTCAGCCTTTCTCATTCATAAGATATAACGGATGGTAATATAGCTCAGGCATCTTAAAAATCATAAGTTTTGCAAGATAGCTATTGTCTATTGTTGAGAACCCTCATGAGTGAAAAATCCTTCCTTCAGACTTAAGCTCTGTTTATGTTTTGCTTTTTTTCAGTACTGTAACTCTGGATGCAAATGGTTTTTCTGTTGCTTTCTCTATGATATTCTCTGATGTATGCAGATATTTGATCAGCTCTCTATTCTGTGCATAGCCTGGCCCTTCTCTGGCAGCTACACGCATGGGAAAAAAATGTTATCAATAAGTTCAGAGGAGCCTCAGCAGACTCAGAGAAATTTCACACAAACATAAAACAAAACCTAACCCCTGTGACGGGGAAAGTTTACATTGCGCCAGATTTTAGCAGCTTTCTTGTTCCTTTGGTGAGATGTCAGAAGCGCAGGTGATTTTAATTTTCTTGTACAGAGAGGAACGGAGAAGTTTGGAATTTGCATGCATGATCAGGACCTGTGTTTGGGAAAATGTAAACTCATCACAGTGGAAAATGTGTTGTTTGGAGTCTGAGGGTGAAAACAAAGCTGAGGATTTTGGAGAGACTGCCTGAGCCAGATGGCCTGGTGCATTCCCAGTCTGGCAGCCCAACTGCTCCCTCCTGTATAATATACAGCCATTTGTTCTGGGATATTTACGCTAGAGCTGTTTCCATGTGAATGTTTGAAAACCATTAAAAATGAACATATTAGGAGAGATAAATTTATTTAATTTGTGTGAATACGTCGATAAGCAGGCTGTGTATCAAAGGCAGGGTGAGACTGGATAAAATAATTAGATGCTACTGAATTGTGCGCTGAGACGCAGCACGAACTAAACGTCCTCTCCTGGGGACCCAGTGCTGTGCTGCTTGTCCGGCATAAACCAGACTGGGAAGGGTAGAAATTCTGCCTGGGCGAGGAGTGAAAAACTTGGGTAATTAGGGGTTAAGCACTCGAAGCCAAATAAATGCAATGCACTGAATTTGCAGCGTTCTCTGTGTAGATATATAGCGGATACAAGCCTAATCCTCGCTGGGTGAAATCCTGGCCCATCTGAAGTCAATTGCAAAACTCCTATTGAATTCGGTGGGGCCAGGATTTTATTTTCTCTCTGTGTGTATGTCTGTATACGTCACTGCAAATCATTTTAGTTCTGTTTTGAAAAGACCCTCATTCTAATGAGTTTTTTTTTTTTCCCTCCTTTATTTCAGTAAAGGAGATAGTTTGTTTTGCGAAACAGATGAGGAATTTGAAAGCGAGTGGATTTAGATGCACGCTGGTGATTTCTCTCATTCTGTCCCTCTTTTAAAATCAAGGCTGTGACATAACTGAATACTATAACGGCCATGAGCTCAGTCCTTCAAGCTTGTTTCTCATCCAGCTCAGAGAGCAGGATTGCCTGACTGGCAACTTGATGCTACGAGGCGATTCTGCCCGCAGTTGCACCAGCATAAATCTGGATTTATTCAGGAATAGCTAAGGATGGAATCTGCCTTTAAATCTTTCCAACTTACTTGTCAACTATTTTACTGCTTTATTCTGCCGTCTTTACTCGTGAAAAACTGGTTTAAATGAGAACTGTAGTCTTGGCTTTTATATTACCTCCCTCCCCTTTATTTTATTTTTTATGAACTCTCACTGAAAACTTTTTCAAATTGTTGGATGCACTTGTCTAGAAATGACTGGGATGTGCTCAATTTAGTAATTTTTATGTGTTGGCAAGTAGTGAATTGCATTTGATTTAACTTTTTTATGCAGCTTTATTTAAATGGAAGCGAGGAGTCTTACATTTCTACGTTAGTTTTTCGGGGCCTGATTTTGAAATTCATTTGTGCATGAGCGATTGTTACTCACTGGGGCTTCTTGTAGAAAGGTTACTTATGTGAGTAATGGTTTACAAATGTAAGCTGAGTTTTGCGGGGAAATATTTAAGTTCAGGAGAATAAAATCTATTTGAAAATGCTTACGAGATGCACCGAGTCAAAACTACAAGAAGTAAACAAAAAGGAAAAACAAAGTCTATAATTTTCATTTCCTTTGCTGGTGTTTTGTTGTGCAACTCTGATGTGTATTTGAAGGCTTATTTTTAGCTCTGCTGTGGTCTAAGTTTATACACTGTAACTTTCACTTTATCTCTTATTAATGTGATCCCTATTTGACAAAATTGTGATGATGTTCGTGCGGCGGGGACTCCTGCCACAGTCAGCCTGTGTCAAAGCCTGAACGTTAATTAAAAAAAATAAAAAAAAAAAAATCAGAAGGCTTTGTTAAAAGAGTCTCTTTTCAAATCTTAAAGTTAAATATTTTCACAACGGTAACATCGTAGACCCTTCCTGTAAAAATACTTCTGGCAGCTATAAAGATGTGAAACTTTAGCAGTTCCTGTTTCCCTTTTGCAACTAATTGTAGAATTGGTGTTTTAGAGCAGCACCGTTTGAGGGTCTGTAACGCTCTCAGGGAGTCACTCATGGGAGTAAACAGCTGGTGCTTTGCACACCCGTTTGCACAAGTATATTAGGAAATAGGAATGGGAGTTGGGGATGTAAAGTGAACTGGGCAATTCCTCCTGCTTCCTAAAATTCCCTAGAAATTCCTGGTGGAATAGGCTGTATGGAAGGACCTGCACTTAACAGTGAGAAACCGCGGTGTGCATCGGTGCAATATTAGTAGTCAAATGCAAACAAAGTGAAAAGCAAATCCTTAACGTAGACGAAGGCTGAAGAATGTCATGCACGCAAAGAAGGGATCACTGACGTTAAACACAACAGACAAGGTGATTATGTACCACAGTGTTGACTCTGTCCGTTCATTATTGCTATTTAGTTGAGTTATTTAAGCGGGTACCTGGAGGTTAAGTAAGCATAGCAGCAGGAAGAGAAGGGGAAGAGAGAGAGAGGAGGGGAGAAAAGAAAGGTTTTGTGTTCAGCTTGGTCATTTCTACTGCTGCCTTGAATTCACTGGCAACAAGGTAACCCAGGCCGGGCAAATTTATTTTAAGGTTTGAAAGTCTGAGAAGGGGGAGCCAAGCCCAGCAGTCCTCTCTCGGGCACCATGTCATGCTGTGCCAGGTGAGGGGGGACCGGAGGTGTTTGTCTCCACTGACAGCCTCAGGAGCCTTAATGTAAGATCTGCTCTGCGCTCTCAGAAGCAGATTATTTTTTGATTATTTGCTGATTAGGACCAACAAGAGCCCTGAGCTTTGCCCGTACCTGGCCGGTCCCACTGCCAGGTACAACCTAGTCTGGGGTTTTCTGGAGTCTTTGCAGTGTCCCTGCTGATCCCGCTGTTGTCAGCTGGTTCCTTTGGTTCCCTGGTTTTGGCTAGAATCTTCATCCCGTCTTCTTTAATGCACGGGAATGAGGATCTTCTGAATTTGTCCCAGCTCCTGACGTACACCCCCATGCGTGTCTGTACGGGCATCTTCCAAACCAGCTGTGGCCCCTGGGCCACCACCGGGAAAGCATCCCTATGTGCTGCATCCAGCAGCTGCCAGGGAAGAGAGGTCCCAGCCTGGGTCAGGGCTTTGCTGGTGGCTTTGCTGTGAGGGTTTTGCATGTATCCCACAGCCACGTTTGTGTCTTCTGCATGTGCTGGGCTCACAGCCTGTGTCCCTCTCTGGTGGGACTGAGGGGCAGAAGCTGGCGATGCTCTGTACCTGGTGCAATGGCACCGGAGGTCTCTGTTCCATCTCCTCAGCAGCAAAATTATACTGGCTTCCAGGTTGTGGGGAAATGCACGCAGCAAAACTGAAAGGGAATGATTTAAATTAGCAGAGACAACACAGAGCCATTCCTGATATTGTTTATAGAATTGCTAAATCATTTTATAATGCATAATATTAAGATTGAGTACTACTAATATAATGATGTTAAAAAATCAGCTCATGCCTCTTCAGATTTGCGTGTCCTGGGAGTCCTGCCTCCGTTGTAGGTATGACACCTCTTACCTTTAACGGGTTATATTTGCAAGGACTGGGAAAGCAGTTCACATGATCTCACTCCATCATGTATCAAGATACTAATGAGAAAAAAACAAGGTATTTTCCACACTTCCTTATCAGAACGGTCTCATTCCATAAAATATATTTCCTCCATATAACCTACTATTTTTTTTTTTTAACTTTCAAAAACTAATTTAATGTTAGCTTTAGGGATACGCATATCAGATGTCATTTTACCTGCGGGTTTGTTTTCCTGATTTATTCCTAAGTCTGTATTTTAGAGGCTGGCAGGGTCCCACCACGTGTTGAGGGCAGAGCTGATGCTGGGAAGCAGGCTTGTTGATCTGATCCCGGCTGTGCACTGCCACCCTGAACGATTCAGGAACCTCAGTGCCATCAAAAGTTGCCGTTGCAAAGGCAATTTCTTTTCTGTCTTGATTTGCTGCTGGGGGCAATGGGACAACCCGGAGCAGATACTGCCCAGCTGCTGGTATTTTGGGGGTGAATCAGCAGTGACAAGCCAGGGCTGTGTGTGTGTGGGGGCAGAAAGCAAAACTCTGTCCCGATCCGATGGAAACTCTCTAGAGTGAGCGGTAACTCTGCTGGTATGTGACGCCGATCCCTCGCCGTCGCTCCCGGTCCTGCTGGTGGGAGGGCTGCAAAAATCGACTCTTCTTGAAAGGCGAATGCCCCGTCTTTCCACAGTTTTAACTCAAAGAGTTCTCCCCGTGCTATCTCAGAGTCAAATTTCCCAGGCTGGTTTATCCTCTGTTTGTTTTGGTATCCTCTGGCAGGGCCTGCTTCTCCCTTATTTATATTCCTGCAGCTCCAGAGCTGCTCTCCGGATCGCGAGCTTCGGGGGCAGAATCAGGCCCAAACACTTCCAGGAGCTACCAGGAAAGCGCCTGGGCTGCGCAGTGTGCAGCTTTTGGAATTAAAAATGCATGAGCTCTCTCTTTCTGTCCTTTTTTTTTTTTTTTTTTTTTTTTAAATGAATAGGACCCAAAGTATGCCAAGCCTTGCTGTTGTTTCTTTTTTTTTTTCCTTTTTTTTTTTTTTTTTCTCTTTCTTTTAATGCTATTAGGTTTATATTTTATTCTGAATTGAAAAGAAAATTGTGGTTGTCTTGACTACTAAAAAAACCCATCCTACACACAGCTTGAGAGATGTGCAGCGGCGAGGAGGGAATTTAGCTGTACTCAGCTTGTGTTGTTTTCCAACCACAAATCTTAAGCAGGTTCAGCGGTGACGCCGTCTCCCTACCCCGCGACTTAGCTTGCAACGCCGGCTGCGCGCTCAGTTACTGCGATGCCTTTTTTGTTTTCTCCAAACTCCACTTGATGCATAGCTAAAAATGTGTTTTGTTTCTAGGCGATAGTGTATGAAGGCCAAGACAAGAACCCAGAAATGTGCCGAGTTCTGCTCACGCATGAAATAATGTGCAGGTAAGAGCTACCCTGCTTCCAGCTAATTAGTGATGAGAAGATGAATCTGTCTCTCAAAATCTAGGTTGAACCTGCAGCTATTTTAGGACTTAAATTTATCTTTCTTGCATTAAACAATCCCAAAATAACACAGTTCGGTGTGTGTAATTAGCAGCAAGGTCTCAGTCGTCACAGCAGTTTTCAATTTATAAAGAGTTTTCCTTAACAGCACGCTACTGGTTTGCATTTAGACTCCGTAGCCCACGAAAGGTCTCCTCACCAAAATTAAGAGTCAGTTGTAGCCTTTGCCTGTCCCCCCACAATATTCCCAAAATTATGTCCCCAGTAAAATGACAAAGCACTCATTTTTGTTTGCCTGTGGATGTGCAGGAGGACGGGAAGCCAGGAGGCTTTTGGGCTGTTGGCTGAGGCTGGGCTGCCCCTCCAGCTGCTCACCCACTGCCCATGCAGCTTGAGCCAAGCAGGCGATGCTCCCCCAGCCCAGCACTGGCTGTTTTTTGCTTTTCATCAAACTTCCCCAGGCAGATCTGGCCCTGCCCTGTGCTCTGTTCCCCTGAACGTTCCCGCCTGGGGCTGGTCGCTTAAATTCAGGACAGTCAAATATCTTCTCCCCCGGGTGCGGCGCTTCTGCCACAGGCAGCCACTTCCTTCTTCTTTCTGGCTGGTAGCGTTAGGTGAAGCCTCTTCTGCTTCCTTCCCGCTGCAGGGAAGGCAGCATCCTCTCAAAGACCCCTCCGACACCTAGTAGAGCTTGACCTTGCAGTCTCATTAAAGTTAGTGGGTGTTTTTGCATGTCTGAAAAACTCATTTGTTACATGTTATTCGATGGCAGAAAATAATTCCCTGGTGGAAGACGAGGGGTTCTTGCATAAGCTCATTGTTACAATCAGTTGTTTTAAGACTGTAAAAATGCCATTGCATGCGTTGTAACTTTTACAAAACACATTTACTAAAAAGGAGTAACTTGAGGGTAAAAACTGGTACCCACTTCTAAGAGAATAAACTTGGATGAGAGTTTCCTGGTGGGGGAGAGTCTTAGACAAAATATTCAGATGGAAACTTCTCTGCTGGTTGATTTTTTTATTATTATTTTTTTTTAGTTATGTTTCTTCATTCTTGGGGATCTGCATGTTTGGTCCTTCCCAACAGCTCCTCTCTGATAAAACCCAGCTCGAGGGCAGCTCCCTGCAATGCTGGCAGAGAGGAGGGAGCTGCTCTCCTTGCTTTGCCAGCCTGAGTGAAACCCTACGCAACACCACAACTTGCAGGACTTGAGGGATTTTAGTTTCCATATCCTATTTTTCCAAGCTGCTTCGTTCAGCAGGTTTGGCTTTTTCTGGGAAACCAGAGAGCCCGTTGAGAGCCACCCGAGAGCAGACGGGGACCTCCAAGAGGTGCTGGAGCTGCTGCTGCTGCTGGGAGCAGGGACGTTGCTTTGCTGAGGACTCCCAGCCAGTTCTCCCTTTCCAAATGGAAACCCAGTCACGCTGACAACCCATAATTGCCCTAAAATTCATTGGCCCAATTAGCACCACTTTCGCACTAGATACCTAGCTAGGAACAATTCATGGAAATATTAAAGGAGGCCCCTGACCTGATAAGGCTGAAGTGCATGCTTTGCTTTTCTCCTGTAAGAAGCTCAGTGAAACAGTGGGTGAAATTAAGCACAAGTGCCTGCGGCGTCGGGGCCTGAATGTGCTCTTAGCCTTGGGTGATGTGCTCTGTTGGCTCTTAGACCGCAAGGTTTTAAGGTAGGAATTAATCTGCCTGCAACTCTGGCTGAGCACCCAAACTTAGGAGCAGAGCCTTTGCAGCTTTACATTGTGGTCGTGCCTGGCGGAGAGGAGAGGAGAGGAGCATCCATCCCTCCCTGCAGCAGCCCCACGGGCCTCCCTGCCAGCACCGGGATGCTCTCACAGAGCCCTTGTGTAGCAGGGAGACTTACCTATGTAATGCATTAATTTTATTACAAATACTTTAGAAACATCAAGAGTAATAAATAAATGGAAACTTTACATAGGAGGCTGAGTTTTAACCAGAAGAGCTACATCAAAGATTTACAGCCGTGTCAATATAGTTTGACTGAGATAAAATTATTTCCGTTCTGGGAACGTGGAAAGATGTGCTACGTCATTTGGAGCCGTCTTTCCCTTTAATAAAGCACTTTATGCTTTTTTCGTTCTCGAAATTCGCTTAATCAGGAGCTTTATTCCTCTCCTTGGGTTTGTTTACTGCCAGTCCTGGCTTTGTGTTTCATGAGCATAAGGTGGAGGGGTAGCAAAAAAAAAATAAAAAAAAATCTGACCACGGTAGGCAAATGTGTGTCTGACGGGGTGGGGGAGATGTATTCAAATTTCTTACAGCTCATATTAGATATTCCCCATTTCCTCTTCTGCCTATACATTTGTAAGAGGGTGCTGTTTGTTTACCAGGCCGCTTGACCCTATTGCACAAATCTGTCATCTATTGTGCTGCTAACACTCTTTTAAATTGCAAATCTGATGCTCTTTAGGGGTCTAGAAGGGGAAAAAAATCTCTCTCCACACCATTCTGTTTCTCTTGATTTCTTGCCTGTTGTAAGTGGAAGTTGGGATGTGCTGAATTTGCACCAGGGGTGCAAATGCAGCCTCAATTATAAGCATAAAATTAGAGTCTGTTCCCCATTAATCAGCCCAGCTAATTGCTATGCACTACCATTAGCCATATGGTGTGAAAGACAGCTTGCTCTCCCTAAGATGAAATTTCTTCATTTCAGACATGAAATAGTGAGGGCTCTGTATTTTAAAATAGCTTGTTTTAGATATTTAATTTCTAAACAACTTTCAGCAGTGCTTTCTATCAAGGCTAACTGCACAATAAAACTTTGCATTTATGTGACAAAGCTGGGTATTTATAGTATACTCCAACTATGGCACGGATAAGACAAAGAATTCAAATGTACAGGAGCGTCCTGGCTGCGGTAGGGAAGCGGGGCTGAGGTTTGCTTCAGGTGGCTGTTTATTTCAAAGGCTTTCATTGTATTTTGTCAAATATAAAATCTATGCTGTTGGCAAAAATGCTAATAGCTGGGGAGAATTCACAGCCTTGGTGGAATTTATTAGTATTGTAGGAGCATGGGGAGGGACATCTATAGTTAATATTGCCTCAACAATTTCCATTATGAAACCTTCAGTGGCTTACAGCTTTGCCAAACTTAAACTGTTCTGGCTGAAATGTCCTTTGCAGGGTGTCAGCCCGAGGCTGACTTTCTTTGGAAAGTTTCAGCTAAAATGGTTCAGTGATTTCTGAGAATGAGGTCGGAGTAA
Organism: Anas platyrhynchos; assembly: GCF_047663525.1. Lineage (NCBI taxonomy): Eukaryota > Metazoa > Chordata > Aves > Anseriformes > Anatidae > Anas > Anas platyrhynchos. The sequence goes on along the minus strand of NC_092600.1, from coordinate 8,531,224 downwards.
AATATGGTTTTTGTCTTTGCAAAATAAAATCTTAACAGCTGTTTTGTCGAGAACCTCCCGTACCTCTGCGCTCGGGAGCGAGGAGCCCATTTGGGGCAGGGGCCGCATGGCTGTGGGCTGCAGCCCGCCTCGCCGGGAGCTGCTGCAAGATGTCCCACGCGGACTCGCTAACGACTTGTTAGAGCCTGGCAGCTAAATGATCGGAAAGTCGCATTTGCGCTGGCCACGTGCCATCACCCCGTAATTTCTCATTGTTCATTGTCCCCGCAGAAAGCCCGAGCGCACAGATACACAAAGCAGGGCTCCTCTGGGCAGCGATGCTCCTGGCTGCTGTGCCGGCTTGGGGATGGGGAGGTTTTGGGGTGCAGGGTGCCAGGGTGAGGTGGAAAACTCTTGTGTGCCCATAGTGGGGACCAGGTGGCATGGAAAAGGGATGCTCCAGCATGGGGAAGGGAAAGGGAGGAAGACGATGCGGAGCAAGGCAGCAGGAGGGCAGCAGGTCCCCAGAGGGCCGGGTTACTATTGAGGACTATTTGTTTTAAAAACAAACCAAGCAGTTTTTGCAGTTTTTTATTGTGATTCAGAGTGACATGTTGCCTGAGCCCTGGCTCCCTGTCCCACCCGGGGAGGGACATTCCCGAGGGACAGTCCAGGAGCTGGCAGTTGGAGCCTCTCACTGCACCTTCAGAGCCTGTGGGGAGCTGGAGGACTTCTTGGAGACGTGGAGAAACTCCTGGGAGTTTTAAGATTCCTTTGGGGAAAGGATTGAAAAGGTGCTGAACATTTAGGAACTTTTTCAAAGTGTTCAGTAAACACTAAAATCCAAAGCTTTCAAAGCAAGTTGAATGCTTATGCCATGAGAAGTGATCTAAAACCCAGGGTTTGTGCGATGCCTTGATTTTCTGCATGGAAAAACAAAGGTAGATGAAGCCTGTAATTCTGCTGGTGACGGGGAGGCTACTACTACTAATAAATTAATAAACCTCAGCTTGACTTTTTATTTTTAAAAGGCCTTTTGCTCAGGCCTATTGGAGAATCCTCTTGGGACACCCACACCAAGCGGAGAGGCCACCCCATGAGCAGCGCCGTGTCCTCCCTGCTCTCCAGGCCAGACTGTCCCCAGCGGCCACCTTGTGGCTCTGTCCCACTCAGGGCTAGAGCATCCCTGTCCCCGTCTCCTTTTGGGCCAGCACCCGGGAAGGTGCAGGGGGACACGGGGGTCCGCCCGGCGCGGCGGGGAGCCTGGGAACCTTCGCTCGCCTGCGTTAGTGTGGCAATTTCTGTCCCTGCAGTCTGCTGGGAGAATGTCAGGACTAGCCCTGATTCGCTTCAGTCACAAGAACTGCATTGTCTTAACTTGTGCCAACTCTGTTTCTAATTACATTTTAATCATTTAAAAATGATTAGCAGTTTTTATTGCCTTGTTTGTGGGTAAATTTTCTCACCCCACACATTCTAGCTGCACTCCAATGACAAGTCCTTTTATAGGCAAAAAAGCCCCCCGAACGTCCACATGACTATTTACCTACAGCATATTTTATTCCTTCCTAAATTTTAATGCTTTCTGGGTGCCAAAGCTCTTGCATTTTTTTGGTGGATCAATTGTGGTATTGTGCTGTAAAATTAAGCAGTTTTTTTTGGCAATCCTAAACAATGTAACTTCCACCGAAATGAAGATACCGCACATGTGTTAACTGTGAAAAGTTTCAGCCCTGAATAGTTGCCTTGAAGCTTTTTGCGGTGAAAAGAATTATGTATTTTCCTCTCTTTGAAAACAATTTTTTTTCTTCTTTTGGAAACCATGTTTAAACAGTCTGTTTTTGTAAAAGCTCACCCCCCCCCTTTTTTTTTTTGTTATCTTTAGTGTGGTTAGTTGCTTTATTGCTAATCTTGGTGGGTAACTGTATATTATTCACTCTATTGTTCAGCAACACAAGAGAACCTTTGTCATACTCCCAACAGGGCTATTTATATAGCATGGCACTTCTGCGGGCTTCTTCCTGCGCTGATGTTCCTCCACCTTTTTGGGAAAAAGAAAATAGTCCACCCGAGCAGGAGGGCAAGTAGCGGGTGGCTGCTGCGGGATGCACAAAGCCGGCTGCTGACACACGGTGATGTGCAGGCCCTGGGACACCGCTTGAAATGAGCACGGTGCTTCCCAAAGGCATGTGGCACACAGCTGGGGCTCACCAGGAGTTCTGCTGAGCAGCAAAGTGTACCCACGTCTGGCCACGGAGAGCTGAGGGGGTGGCCCCATGCTCCACCACTTGGTGCCACCACGGGGTGCCGTCCCCATGCCCGGCATCTCTGTTCCTGTCCCCAAGCCCTCACCCTGCAGAAACCAGGATCTGGTGTCCAGTTCTCACAACAAAGGCTTGTCCCCAGCCATTAACATCTCTGTGCAAATGCTGAGCCACCTTTGTGAAAGTCCTAGCCTTAAGGCCAGTGATGGTGCCAGGCTTTGGCAGACAGAGCTGGTGCTTCACGTGCTGGCTTTGCACCCGACCTGCTGCAGGCACCAGCCACAGAACGGTGCTCTCCTGGCACAAACAGACACCAGCGTGCTCCAAAAACTAGGGAAATGGGCAAACTCCCACATAACAACCCAGCAGTGTTTGCATTTTAGTTCCCCCCTTAGCAGCAATATTTCTTAAAGGGAGAATAATTGTGCTTTTGGATTTCGGGGGGAGGTTTCCCGGCAGCTGAGACTTCAGCTCTGTGTAAAAGTAGGAAAACTGTGCGGCCACATAACGTAAGTGGTAAGCAAATGTAAAAGCTGTGTTCACCTTATTCTGAGTGCATATGTATATGGGACAACTGTTAAACCCCATGGATAAAAGACCACGAATAGACAGGTCTCCCTGTTTCGGATGATCCTTGAATTATTATTTGTGAAAGGGGCAAAACCCCTCTCTTTTTATATTTTCCATTGTTAACCAGCTGTGCAAGAAGTTAAACACAGTAATTAACCCATATGTGACCCGCTGCATTTGACTGATTTCCAGGCAGGGACGGAGCGGTAACTCTAGCCGGCAATTTGAACCCACCATGTTCGTAATGATGATTTTACAGTGTAATGGTCGCACTAAATCCTTTCACTTTTGCTCTGTAGCCGCTGTTGTGACAAGAAAAGCTGTGGCAACAGAAATGAGACTCCATCAGATCCAGTGATAATTGACAGGTAAGGACTGCTATTGTTTCCTTCGATTTGCTTTTTTTTTTTTTTCTTCTTTTCCTCCTCATTATAATGAAACACCTGCCCTGTGTTGCTAATGGGGAAGAATTAGGAGTATATATGGAGGAAATTTTGTTTTTGATACCAAATTAGTTGTGCTTTGCAATTGCGATTGTCATGGAAGGGCCATATGGAGGCTAACGGAGCGACCTGCTCGTTGGAGGGCTCCAGTGCTTGCAACTGATTCATGTGCATAAAGAAGAGATTTTTCTTTCTGACTTTCTGTGGCTCAATTCACATGCTGTGCCAGGGAAGCTTCAGGAATAAAATAATAATAGTTTGTGATTTATGAAATGTGGTTGGGTGCTTATAAATATTTAACTTTTATTTGAAAAATGTTTGAATCATTATCACTTTTAGCTACAGTAGTTCTGTTGGGTGCAATCCATCTACATTTTAAGGTTTTTATTTATGCATAAAAACAGTTAAAAAAATAGATCTGCAAACTAAGGGTTTTTTCTCCTGTGATTTTCTTTGGTTGGAATACTATTTTGACTGTATTGTCAGTTGATTAATTCGTTTTTGCCCATCTTAATTATTGTGTTTTTAAACAGATCCATATTGCTAATCTGACATCACCGAGTAAATCACTGTAGCACAATACATCTATTTTAGTTGTTCTGAGCCATGTGCAGTTTCTGTGCTTGCAAATTATGCAAAATGGTACCAAATAGTCATTTTTACATTTTAATTGTCAAAAATCATTGTACGAAGCCGTGCGCAATAACCAGGTTATTATGCAGCATTACTCTATAAGAGTTAAATGGCCATGAAGTACTGAATCTGTCTGTCATCAGCTGGGGAAAGCAATACCACTGCGCTAATCTGCGCGTACAGGGACCCTGAAGGGAAACTATCTATGCATACAGGAGCGGGAGTATGGAGTGGCGTGCTTCTCCTGGTGTTATTGTCTGAGTTAATGTTTGCTATATGAGGTTCAAAGCGCCTTCCATGCCAGCATGCGTGGTTTTATGACAAAAGGTGAAAGGGTTCGGTGTGTGGAGTGCCAGGCAGGGAGGAGGGGGGTGGCAGAGCCTGGCCGGGCACTGCGCTGCTGCAGGCTGCCAGATTGATAGCTCTGGGTTGAATTTGTTAAGAAAGTGCATACATTGGAAGCTTATCGCAGGTGTTTTGATTAGCTATAATCAGTAATCCCGAGAATGTTTAAATCTCAGAAGATGTATCTACCTATTTTAACTAGGCGTATTTTCATCTTCTGTGAGCATTAGGTAGCACCAGGGAAAGCAGGGGAAAAAAAACCCACTGTGAAATCTGTATAGAGATGTGTTTTATAAGCATGCTGCAGACCTGAACACTATAAACATGGTGTTAGAGTGGCATTTTGAGCGACATGAAAGCTACAAAATTCACATGAATTTTTCATTGTACTGGAAAGTGAGATGTTAAGATGCTAATGGCAGGTTTACGGAAATATTTTGTTTAACTATCTAGTATGCAAAACTGCTAGTTGCAAATCATTTAAAATTATGAAAGCCAGAGATGCTGTCTGTTACATGCTTATAAACAGAGGGAAACTCTTACATGAAAAATCAGACTTAGCTTCCTAGCAGTGATCAATTCATCAGTATTTACATAATCGATGCAAAAGATTCAAATTCTGAAGATTATATTTAAAACACAACTAAACATGATTTAAGGCTCATCTTACAAGCTTTACCTCACCACCTGCACTAAATCACATTTGGCTGGTGAATGGGTTAAGCTTTTAAGTTCTTCACTTGGTTTTAAATTGTGACTTTGATACAGAAGGTTGATATGACTGTGGTTTGAATAACATTTGATTTTGACCTGTTCCTGTGGGTTGCAGTGGTATAAGAAATTTGACTCAGCAGTACTGTAATTAGCCCTCCCCGTGTTTTTGAAACAGGATTGTGTTACCTGGATTGCATTAGTGTGGCTTCTATTGTTGCCGCTTCGCATCTGTCCCAGTAGGGTACTTAAAACCTTTTCTTGGCCAGGGCTAGTTCAAACAATTTAGGCCAAATAAGTATGTGCTTTATACAGTTAGTGGCTTTAGTGATGCTTCTTGTGACATTTATCCTATTCATTTTTTTCCTCCCTTTTGGTTTGGAAAGGATGAAGCGATCTATGTGGAGCCTTTTTACCTTAAAATGAGCCTGTTAAAATTGTTCTAACACTGAAACGCCTGCACAAGTCAGCACATGTGTTTAGTTGTACTCTATTGTCACTTCTGCATGCACACAATTTTAAACTATTATGTCAATTGATATGCAAAACCATATTTAGCTATTTTTATTTGCATGTGAGCTTACAGAATTCATTTACCATTTGGGCTAAAGCACTCCCACATGCCTTACAGTCTGATAAAGCCTCGCCTATGGATTTAATCTAACTCTTGCATCAAATCCTACGAATCCACAGAGTCTGACCTAACATAGAATTTACAATAAAATCTATCTACGGGATTTTTGACATATGTACTTACATGGAAATGCTATCCTCTTCTTACATGCTGGAATACTATTCTGGATTGATTAATTCTCTTTGATGAGGCTAGAGAAACTTGGGATAGAGGGAACTCAGTCTTTGTGGTGGTTTAGTTAACTTGGCGAAGAGGCTCTCTGGCAACTTCAAAGTTACATGTGTTGTGTTCTTTTTCAAACCCTAGATGTATATGAAAAGTAAATCGCATATTTTTATTTAATCAAAATGTGGGATTTAAAAAAAAAATCTGTAGTTGCGTTTGAAACAGGATATGACTTTATCCTTTGTAAAATTGCTTTATAGTTTGCCCCATTATAGTATCAGCGGATATAGCAGTGAAAGGGACCTAAAGAAATTTATACTCATAGAGCGATCTAAATTTTCTCTGGAGAACAAAATAAATCTCTTATGCTTATAGAGAGCAGTCATTTCAAGGAAGTTTCTTGGAAACCTGTGTGTGTCTGAATCATCTCCTTAGCATAGCCTGTATATTTTATCACTAATCCAGTTACATGTGTTCAGATGAAGCTCTGATGAACAGGAACTCATTTTAAAAGGGGTATTATTGTCACAATACAAATGCACAATTCCTCCTACAAGTACAGTAGCAGGGCTGTATTGTAATCATACTTAAAGAAAACACAGAGCACTTCCTGTTATTAAATTAAATTCTAGATTGATTTAACATTCAAATTGTAACTCATATTTGAATTTAAAAGGTTTGCAATAAAATTCCTGTGAAGAAATTGAATAAATTGTAGTTTTATTACCACTCTGGATATCCTGGTGTCCTAACCTTTTTCCTTATAGTTATCTTAGTTCAATAAATAAAACCTCATTAGACTATTCCCATTTCAACGAGTTTATTAAATTTTACAGGAGTAATTAGCATAAGCTGTGCTAATTTTTCTGGAAGACTAATGAGAGAGCTTCCTAATTAGGTTTGCTTTGTAAGAATCAGAAAAGATGATAATGACAAAAGTCACATAGGGGAGAAAGTGGGGCTTTAGATTATTCCTTGGTTCAGGAAAGAGGCTCCTCTCTCACCGTTCTGCTCCAAACTCTTAAACCCAATTTACCACTGTGGGGACCAGTATTTAGTGGTGTTACCCATGCCTGTGGGGGATTCCTTACCTTTTATGGCTGGATCCAGTAAAACAGGAGCCCTATTGACAGATAAAATAGAAATGAGCACCGCAATCCCAAATATAGTGGCGGAAAAGGCTCTGCACTGAGGATCATGCTTTGCCTCCCGACCCTGCACGCCAGGGTGCGATGCTGCAGGGACAAGGGGCTGTGAACAGCCTGTGTGGCAACTGCTGCTCCATCCCAAATCTTGCTTCTTCCCACTGTACGTCAGCAGGCTGATGCTGTGACCTGAAATCGACTTTGCTGAGGTTTGCTGATGAGACCTACTTCAGGAATTTCTTGCTTGGAGAGACTTCCTCGGGCTGGGTTGCAGGATGCTGAGCTTTGTGCAGGAGCTGCCCAGGGGCTCTGTGCCCAGCACGGGAAGGACAAGGGGCTCTCCTGTCCCTGGTCTAGCCAAGGCATTGAAGCTCTTCATATGCCAATTCAAGTGCTGCTTCTGAGGAATAAGGCTCCCTCTGGCTTTGCAGAAGTGGCTGATGCATTTCCAATGTGATCAGAGCTCTTGTCAGTGGAGCAGGGGTGGGAACTTACAGACTGCAGGCTGTGATATTCTTTCTGCTTTATTATCAGATGACACAGAGGGGTTTTAATGCACGGCCTGCTGCTGCACGTGTTGGAAAGGCCTGTGCACTTTCGACACCTGCTGTACAGGATGCTCGGCCGGGCCGCCTGTGATCCCTCCCCAGCACATCCACCCGCTGCGGCTACAGAGGGAGCTGGCATTCCTACAGATGTTTCTGAGATCTTTCAGGCCTTAACCTGACAAATTTTATGTTTGTGGGTAGGATTTCATTGTGCAATGGCATGAAAAGAGGCGTGAATGACTTTCAATGTCTCCGTTTTACTGCTTTACAAGTCATCGCGCAGTGGATTGTATTTTACGGGCCCGATCATCTTTTCATCCTAAATAGCAGGCAGGTGGAAAAGTGACATGCAGGGCTGCATCGCCCTCTCTGCATCCTCCCCCTGAAGGCACTTGTTGGGCGGATGTGGCAATCACTGCCTCCTGCAGCAGCTTTCTGTGCTGAACCCAGCTGTGGTGGGGTGGGGGCAGGTGCTGGTGTCCCGCTCCCCTCCTGGGGACCGTGCTGCAGGAGGCTGGGGGCTGCATCCCACCTCAATCCCTGGGCACTGTGTGAGGCTTTGTCTCAGAGCTGTGCTGGTGAAACCCTCTGGGCCCCTACAGAGGACGGGCAGAATTTGGCCTGCAGCATTTCGCGCGAGCTCCCGGAGCCTGTGAACCCGTACATTGCTGAGAGGGGAGGGACGCCAGCAAACATCCTCGAGGACTTGGTTATGATTGACGCATCTGAAAAGCATTACCCTAAACATTTCCCACATGACTCAGGCAGCCAAAGGCACTTTGAGACTTCGTGAGATACATGGGAGACTCTGATCAGTAGATGCTTCTCTCACGGTGAATCAGGCCAAAATACTCACACCTCTTCCAAGGCTGCTAATAGTGTCTGTCCTCTTCGTGGTGAAGAAATCACCAGAGCTGGGGATAACTTTGCAAGGGCCCTTGCAAAAATCCCTCTCGGTTTCAGTCTCTGCGGGTTGGCACGTATCTCTGTTGCTTCAAAATTCATTTATTTTGCTCTTGGGGTTGAGTGAACTTGGTCAGGGTCAAAGCAGCTCCCACTTATTGTTTGCTTCATTTCTCCTCCCCCACCCCCGAGTATAGGAATTTTTATATAATTTCAAAACTATTATGCAAAACCTTAATTTGGTCTCAGCTTCACTTCAGGAGGTTTGTGAATTTCTCAGAAAACCTGTTCTGAGTTTTCAGTTTGTTATAAAACCCCAAACCAGGCAAGTTTTATGTGGTTTTGGGTTTCACTGCAAACATTTCACACTACTCTAATAGTTGCTTGCTTCTCTCAGTGATGCCTTTTGAATCTGCAGCTAGCATTTTGGGCTTTATTTCACCATGATCTTATGCCTGATTATTACTATTTAATATGGTGGTGCTGTGACAGGGGCTCCTGTCACACAGGAGGCTCATTGTGCTGGGCACTGTGTGCTCCCCAGGCAGGTCGATGAGCCCATACCTGAAGTGGCTCTCCTGACACAGTTTACAAATTTTTCTGTGGAGAACAAAAAACTTAGTCTTGCATTGAATTTCTGGGGATTAGGGAAGCTGAAGACTCGATTGCTTTTGGCAGTGGGCTGTCATCTTTAGTGCCTACCAACAGCTCCTGGGGACAGGGCCAGCTGTGCTTCCCATGCTCTGTCAGTCCAGAGGGGTTATTTGGGTGTGTGTGGGATGTGCTGGACCTGCTGCCTTTGAAGGTGATTGTGAAGACCTCATGAATTTGGGCATGGGCTGGGCCATGTTTCCCTTTGCTCACAAAGGGTGCTATTTGTGTCCTGTGCCTTAGTATCAATTCCACCTGTGTCCCGAAGCAGGGAGGGTGTGCTTGGCACACAGGCCACCCTGCACAGCTCAGGGTCAGGTTTTCTGTTTTCAAGAGTGGGGACTTTGGGGAAAAAATACTGGCTTTTTCCTCCTATGGACGTACGCAACGTTTCTAGTGTGGGTAAATTTCCTGTCTCATCTTAACACCTGATTTATTTCTGCATTTGCTGCTGCAACGGTAATGCACACATAACTAGCCAAATAAGAGCAATAGGAAAAGGTATTTGCAAAGATCATCCTCAGTTTTAATGCAGATTAGCTAAAATTGTTCTGAATGTGAAACAAGTGTCTTATATCTAGCGCAGCATTTACTGGGTGAGAACCTAACCTGCTCTGCTCTGCTGGAGCTCAGGCGTATGAGTGGTTTTCTTCCTGTGAGCAGTCATAAATGTTTGCATGTTCTAGCCACTGAAATGTATTCTTATAAGTAATTGGACACATCTACCAAAATATCTATGCTAAATTCAAGTTTGCTTTTGCCTGCTGAACGTAAATATTTTTAATATAACAACTAATAAAGTTAAAGGAGAGGAAGAAACAATTGTAGGTTTCTGTGTAAATCACGACTGAGATAATTTTCTAGAAATGGATTTTACATCGTCCCTGTAGCACTAATGGTAAACACTGGTATGAATTTTCTCTGCAGCATCAAGGTGTTTTCTTTCTTTTTTTTTTTTTTTTTTTTTTGTAACAGTTCTGGAAAAGTACAGAAATCCATACAAAGTTCCCAGTGTGTCCCATTAGCAACTTTACATAGGTAGCTTGTGATCAGAATATATTACTGTATCAAATGAGTGTTTACTTTTTTTTTTTTTTTTTTCCTAAAGACAGTATTTTAGAGGTTTTTAAAGCACAACGAATAATTTTCTACCCACTTTTTAAAAATAGTGTTTGGAAATAGGAAATGTGAAAACATATTTTTTGGTGCAGTTAATATGCGAATTATATGAAATTAGTTATTAAAAGGCTTTATTTCAAGTCACTGAAATTACATACCGGACAGTCGTAAGGTGACCCAGATATAGAGCCTTTCACTGCAGCCACTGAAGCGCTATGAACAGTGCTGTTTTGTCTTTGGTTTCTTGCTGCCTCTAAAGGTGTAGGCAGATGAAGATAACTTTAAAAAGAGCGATTTCTCCAATTACAAGCTTTTGTCCAAGAGAAAAGAGAGATTTTTTATTTTTTTTTTATTTTTTTAGTCTAGCAGCATTCACTATAACAAAATTAAATTCCTTTAATCTGACAAGAAGCCGAGTTTGGCACTGAGCTGGGATTTTTGGACAGAGAGCCAGCAGGAGCTGCTCTGTGCCCCCTGCTGTGATGGGATGGGGTGGTCTGGGACCTGGTGTCCCTGCGTGGTGAGGAGCGGGGTCCCCAGCCCCTGCCTGGTGGTCGGGGCAGGGGGGGCAGCTGAGCCACAGCCCCCAGCAGGCACCTGGCTGGGTCCAGCCGGCTTTGTACCGATGCGGTGATGTCCAAAGTGGCATTCCTCAACTACGGCATCTTGCTAACCGTCTGAGGCACAATAGTTCTGTAATGTAATATAAAAAGTAATGGTGTTAGCTAACACATCCTTAATAAGATATTGTCCGCTGCTCTGCCATATGCTCCCGAGCAGGCTTTCCCTCTGTGGGGCTTTTGAGTTCTCTCAATAAGATTATTTCAAATACTCTAATCCTGAATCATTGACATGAATACAAAAGCCTAGTGACATCTAATAGATGCCTCTTAGCTTTGCTTTTCCTCTTGTTCCTTTCCTTTTTCTTCTCTTTTTACCTGACAAAAAGCTTACAGACACTTGGGCTCTGTCTCTCAGTACCAGCATGTGGGTCCCCTCGTGAAATATAAAGGAGGAAAAAGGGCTGACATAGGGCTGATAAGCCACAGAGCAAAGGACCATAGATTAAAAGTAAATGCCAGTAAATCCTACCCTGTACACTCAGTTGTTCTTTTATTGTTTTCTTTAACTCTTCCAGTGCCTATACCAGGCCAGAAAGAGATGAAAAATGGGGTTAAAAAAAGGTGATGCTGCAATGCCTTAGTGCTGTCGGGTCCAAAAGCCAGCTGCACACTTGGGTTTTCTTGGCTCTCCTCTTCCCTTGACTCTCTCATCAGAGTTGCAAACCGGTTCAGCTAATCACATCATTCAATGCTTAGGTCATTTTTCGAAGATTAATTTTTTTTCATCTTTTCAAAAAAAAGGGAAAAAAGAGAGAGACCCCAAGTGACGTGATTGTGACCCTGGAAAGCCTAAATATTATCTAAAGTAAATGTTAGGAAGAATTAGTATCCCACTGTGAGTGTCCAGCAGTAAAAAAGGATTTGCTTCTTGTTAGTGCTGTCTCAATGACTGCTGGAGAGAGAAAAGCTGTTCATTTACTGATTCCAGAACTTGGCTTTGGAAAAACTACTTGGTACAGGACACAGCCAGGGGCTATAGTGGGTTAAAAGGAAACTGCGTTCAAAATGTAATCATTTTCCGTAATTTTCTCCATGATTTTGCTGGGAGCCTCTCAGGCTTTCCTGACCAGGATAACTATCCACTTCCACCCAGTTGAGTCAGGTCTTCTCTGTAATCTCCCTGAATATAATCTTTCAGTTGGATTTTTTGGCATCTGCATCACTACATAACCATTGGCTGCCTTCCCAGATGTTAAGTCACTTTGATAAGTGGATGTTAAAAACCACTTTACCTAGCTCAGATTTTGTAGAAAGATGACACAAGAAGAGGAGAAATGTATTCTGTATTCATTATAAAGTTCTTTGCTCTAAAAGAAGAAGAAAATTAGCCACACTCAGAGCTATTAAGACCTGATGTTAGCGTCTCCCCCAGCCTGCTCTGTGCGCCTCTACATTGCTCGCACGTTCCTGCGTGAGCCAGGATTTGGCCACAGACGTGTGCCTGCCCTGTGGCATGTTTTGGCTGGGGGAGAGAGGAAGGATCTGGACATGATTTGTGCCCCACTGCCAGTGTCAGGATTTGGTGCTTTTTTGAGAAAAACAAGGGAGTCCCATGCATTACAACGGAGTTCCCTGTGTAAGCTGGGACTTTTCTGGCCTCAGAATTTATTTCTCAAGATGGGGTTTCTGACAGAAACTTCTTTTTTTTTTTTTTTTTTTTTTTTTTTAACTTTTTTTCTCTTGTCTCTGGTCTTGGGTTTCCGTTGGCACCATGGGCTGGTGCCACTGGTGGGTCTGGAGGCCCTGCTGGGCTGGCCAGGCTTCCACTGATGCTGCAGGAGGGGCTGCACAGCAGTATTGAGAGGCGGCCTTGCCCTAAGGACCTCGGCAGGAAAGGCAAGACCTTGGCTGCACGTGCCTTTTATCTATCTTCTAATCTATCTATCTATACATTTATTTATTTTAAAGCATAGTGAGCTCAGCACTAGTTCTGGCATTCTGAAAAATGGAATAAACTGTACCACGGCGTAGGAGGAAAACTCCTCACAAAACTCCATTATGTGTACGCAAATTGTCGTCTTGTATCCTGTGTGGCAGGAGAGAGGAACTTCTCTTTTTCTTTCCAAAGGATTGCCCTGCTGTGACAATGGTAACTTAATTTGTCAGAAATTACAAGAACATTAATACATCATGCCCTAATGCGTCATTAGTGCATTAATACTTTCCGAGTCATCGGAGTTTTTCTAATAAATGCCTTCAAAGTCGGCTGGGCATTCATAAATTTGAGTTTTCAGTATGATAATTGTAATTGAGACACCTATTTTCTGTGATTAATTCTTGGAGTCGGTATATAACAGTCAGTGCTGTTGACATTCGCAGCCACCCGCACTTGAAAGAATAACACGGCGTTAGTTAATATTTGCGTTATTGTAAAGTGGCATGATTTAAAAAAAAAAATAATACGGGAGACTGTTCTCAGGGAAACAAAAGAGAATTTTGGGAATGCTTTTTGCCATGGAAACACAGTTATCGCTCATTAATCTGTCACGTATGGAACAAGTTCCAGACTACAACACACTTCAGTGCGGCGGCGGTCCCGGGGGCTTCGCCTCCTCGCCTGCACTCCCTTTAACCTGCCGGCAGCACCGCAGGGGTTAAGGGCTGCAGCCCGCTCCCACAGACCCCATTGTGTGCATGGTTGGCTCCCAAAAAGTGGGGTTCCCCCCAGCTCGGGGCCACCTGAGGGCTGGACCCCACCACCTACCCGCAGGTCCCCAGGCACCCATGGGGTTGGGGGAGCTGACCCCATGGTGCTGCTCTCCGGCTTTTGGGCACGAGGGTGTCTCCAGGAGGAAGGAAGTTTTTTTTCCCCTTGGTTTCCAAGATAAGGTGTCATTCATGAGAGTGGCGTGCTGAACTAATCAGGTTAATTGAGAGGCCCTGAATAGCTCTCATTGAGCGGATCCCTCCTTCCTGCTCAAGGCAGATAGTGCAGACGGAGAGATTACAAGTGCTTTAAACTCTTTCTTGCCATCTCTGAATTTCACACCCATTTTGGGATGATGAGGGTCAGAGCATATGCGTGACACAGGGGCTGTACAATTTAGCTTTGCTGGGAGCGAGGTGTTTTATTTTTTTATTTTTTATTTTTTGTCATCATAATTATGATTATTTCTTAGCGCTGCCAGATCCTCAGATCTGAGCATTTCTCCTGATGCCAGCAATGCCCTACTGATTTACACAGGCTAGGGTGGTGTAAATTGCTCCACCGTTTTTGGAACGATGGAGAGGACTAACCCAGTCGCATGGCTGGCTCTAGATTGACCTGCTCCCAAGTGTTGTTAATATTAAAATTATTTCAGACCTAACTCATGGCAGGGCTGCAGGAAACATTAATTTTAAAAAGATGTTTTCAGTGTTTGAAGCAGATAGCAGTTGGTTTTATTGCTTTTATGGTATCATTTCCCTTTAAACCCTTCTAATCGAAGTGGCTGTACATAATTTTATTCAAGTTTACCAGAATGCGAAAGCATTTCCCTCTGGATGCTCTTGCCAAATTAGGAACATCCAGGCTCCAAACCTCGCTCTAATCTTCCTACTCACCGCAGTCTATTACATTTTCTTTGCAAATATTGTAACCATTAGAGTGCAGGAGAGAGAATTTTCAGGAAAACAAATTCCCCCAAAGTGGAGCCCCCCAGCCCCATTCCCCAAACCAAACTGGTTGCTTGGCTCAATTTAAGCATCAGTGCCTCTGTTGCCCCCTCCCCCCGGCTGCTTTTCCTTGGAAGTTTCAGGAATGACTTTAATTATCTCCACAATCAAATTCTCACTGCTGTCCCTGTGAAAGCGTGTAGTCATGGATTGCTGGGATTATTTTCTTTAGCACTTGGGGATAGAGAAACTGGTTGTTTCAAAATGAGAACCAGCTGGGTTCTCATCGCTGGTGTTTGGAGGGAGCCACACTGCACACCAGCCCGGCGCTGAGCGCAGCCCTGAACCCAGCCCCCAGATAAGTGCCGTTGCGTTTGCCACATGTTATTATGCAATATTGGGGCTGATTTTGTTTAGTGCATCAATACGCATCTTCGGGGTGGCTGCAGGCAGAGCTCGCGCTAGCGCCTCGCAAAACTCGGTGCAAAAACTTGCCCTGCCAGGGACATTGCTGGGCTCCACCTGCCTAAAATGTAGAAAATAAAATTAGCCCCCCGGTAAGAGATATTAGGCATGTGTTCTGCAGATGACAGGTAAGCAGGTAAACTCCTAAAGAGATCGATACAACAAAAGAGGCAGCAGAGAGAACTTCTCTTATCTAACATCTTTTGTTGCCATAGAAGACAAGCTGCAGGGGTGATGCTCTTCCTTTCTTTCCAGCTTGGAGAAATTACTTATTTGTCATACCTTATTAATCTGTTTTAGTGCCAAATTCAATTTGAAATTAGGACCATACATCTAGTCAGAAATTATATGACCTGTGATTTTGGCTGAGTATTTTGTCACAGGGAAAGGTGCAGAAATCTTCATTTGGTTATGAGGATGTAAAATTGGAGATACTTCACTGGATTTAAGGTAGCTGCTCTGGATTTCCATGTTTAAAAGAGACAAAAGCATTCATTTTTTGGAATACAAGGATTTGTATTTATAGTTTACTTACATATTAAAAAGCTGTATAAAATACAGACATATCTATAAAGTTTCTACATTTAAGGGTTCTCTCACACTGGCACACGTGCAAACAGCCTGTGCTTTGCAGCAAACTGTTGTTGGGATGGTTTACATTTCAAATAGTCTCATAGTGTGATTTTTGAAATGAAATAGTGACTCAATCGGTAGCTCATGTTGAAAGTCCAGAAAAGAAGTCTTCCAGTTCCTTTATTATAAAGAAAAAAAAAGTTTATAGGAAAGGAAATGATTGATTGCTCAGCTTTGAACAGATACTTTTATATGATTTGATTTCTGTAATGCCTGAAATATAATGACTTTGACTCTATTAATATCCCCTTTAGCACAACCAAATTATTTTTTTGAAAGATGAAACCATTTAGCTCTGAACATGCTTAGATCATACCATGACCTAAATATGCTCATGTATCACACATACATTGTTTTAGGGTTTTAGGCTGAAACAAATATTCTGCAGCCACTGTGAATCTAACATTTTATAGGTTTTCAGTTCTGCACTTTCTCCTGCTGATACATTTATTCAGTGTTTCAATTTATTGTCTTATATATATGTATACACATACTCAGTGTGGTTTTGTATTTTTTTTTTAATCCGGATTTTCTATATATTTTTTTTTTCCTTTCAACAAATAACTGCTGCATTTCCAGTCACTCAAATTTGGACAGAATTTTACTTCCTGTTTCAAAGGTCAAGGAAAGCTGACCTCAACAGCAGTGTTGAGGCTGCTGAATTATTCATATCATTGACTTTGTGTCAGCTTCCACATTTGTGCAGAGGGATGTTTTATTCATTTATCTCATTTAGGGACCTGCTCTGCACCTGTTTCTACCATTAAGTACCCTGTAATTTGCATTTGATGCTAATTTAGTTTCATATCAGCCTGGTCCCCCCTTGTTAATTTAATTTTCTAAGACCCTTTTCATTACAGTAGAAATGTTTCCCTCTTTAAAGCAAACATCTATACAAGTAATTGTGTAAACTGCCTTTTAAATAATATCTTTTAGAAGATTCCATCGTTTAATTCCTTAATTCCTATAATTAGCCATGGTTTGATTAATGTTTCAAAGGGTTAAATTAAAATGCAGAATTACTCAAATGCATACTTGAATAATTTTCTCTCTGCTGATAACAGTTTCTGCACTGCTGCCTTTATTCTACTCATGATTCTGAATATTACGTGTACTAACAAGCGCTAATTTTCCTTATGTAGTGATTTTATTCTGCTAACCAGTAGCTGTTTTTTAAAATATAATTGTTGGAAACTCCGTATTGCCAGCGAGGCACTTAATTTTTCTTCTGAGGGGCTGTAAACAGCTCAGGAGAGATGCTGCAACAGAGGAGCTGCGCTGGGTTGCTTTCCAGATTGCAGGAAACTTAAAGGGATCCTTTATTTTGCCAACAAGCATCGCCGCTGTGCTCTCACAGACAGTGCAACCAGCTCTGGCTGCTACAGACAATAATTTGGGAATGTTTACAACCGTTGCGGATTTGTTTGTGTAGGTGAAAACGTACATATGCTGTGATCCTGCAGGGTGAAGCCTCACACAACTGCCACCTCCAAGCCCATTTAAGCATTTCCAGTGCAGGAAGATGGCACTGGGGTAAATAAATGTCCACAGGGCCTACAGTGGGGGACTCAAGTTCCTTTGCTGCTGCCCATGGGTTCATTTAAAAAAACCCTGGGGAAAAGCAGCTGTGCTCCAGCATAGAGGCATTCTGGCATTAGCTGTTCTGCCCACCAGAAGGTGACAATCCTGCTCCTCCAAGTCCCTCTGATGTCATTGTGAGGCTGGGGAGAGGTGCCTGCAGGTTTGGGCTGAAAAGAGGCTATTCTGTGCCTAGGCTTTTGGGTTGAGCCTGGGGGCTCCCACTGCAAGCAGTGGGTGACTTGGGGCTGGGTCAGAGGCTGGCGTTGGTTGTGATACCCCTAAAGACTGGCTGGTGTTGCTTAATGATGAGCCCGAGACTCTGGCTCTGGTGCTGCTATAGTATGAGGATTGCAAATCCAAAATAGGATTTGAAACTAAACCTCTGTTTTTGCCTTGCCCTTGGGATGTTTTGCCTTTACCCTGGTCACAAAGATGCCTTGTGGGCTCTGTTTGTGCTGGTGGAGACCCCCAGTGCTGGTGCCAGAGGGTCCAGAGTGGGCTGGTTTGGGAGATGCACCCCAAAGTGCTGCTGGCGTGGGGGCACCAGGGGTGGCTGACCCAGCGGGCATGAAGCTGAGTACCCCCAAACCATCACCTCTCCAAGCAGCCCCCAAATTCAGGCATTTATAATTGCTCCCCCTTTATTTTATCATATACTCACAATAACAACCTTAGCGTGGGGTATTTCCTGAGTATTAATGACCAGCTGGGGTTAATGGCCCTTGCTTGTGCCTTCAGCCATCAGCTCCTCCCGACTGGTCATTAATTCCCAGGAAAAGCCCTCTGTGGAGGTCATTATTGCTTAATTATCTCCATACACTTTAATGCCAGTTTTGACAATGTACAGTCTCATACTTTGAGTTATAGGTACTTTATAATTCATTAAATAGCTTATCATTAAAACTGCAGATGATCTTGATTATTATTTATTAATGTTTTCCCTTTGATTTTTTTTTTTTTTTTAAATCTGATGCTCCCATGCTGTAGTAAGGAGGGGACAAATGTAGATGGGGTACGGTGCTGATGCCAAAAACTGTTGTGCTGTGGCTGGCCCTGTCTGGAGGGATCTCCCTGGCTCTGAGACACCCCCTGCCAGCAGCACCAAGGGCTGGGCACCCACACCTGGGCTCTGAGCAGCTGTGTGCGTGGTGAAAGGCTCAGGGCTCAGCTCGTTTAGCTCGTAAGGTCCAGCAGAAAGAGCTGAGAGCAGCGATGTGAGGGCTGGAGCTCCCTGTGCCCGCCCTGCGTCATGGAAGCTCTGGCAGGATCCACCACGCACTTTTTGGCAGTTCTGGCCTCACCTTTCTTCTTACCCTGGACTTGACATAGACTTGACATAGACCTGGGGGCAGCCTTGGGAGCCTTTCATAGCTGGGTGAGTTGTTCATGCACTGAGGTCTTTTGGGGTTCATGGTTTGGCCCTTTTTTTACCAACAGCACCAGTTCTTTAGTGTGTTTTTATGCACTTAGGTGGCATAGAAACTAAACGGGACAGGCTTATCCCAGGCAGAGGGACTTTAAAGTCTACTTTTTAATAAGAAAGTGCCCTCCTTCCTCCTGGGAGAACCTTATCTTTGTCACTCAGGCGTCTCTCTGAGGGGCACGGCAGCTCCTCGCTGCAGCTGCTCTGGGCCTTGCACCTGCACGAGCAGCACCCCGGGGTGCTGCAGCTGCGCTGGGTGAGCACCCGCGTGCTGCATGGCCGTGCCTTGGGTCCCTGCTCCTGTAATGACCTGTGGGCTATGGCCAGCCAGCTTTCAGTGCCAAAAGGAAAAGCCTGAGGAGCTCTGACACGTTCAGGTGCCCTCATTTGGCTAACGCTGACTCTGGGTGAACTTTTCTGGCTTATTTCCCCAGTCATGCAGCCTCCCACCCCTCACGGAGTTCTCCCCTATTTTCTATTTTTTCTTTCCCCCATGCTTCACAAGTGAACTGCCTGGGATTACAGGACACTAAACCCTTGTGTCCAGCCCCTCTGAGATTTTGGTGTGCAGGAGCCCTGCAGGATGCGTGGTTTGCACCAGGGGCGATGCCTGAGGTCGGGGGCTCAGGGGCCACGGTGTTGCCCCGTGCCTGGGGCAGATGGCAGCAGCTCTCCATTAGCCTGAAAGCTCTTCTGGGTATTTGCTCCCCATACGCCCTCAACGCTTACGTTTCTGCCACTCTCCCCAGCCCCTGACAGCACCAAGCTGTTTAGACAACAATAATACCGATTTGGAGCTGTTTTCTGTTACCCTGTTACTCTGTCAGCTTTGTGTTTGCTGGAGGAAAAGTTCTGTGTGGATGTGAAACTAGTGGCCTCGCTGAGCTGTGCCATTGCCTTCGGTGGAGGCCAAGATTTCACCCACCGTATTTGCTTTTCTACCTCTGAGCTGCGTGTGTTTACAAAACCTCCTTCTGAACTGCTATAAACCGCCCGAGCAATCCGCCTCCCAGCCCGTGCTGGCCTTCTCCAAAAACCAGTCTGTTTTGATTAAAATCATAATGTCATTTGAAAGCGAGGAAACAAACAAACCCAAAGCCCTGTGAAAAGTTTGAAAGCAGCGTGTTGCTGCTGAGAAAAATCAAAAAATATATATATAAAAAAATATCAGCAGGTCTCCTGTTACCACTGTCAGGAAAGTCCAACGGCTTGAAGCTGGTGAAGAGCTGCAAGTTAGAGAGGAAAAAAAAAACAACAACAGAGGGCAAAAGGGAGCGATGGTATTTATTTATTTATTTATTTAAGCGCCTAACAGATTTATGGCAGAGCTAATTTGGGAGCGCGCTCCGTTCTAAGTTCCCGCTGTGTGCGCAAAGCCATCGGTGCGCGACGTGGAGGGAGCGGGTGAAGATTTTAGGAGAATGGCAGCAGCCCTGGGAACACGCTGCTGGGTTTTTTTCTCCTCCCTCTCTCTTCTCAGTAGTGGCATTGTAGGTAGCCATGAATTAAGGCTCAGATCGCTGTCTCCTCGCTATAAATCCCGGCCGTGGGGCTGTGCTTACCGCGGGCAGCGGGGCACGGGGCGAGGGGCAGGCGCTGGGGGTGGTGTTGTTAGCGACACGTAGCAGAGCTCCTCCTGAACGGAAAAGCGCTGGCTCCAGATTGTCGCCAGCGAAAGCAGAAACAGAAGCCGTGCGTGTGTGCAGAGCTGGCCCTGCCTGCAGCTGGGGATGCGCTCGCTGCCGGCGCGTGGCTTGGGGAGGCAGCGACCGCGTGGGCAGCGTCGCAACGAGCTGCGCCGCGG
This sequence comes from Anas platyrhynchos, assembly GCF_047663525.1. Classification (NCBI taxonomy): domain Eukaryota; kingdom Metazoa; phylum Chordata; class Aves; order Anseriformes; family Anatidae; genus Anas; species Anas platyrhynchos. The sequence continues at coordinate 8,510,991 of NC_092600.1, read as the reverse complement.
GCACTTGTGCATCATGGCCTCTTCCAATACCTTCTTTCTCTCGTTTCTTTCTTCCTCTCGTTTCTTTCATTCTTTCTCACCCTCTCTTCTTTCCTTTTCTCCCTTCTTTCTCTCTCCTTTCTCATTTCTTCTTTCCTCGTCTTCTCTCTCCTCTCACTCTCTCCCTTTCTCTAATTGTTCCCTTGCTAAAAGCCAAAGACAGAATTAAAAATGCTGCTTTGGCACTGTGGTTTATGGCATTCTTCAGGGGTGTTTTCTTCTGCACACTATGTTCTGTATCTTCCTCTTGGATCGTCATCTCTGCGAAAGAGAAAATACTCCTGCTCTGTTAGAAGCTGAGAAGCATGGAAAAATGCTAAGTGTAAGGAACGTATAACACTTCTTCCCTTTCTCAACATCCATATAATTACTGTTAAGCCAAACCAAAAAGCCTCAGGGTTAGAGATCACTGAAGTTTTACATTTCATTGGACAAAAACTGAAGTCAGTACTTAAAAAAAAAATTGGTGACCAATTATGTGTCACAGACTGTAAAACCAGGCATGATATTTTGCTAGGGAAAAGCAGAAGCATTCAGGTTTGTTACCGTATGGAATATAAAATTAGCTTTATTTACATTTATTTCTTTTCTCCTGCTTTGCGGAGAGCAAACTGAGCTATTAAAACTCGTGATATGTTTGTTTTTTCGAAAAGAATAAATAGCGTGCATAAAGAAAGCGTCAGGGGGGAATGTACAGTGATGATGTTGCCTTTTTTTTTTTAAGTTTTAATTTCAGGGTGGGAGCACTGGAACTGTGTTGGATGGGAAATGTATTCAGGCAATGAAAGGCTGCATTTGAATGCAGCTTTTTGTTTACATTTTCAGCAAAACCAAGATGACACAGCTGGCCATGTTCAAAGTGAAATAAAAATAGGATTGAATAAATAAATGGTAGTGAAGAATAGTAGTAAATAAAAATGAAATACAGCGAGCGGCATGCTGAGCCTCGTGGAAGGCACCCCTCACCTGGCACAGTGGGCTCAGGGGACAGGGGCAGCTTGGTGGGGTGGCACTGGGACATGGGGAGAGGCAGCAGCAGCAGAGCCCTGTCTCCTCCGCACAGCCTCGTCCCCCTGTGCTGCAGCCCCAGGAGCCCCATTTTGACCAGGTCAGGTGTCATCATGCTGCTGAGAGCAGAACATTTCCCTGTGTCTCTTGGGGCATAGTGTTGAGTTGAGAAGGGGGAATTTTGGCTGAGGCTCTACCTTTTGTGTTAGCTTCAGGAAAGCTTCTTCCTCCAGAGGAGGAGGCGGCTTGGGTGGATGCCTTTGGGGGAGTTTTGTGTCTTGACCCATGCGCGGTGTCCTGGCACACCTGTAACCCACTGGGGCTCAGTGCAGCACTGCCCGGCTGAGTGCCACGTGCAGGCAGAGGAAGAGGAGAGGAAGCAGAGCCTGGGAGGCTGCTGGGGGTGGGAGCCCTGGCAGTGGCAGGCAGACAGACAGAGATAGATAGCAATTAGGATCGAGAAGCAGACTGGGAGATAAGGAGTCACTGAAGATTTACTGGATGTATATGGACAGCAAGAAAGAGCGAGTACATTGGGAGCAGAGAGGGAGGTGTGTACGCACAGTAAATCTCCAGTGATGCCATATCTCTGGCTGCTCCTGCATCCTAATTGCTATCTCCTTGGCTGCCGCTTTCTGGCCCCCAGCCACTTTCTCTCCATTTCTCTTCGTACCTCGGCTGCCACCTTGCTGATCCAGGATTAGGCCCCGCAGGCTTACGGCTGGGCAAGGTGCTGGAGCAGAGAGGTTTTCCCAAATCTGCTGTGATTTGAGCTCTGCTTTCTGGGGCCTCTGGTGAACCCTGTGGAACAGACTGGAGCTGGAAGTGCTGTGGGCTTGCTGCTCATGCTCGGAATTTAGGGCACAGTTGGGCCATCTGCACTGCTGGGCTGCCCTTGGTGTTTTCCTCACCAACGAGACCCCAGTGCATCAGCAAACCAGGAATCAGTCGGTTACTTTTGTATTTGGGAGAGGAATTTGAGAGGTGTCCCTGACAGCCACCCTGGGGGTGAAAGGCAGCTCCAAGCTGCAGCTCACTGCCCCACGTTAGCAATGATCTCACTGCTCTTAAATTGGCTTTTGGGATCTCTTTCTTCACTCTGGAGCAACCTGGAAATATCTGAGGCTTTGGAAAGAGCTTTCCTCTCCTTGTCAGCATGCATATCCACGTAGATTCACGTGGGATTTTTCTTGGGTCAAATTCTATTTGCTTTAGCAACGTGAGTAGCCCCAAGGAGCCTCTCACGAGCAGGATTTGCCTCCTTACGTCAAAAGATGGTTGTATCTGCAGCGCTGCACTGAACCTTGTGTGGCTCCAACTTGTAAGGATTTCTTTTTCCTGCCAGACAGGAATTAATGCTTCTTTGGAGTATCTTATTCTTTCGTGCGTCTTGGAGATCATCTCTTGATTTGCTCAAACTCACATTAGTGTACCAGTAATGCTTAATTAGAATAGTCCTATATCAAGTAAATATTTTCTTAAATGCATAATTGATTGTGTAGGGAAGGAAGAACTGCAGGAATGGAAATCATACATCATTTCATTATTAATGGCAATGTCTAAATAAAATGCAGACCTTGTCATATTTAATGGATGGCTGAGTCCATTCTGCTTTAAAACACAAACTGTTTTTTTTTTTTTTTTAAAGGTGCCTGCATAATTTCAGCCAGTTTAGGTGGAATTAAATATACCCATAGCTGTGTTTGTGTGTGGGGTTAATTTTGTAGAACCTAAAGTAGGTTGTCTCAGTGCAAACTGGTAAGGAAATAGTCTTGGCATAGGGTTGAAAATTAATATTCTCTTAAAAAGATTTTTCCCAGAATAAATTAATTTGGGGATTTTCTTGAAAACAGCATAACACCTAATGAAAGGGGTTTATTTTTTTTTCATATTATATATAAAATTGAAACTGGTGGAGCTGTGCAGATTTACACTTGCTGTAGCTGTGGTCCAAAGTGCTACCAAAGAACAAATTCTGCTTCTTGCCATTTTATTAGCTGTGACCTCTGACAAGTGATGCTGAGTCCAGATGCTGGAGAAATGGTCTCAAATGGATGGAGCTAGAGTAGGTGTGAGGGGATGAAAGCCCTGGGCTCCAGCATGGCTCTGTCTCCTGGGTGCAGCCCCCCTGAGGCTATCAGGGCTCTCATGGAGAAAGGTTTCTTGAGCTGGTTGAATGTTAGAGGCATGGCGTATTTTTTTTGTCTTATCCCTTGTCTTATGGATTGGCTCCATCAGGGTGGCATTTGAGGCTCCTCAAGCAGAGCTTCCAGACTTTGTCTTGACACCTTGAAAACCAGGAGCAATTTGTCGTATTATCCGTTGTGTAAATGCCAGTAACGCCCACATGTTCCCGTGATGCGTACAGGTGCCAGACCTGGCACGGGCCAGTTTTCTTCTGGCAGGATGGTTCAGTCTGAAGGACAGCAGTGCCAGGACAGGAAGCAATCAGGGTGTGAGCAATGCAAGGGATGTGAAGCATCCTTGCTGGGGACCGCTGCCGGTGGCTCAGGTGACTCCCAGCACCCGCACGTGGTTCCCATCAGCGATGGTGGGAAGGCTGGAAGAAGGAAGTGGGGCAATTGCAGCAGAGTGGTGAAATGCCGTGGTTTGAAGGAGAACGGCTGCACTTGAAGCATCTTGGCAGCTCCGGGCACATGGTACAGCTGGTGCTTGTGAAAGGATCTCAGGGATTTTGTTCCCCGGCATTTGGCAGGGCTGTTGTGTCTTCCCATCCAGCACAGACCGCAGAGGCCTTTAGATCTGAGCAGTGGAGAACTCCAGCTCTTCTCATCTCTAAATCTTTAAAATATTGCAAATAGTTCATTTGTTTTAAAGCTTTAAACTCAAGCCTTTGATGTTGCTTTTAGGAAGTTAAATAATAAAGCACAGTGTTCTCCAAACGAGGGCTTTTGTCAGAAAACCTTGCTTTACAATGAAAAGAAGGAAAACATAAATAAATGATACTCAAATATTTATAAAGGCGTTCAGCAGATCAAAATGTTTCATTCTGCCTTTATATTGTTGCTTCGTGTCTCCCTGTCTGAGGCTATTTTTTGTTTAAACCATGCGATGTAGAATGTATTTTGTTTCTTATGTCGTTAATTTGCAGTGTTTTACTGAGTCCTTTCTCACAGGGACATCAATAGGGCATTCAAGGGATACATATGGAAATTGGTGAATGTTATTGCTTTGGCTGTCAGCTTTGTGCCTGGCTGCTATGGATGGCAGGGCTGAGCTCAAAGCAGGAGCTATGAGGCTGCTCCAGCGATAATATTAATTATCTGGAGGCTGATTGAGCATTGTGTTTGTGGATTTCTGTTTGGGCATAGCATGTGTGAGGGACACTCCTGCCCCTGACGTGCTTCATGTGCTCCTCCTGCCCAGGGACTAGGGGATTCCCTGCTCCTGTCAGTGGTGAGTCCCCAGTTCCAGTCCTCTCCACTTAAAGCAGGAATCTGCCCTGAGCTTGCTGCTGTCAGAAGAGGAATCGGGGTCCCCCCTCTCAGCCTTTTCCCCCTACAAACCTTCTGGACCCATGGGGCACTGTGGTAGAGACCCAAAGAAAAGGGAGTTTTCAGAGAAGGGAATTCCAGAGACTTGTTACTCGCATTTTTTTTTTCCCTCCAAATAAATAGTTGGGATCATCTCTGTCAGCATCTCAGCTCCTTCAGGTCCTTGTCCCTCCACCTTGCCCATGTATTTCCATCAAGGAGGTATGCTTATTGTGTCATTACACGGAGGAAAATCCTCTTTTTACATCGAGGATCTTGGTAAGGCCTTGGAGCTCTGTTGCAGTATGAGCACGTGACACTGAGCAGGAGAGGGAAATACTTTGTGCCCTTTGCCCACGAGGGTGTCGATGTGCAAGGTGTGCTATGGAGAAGCACAGCAAAAGGAGGACCCCTGAGGTGTCCGCACACCAGGCAGCAGAGCAGAGGGTGCACAGACCAGGAGGACAGGCCGATAGAAGCAGCACGGTTTAGCAGAAAAGCCAAAGTCACTGTTTGCATTTATAATTTGACTGGCCGGCGGAAGGGACTCAGAAAAGCGTCCTGTGAATCTCTCTGGGGACCTTGAAGAGGTTTTCAGATGTGGTTCTGAATCCAAAGCATTCATTACTTCCTGTGACATGTGACCTCTCTCTAAATTTTTTTTTTTTGTTTAATATAAATAAGGCTTATTTATTTATTTAACTATTAGCCAAGTTCTGCATTGTAGGTTAGTAAAAATACCCACAGTCAGTGCTTACTGTTGAGCAACTTTAATTCCGCTAAGACCTAAGTCTGAGTGAGCTGCAGCTTTTGTTCCTGGAAACTCAGAGATTCCTGGGATTCTCACCAGGCAATGAGATTATCTATGTTTTTGTGGCTTTGAATTTAACGTATTAATTTTCTGCTGCTTGTTGTTAATCGCCACAGTTCAAATGCAAAAATAGATGAAATCCCGTTGTTAAAAGGGAATTTGAAATGGATTTGAAAAGGGGATTTGAAATGGAGAACTCTTGACAAACTATGAAACCCTTTAAAACATAAAGTTATGTTACCTTTGTTCTCTGGTATTTTGATTTTTCTTTGTGGATGAGGTGAAAAGAGAAAATATGAACTGAGACAAGATATCGATGGGTAGGGAGAAGAACTGTCCTGAGCCTTCTCATTGCTCATCTGCAGACAATGTTGTCCAGCATCTGCAGAGAAGCTTATGATCGGGGTACTTGATTTATTTGGGTGCCCAGACCTGAGTTTTGTGTGGAGTCCTGAGCTCTGGAGAGGAGATTTCATTCCCACAGTCCATATTTTGCAAATTGCCTCCCAAAGCCACCAAGCCCCCCGAAGGAGCCGGTTGGAGAGCAGAAGCGGTGACCAGCACCCCTCTCACCTAGGGGTGCAGCATAAAGGCCTTCCTGCTGGAGAGACCCCACCTGGACCTCTCCGGGGAGGTGTTTGCTCCCCTGCAGCGCTGCCGTCACTTAATTGAGCGTTTGTGTCACTCGCTGGGGAGCAGTGCCACGGCCACGCTGCTTCCCGTGGCGCTGTGATCTGATGACTGTACGGAGCAGCGTGTGCTGGGGATGAGGTCGCAGGGACCTCGGCAGGAAGGTGTTTCCAGCAGCAATCACACCAGAATGGTGCAAGTAAACCTGCTTCCTGACTTCTGCTTTCTGGTAGGGGTGTAAGGCTGCGGGGCTGCTCCGCGGCGCTTGCCACGTGCTTCCCGGCAGGAGCTCATGATGAGATTTCACTCTGTGCCGCTTTCCGCCCCGTTCATAGAGAGGGCTGCCCGAGATCTTGCTGCTCCTGAAAACAGACGTGGCCGTGATGCCGTCAGGTGGCTGTTGTGGTGCCGGCAGGGGCCCTGCGGTGACCCTGCAGAGCCTGGCTGGGCAGCAGAGATGGGGAGGACAGAGGTGGCACCATGGGGAGGTGGCAAAGCATCTCATATGTGTGTGTCCATGTGTCCATCCAGGCTCTGGGGCCACATTACTAGCCAGCGTGGTGCACCCCAGTGGGCCGGCAAGCAGGAGCCCTGGGCTTGCAGTAAGCTGCAAGAGCACAGCGGGACTCACCCGGCTCCTTCGGGTGAAGGCAGTGGGTGGGTGAGCGTCAGTCTGTCTGCTCTTGGGAGCATCCATCTGTCCTTGGGGGCGTCCATCTGTCCTTGGGGGCGTCCCTCCGCCTCCCCAGTGCCCTGGGGCAGCGTTGCCGTGTGTGTCCTCTCACATTACAGGGCCCTTGCGGTGGCTTCCTTGGCCTGTTATAGCAGAAATAAATAATCATAACAATAGCCCATGTGCCTTCTTGGGAAAATAACAGTTTTCGCATGCAGATACTCAGGAAGTTAAAATTGGCAGCTCTGACTAGTCCTACTGATTTGTCCACACATTTATTCTGAGAAGATGCTTAAATGGAATCAGCTTTCGGCTCTGGCACTCGCAAAATGCAGCCTTCCTACCCCCAGTCATAGCATAAGAGGGGAGGAGATGGGAAATAAGGTCTGGTTCTAAATGAGTGGGAGAAAAATCAGGTATGTGACTCCTCCAATTCAGACGAGGCTGTCTCTTATTGTTTGGCAGTTTGACTGTAGCTTCAGTACATGGGAAAAATTTCTCTTCCAATTACACAGCAGTTTTGTGGTGGCTGAGTGCTATAAATGGGAATGCTTTGCAGCCAAAGATATCTCATTCATAAATCCCACTGTTCCACTCTATAATTTTTCTCTTTTGGATAGATCAGTATTCTGTGGTCATATCAACCACAATCATGCAAGCAAAAATGAGTAGTTAAATATTGTGACAGTCCTATAAGTCTTCCTAAGGCGTTGTGCATAGCACAGTTATTCAAAAGTGTCACATGGGGCACGGAAGGGAATTGACCCTTTACTAATATTTCCAGTAAAGGGTCTTGATAAAAAAATAAAATACTGAGTATATCTGGTCTGGTAGGTCAATTTATAAATTTGACATTAAGTGCCAATATTCTATTACTGTTCAAGTTTATTGCACACGTGTTTCACGGACAGACGTGTGCAGGTACACACACCCGTTTGTGCTATAAAACACGGGCATGGTGTGTATGCACTCGTATGTTATCCTTCTACGCTCGCTTACTTTCTACAGCATGTGTTTATGAATTTAACATGACTCTCCCTCTCTATTTGCCGTCCCTGGGAGCACCTCTAGCCAGCAAGCTAAAAAATAAATACGCATCTAAGGAAGCCATATGTCCCATAAAAGACATAACTGCTGATAGCAGTGCTCCTTGCCCCATCAGCAGTCAGTGCAGTGGCTACCTTCTGCCCATCCCATAGGCGAGACCCATGGCTCCCAGCCCTCCCACAGCCCCGTGCCACCCCTCCACTGGTGGCAATGGGCTGGTCTGGCCAAAATCACGGGGCTGGGCTGGTTTGAGAGGGTTGGGACTGGCAGCGAGCACGAGCCTTGCCAGGTCAGAGCGAAGCCTTTCTCCCTTCCTCACGGGTCCATGTGTGCTTGTGAACGTCTCCAAACGCATCCCCGCGTGCTGGGAGGACGAGGTACGTGTATGCAACCGCATACCTACGTGTGTTTCTGTAGATGTCTGTTTTCTCAAAGCTGCCTGCTGATCAAAAATGCACAGAGTGGTACTTTTGTTTTCAAAACACCCGTAATGGATTTTTCCCCCCACTGGTATCTTCTTCTTCTTTTTTTTTTTTTTTTTTAAACTTGAGCAGAGCTGTCTGTCTAGAGGTATATATTCACACTGAGAGGTCTAGTTATCCCGTAATAAGCACGTGTAACTCCCATTAGTGTCAATGAGAACTTCACATGCATATCAAAGGGGAGAATAGATTCATATGCTGTGAGAAGGATCTGAAATTCAGATTTATAGTTCATGTTGCGTTTAATGGATAAATTCTTTGGCAGAGAGCTAAAAACTCAGAGGTGTTTATAACATTCCAGGTTCCCTTCCTTTTTAGTTAAAAGCAATAGCAGAACGAAAAATGTAACCACCATTGTGTTGTATTAAAAATGTACATATTTACAGCGAGTACTTTTTTTTTTTTTCCCCTTGCTCTTCTGATTTTTCTGTAATGGCTTTCCTGTTTTTAAACACTCACAGATAGTGACCTCCAGGGTCTCTGAGGGCTGGACACACTTGTGTGGCCAGAGACCAAACTAAAATGAAAGATTAAAGCAATTCTGAAAGATTTCCTGATAGGCCTCTGCCAGCGCTATTTCAGAAAAAAAGTCCCCTGTAATCTGGACCTCAGCCATTTTCCTGGCCACCTCTGTGGGTGTAGAGCAGATAGTAATTTCAGAGCTGCACTCAGAGTTTTTGTGGAACTGTTTATTAAATATTTAAGCTTTTCCTTTTTATTTTTTTTTCTCCCCTGCCTCTAATTCAGCCCTGCCGGAATGAAAGCAGGATTTTCTAGAGGATCAAGTGTCCTGAAGAAAATCGAGCATCTTGCTCCTGAAGCAATCCCGGCCCTGAGGGCGTGGGATTTTCACCCGGTTCTGGTTTTACAGGCGGCAGCACTTGCATGGGGAAGCCGTCCCCAGCTCTGGCTGTGCCCCCCTGGAAAATCAGTGGTGGGGCTGCAGTGCCATTGCTTTGCTTAGGTAGCACTTCATGGAGCCAGAGGACTATAGGTTTTTACTTTTTTTATTTTTTTTTTTGGGGGGGGCAAAGATCTGGACAGTCATTTTCATGATGTTTGATGGAGTTGGTTGTAATGAAGTCACCAGCCAGAAGGGACTGGGTGCTTACTATTACATGTCAGCTACAGCAAGCAAAGACCCTCCAAATAAATTACATTCCAGACCCTTTCCCAGTCAGACATACACCTGGTTGTGGGGATGTTGGGCTTGGTGGATGGAGGTGGACACAGGTGAGGAGGTCCCAGCGCAGCTTCTCATTGTGGTGGTCAGGCTGGTGGGGGACAAAGGTGCTCAGGTTTGGGAACTGTGGTGGAGCATCAAGGCCAACTGCCCTGGGGTGAGGATGTAGGGCAGGGACCCCAGGCCGCAGTCCCTGGTGTGCCGATAGAGCCTGTCCACTGCCTGCATAGGAGCCATACATCTGCTTCAGCATTTTAATTGGGTTTTAAGTGGAAGCAGTGGCATAAAGTTGTGTAAAAAATTGCATAACAGAAACCACAGCTGATCTTTAAAAACTCCTTTTCGGAGGGAAATGGTGATTATAAATAAGAAGGCAGTTTTATAGCTCAATTACTTTAGTAACTTGATTTAACAGCTTGTTTTTTAAATCTACACCGAACCTAAGATAAAGGATTGATAATGTAATATGTAGAATACATTCAGCATAAAAACTGAAAATCCTACATCACACCATTGAAAGAGAAACATAAATGCAAGCCGAAGTCTACAGTGGTTTTATTTTAACTAGTATAATATAACAACATGACATGCTGTGAAAAATAAATAACTTTTGAAAATGCATTTTCCAGGAATGAAAGTAATATTGAAAAATGACTGAAGTAATCACTTTTGTATGGATTCTGAGAGCAAAAGAGACGAAAAGAATAATTCAGAACTCAATGCAGTGTTATACGAAAGCATATATGGGTTTCATAAAACACACTGCTCGAGATGATGCTGGATATCTGCTCACAGTCAGATGTGGTGAACTTTGAGTGGTACCTTCTTCCGTGAATGGTCTTATTAAAAGTGATGTATCTTGCTATGCACAAAGTCTTTATTCAGCCTTGAAGTGACAGAATCTGACCTGTAGACAGAACACACGAGCTTCTGGACTCTTACTAAATGCCATTTTTGCTTTGATTATCATCGTTTGGAGTGGCACAGGCTGGTTGCATTTGAAATCTTATCTGGTTCCTCTTAGCCTCAATGAGATCAGCATCATGTCTTCACTCTTCATTTTGGAGTTTGATTTCTGCCCGAGATCTCTCGTTCTGTTATTTGCATATAGTTTACTGTTATATGTTTCAGCTTAGAGTTCATAATACAGATGGGATGTAATACTGGCACGTCCTGGAGCATTTACCTGTGGGTTAGATCTTTTAGTTATCGGAGCACTAAGGAAACCTGATTTAAGGCCTTGGAGATCTGAGCTTTCTCTCAGCTATGCCAGTATACATTGTGAATAAATTCCCTAGAAATGGGGGATTTTTTTTCTGTTGTGATATGGAGAGAATTTGAATAGCTACAACTCCAGCTTATTCCTATAAATACTCTTGAGAAGGTAAACAGACTTGGACTTCGGAGGGATGTCTTATCCAGAGCCCTTTTGAGGGCTGCAGCACTTATGTTTCCAGCTAAGGACACAAAAAGTCAGGTTCTTACTCGAGTGCTTGAGGCTGGGTAGGACGGCACTAGTTTCAGCATGTTTTCTGTATGTTTCTGCTACTTTTTTTTGGAAATAGAGATGGTACATCATTTTCAGTTGGTCATATATAAGAAGGAGACATGAGGCAGATGCTTGTTGGGCAAGGAAGATGCTTTTCTTTGCAGGGCTGCTCTCTGTGCTCCCGTTTCCACCTGGAAGTCTGGGCAGAAAGCTACAGGGAGGTGACACCTTGGTGGCCATGGCTGGGCAAGGGCTTCTGGTACATGGCACTGGCAAACACCCTGCACAGTGCTTTCCAAATGAAAACCTTCAGATCTTGGACCTAAAATTGCCTTCTTTTGCATTGCCTTGCTTATCTGCAAATTCCCACTGGGACAAGACAGGGTTTGGGCGGGCAAAGGATGCAGGCGCAGTGCCTAGAGAGTTAAATATACAAAAAAAGTGCTTTATGTGGCTTTATGTTAGTTTTAATTTCCTGGTGGAAAATGCCGTTAATCTCTAGTGTTCTCCCTTACACTGTGTAAAACAGGATATTGTACCTATAGCAATATTAACTCACTTTTATTGAGGAGCTTTTATTTTGGGGGCAAAACAGTGACTCCAGCATTTTATGAAGTTGGTAGCTGTGCACAAGGGCTGGCATGAATGGGAGCGATTGAATGTCTGCTACACTTCTTTGCATCCTGTTAATTATGTTAGTTTTGGGATGGACTTGAAAACCCTATGCTGTGGCAAAATCTGCCTTTTTGAAGCTGGAACAAAGGCGTCTGTTTGGTTTGCCTTGCTCCAACCTACAGAGAAGCATTTAAATGAGAGACGCCTGTCATTTTCCTCTCGTGGTGTAACCGTATGTGTAAAACACTGTGCAGGCAAGAGGGGGTTAATTCAATAAAATAAATATAAAATACTCTCCAGGCTGTTGGACAGAGCTGGAAGGGGTCAGAGGTTGCTGAGCTGCTTCACTAGCACACTAATCGATTTGCTGTCAAGGTAGTGGTGCTGGGGTTTCAAGTAAGAGAAGAATTGAGTGCCGCTCGGGCCCAATTTCCATAATTGCTCACTGCCTTTAGTGTACAACCTTTTATGAAACACAAAAAATATATCACTGAATTGTATTGATTAGCCATTGGTCTGAATAATTCACTTAGTATTTATTACCTGACCCTCAGAGGTTAAATAAATCCACTATCTAACTTTGGCTTGTGAGAAATATTACTTATTCATTGAAATGTGAACTGATTATTACACAATAGGAGAGTATCTTTGTTGTTCTTTTTATCTCCTCCTGGAAAACTTCATCCCCGCTGCATCTTAATGGCAACAAGTTAAAAGAAATATTTATTGATAGTGAGGAGCATTTTCCAAAACAAACACTAACACATCCGTACTAGCATAACTTGGCTTTCTTTTATGAAGCCTCTTTTTCCTTTCTCCTTTTTTTTTTTTATTTTTAATTCTCACCCCATAGTTTAGGTCAGCTCTTAGGGTCAAAATTCAAAATCCTCCAAATGGAGCTTTTATGCGCAATGGTGAAATGTATTCATACACAAACTTTTCCTTGCAAACATCAAGTCTGTGTAACAGCTTCATTGCTTGTGATGGGATCTCAGTCCATTTTTATAGCACTATTTTTGGATAGCTCCTGAAGGCCATAAATCTTCCCATCATATTAAACACCCTCTGATAATTAAATTCTCAAAGAAAACAGAAACCTTTCCTAACATGAAAAGATAAAATTTAAACCAGTCAACCATGGACAGCTCACTGTCATTACAATAAAAATGATTTCGCATCACCTTAAAATGTTTTGGACATAATCTGCAGGGCATTTTATGGCTTTGTCAAACATTAAGGCAATAATCAATTATTTATCAGAGGATGGTATTTACATATTGCTTTTAGCATAGCTAAACAGCCATTCTTTTGTTGATGAGCTGATATACCTCAAAGACAATAGCGCAGCTCTTAAATTTAATTATATACTCATTTACCACGAGATCTAGTCATCCAGATAAAATTGTTCAGTAGCTTGAAGTATTCCCTCCAAAAAAGATTTCCTAACTTTGTGTAAAGTCTTTCCTCAGTTTCCGGCCTGCATCCTCCAGCATCTCAAAGTATTGTTTTTGAAGTTTGATGGAATTTGTGTTAGGTCAAGAGGAGGAAGCTATGTGAAGCTTGTGAAGCTTTTTTTTTTGGTGTTTTTCTTTTTTTTTTTTTTTTTCTTTTTCTTTTTAATGAAATGTAAAGGAAAAACCTAATGTGATCTCAGTGCTACCTTGTTTTGTTGATAGCTATGTGTGTCTGTATCCAGGATCTGGGCTTGTAGTTAGCGGGAGCTTGTAACCCGTGTTCTCGGTGTTATAATACTAAACCTCTTTTCCTGTATCGCATAATGGAAGGAAAAGTCTGTCAGAAAATAATGGGGATATAATATGTACAAGATCCTCTAACGTTTACCCAGGTGGCCAGCTTCCTGAGCTCCGAGCAAACGGTGGCAGCAGCACTGAGCACGTTGCAGACCCCAACTCATCTCGGGGAGCTCGTAGCATGTCCTGGCCCATCCCTGGGGTAACGCATGCTGCAGGGGGCAGTGGGGGAGCCTGGGCACATGGGGAGGGCCGAGCTGGCTTCCATCCCAACCTGCAGAGGATAATGCTCCTGCTGGAGCGCCTGCGTGCTGCTGGGAAGCGGCTCCGTCTGGCTGTGAGCTCTGCCTTGGGCTCAGAAGTGGAGCCCACCTCAATGGGTGCCCACAAGGGCTCAGCAGCAGCCCAGCCATCCTCCTCCTGGGCTGCTTGGTTCAGAGGGGTCATTCCCCGTGTTAAGCCCAGCTGGAAGCTCCTGGTGGGAGCAGAGCCGGTGGGTGAAGTTTGCAGAGGGATTTGGCAGCTTCCGAAGTGGCTGCAAGAGGTGGCAGGCATTCATTCCTGTCGTTAGGTGCAGAAATAACCTGCACAAAGTTGGCCTTTGGCTAAACTTCATGCACACAGATGTGTTTATGCACCCAGTTTGCATTAAGGGGATTTATTCCTTCAAGGGATATCCCAGTGTGTTTTCCTGCTGTTAGCTGGTGTCACTGGGATGCTGCCCTACCACATGACAGAGGATTAAGAAATGCATCTTTCTGTGACTGATAGGAAAAGGCAAATTCACCTCTTCCTGTGCTACCATCCGTTCGTTCAGGTAAAAACTTCCTGGCTCGGATGCACAAATCACTAGGAAAATGATCTAAAAAAGTTTATGATGTCATTTCAGGATAATTTTGCTGTGGGTGTTGAAAGAAATATGTTAGCTGAACAGTCTCATTTGGAAAGCTAATTATACAAATAACATTTTAAAGCAAGCTAATGTCATAATAAAGTCCATAAGAACAGGCAAACAATCCATTAATGAGAGGATCCCAAACCGGCAGCTCTGTTCCCTGCAGAAATGGGGTTTGCATTGCAGTTGAAGCCCCAGCCCTGTGCCATCTGGGAACTCCCCTTGTCCCTTGCATCAAAGCCACAATGTCCTGGTCCTGGCTCAGGGATCTGTGGTCTGTAGTCACCTAGGCTGGTCCATGGTGGGTGTAAAACTCCACCAAAAGTATAATATTTTACCAGTTCAATTAAAACTGGGACTTTCTCTCTCTCTCTTTTTTTTTTTTCTTATTTTTTTATTTTATTTATTTTTTATTTTTCTTCTCTGCCCTCTGTGGAAATAAAATAAAAAGGAAAAATAAAAATAGAAAAGAAAAGCCTCCCGGCAGTTCAGGGTGAGAGAGGCTGATCCCTGCTCCCAGTTACATTTTAGGAAGGGGCACAGGGAATCTGACTTTCTTCCAGCGCTGCTCCACCCCTAGCAAAACCAAACAAACAAACCAGAGAAAAAACCCCAAAGCGGCTCCCTGCTCAGTGCCACCCGCTGCTGGGGAGGGAGCGGTTCCTTCCAGCTGAGCAGGAGAGGAGCAGGGGTGGAAGGCTGAGAGCAGCCCTCCTACCTTCCTGCCGAGAGCTCCTGCCCGCGCTGCCGCCAGACACGAGATCCTTTCCATCTCCCTTCTCCCAGGAGGCCCTGGATGGGATGGGGCGAGGTGGGGAACACACCACGCATGCAGGGGATGTGGCCAGCGCCTTGCGACTGCTGCTTTTCCCCCTCACAGGTCGCAATGCATCTGTGTGTTTTTTCATGGGTGATTTCTTTGCCCTGTGTCAGTCGCGATGCTGTGCACTGGTGCGAGATGCCCAAGTCAGGCGTTGCAATTTGGCACTTTTGTCCACGGAGAAGGGAGGGGAACGCTGTCTGCTTCCCTGCCTCTCCTCCTCCTCGTACACCTTAATGCATCCTGAAGCATACATTTTCTTTTCCTTTTAGGTTGCATTGTACATAACATTTGAAAAGCTCTGTCAAAACAGCTCATATGAGGGGAAAAAGTAATTGTCTTGATATGCGATGATTATCCAAAGCTTAAGCAGCAGCAGAGAGAGGGTTATTTTGTTTGCAATTTAACTAGAAGTGCCCAAGATTTCCCAACTGTTCTATTTTTACAAATGTAAAACTTTCATAAAAGGGTCAGATTTAGGCCCTTGTGTGGGAAACAACTGATACTGCCAGCAACAGGGCAAGATCACTGCTGTGTTGTGGTTTAAATGTCTTATTGCATTCCATGCATTACTGAACTGTATATAGAATGGATGACTCTAAATCTTTAGGACTTTGTGTGAATTAGTAACCTTTTGATTTTTTTTGTTTTAACGTTTATATAATATTTTTAACTCTAGATGTTTGTGACTTCTGTCCTCCCCCCAGTAAATAGCTTGTATCACAGGAAATGTTTGGGGCAGTTACAAACAGTGCTTCGAAATGGAGAGTGTTTTGCTTTTTCGTTTTGGACTCTTATCTTTTTAATATTCTCATCTGGATGGTTTTTGGCCCCAAACGAGAAACAAATGGAAAACAGGGAAATTGCCATCAGTACAGAAAATATATAGATTTCATGTGCAGTAATGATGTATCTCAGTAGATTTAGTAAAACTAGAGATGTCACATTCACAGCTGGTTAACATTTTGCACTTGAAGTCCTCATAACATTTGTATATGTTTCAACACTTCTTTTTTTCTATCTTGGGACCATCTGTATTTCTCATATGTGACACTGACTGGGAAGCACAAACTTTCACAGAACCAGCAAATGACTAGCTAGCTCTACCAGATGTCTGTCTCTTCCCACTTTATCACTCTATATGCTATTAAATTGAAATTGGGTGGGGAAACGGTGGACTTCTGAACTAAGAGCCATTCCCTAAAGAAGTTGCAAGAATTTAGTTCCCAGGGTCTTTGCTGCACTTAGAATAGCAATAATAAGGGTGATGAATTTGCACAGAAGGAATACTTTTTTTTCTTTTTTTAATTTTAAAATAGATAATTGGAGACTAGTCTAAGCAGGTATTACATCCACAAGAAAGGCTGTTAAAACTTATTCTCCTAAATTTCAATTTGTCCTCCATGTATTTCTTTGCTCAGCAATGTAGATCTCATCATGCTTTTCTTTTCCTTTTAGTAAAAATTAATTTGTTGTACTGGCTAAGGATAAATGCTTAAAAACAAACAAAACAAAACAACAACAAACAAACAAAACCAAAACACGTTTCCTGCTATTTAGGTCCCATTAGAAGGAAAACCAGAGAAATAACCGGTGTTCTCATTGCATCTTTTCAGAGCAATAGTGCCCCAGAAGCTTGCTTTAACTTTCTTGGCTGCTGTTGCTCCACGCAGTGCTTGAGCTGTTTTGCACTGGTGTGTTGATGACACGGATCCTCCTGCAGCTGAAGAATCTTGTCATGAATTTTAGTGCAGAGTCAACTATGCAGGCTGGGGGAAAGCTCCAACAGACCCAGTAATGAGGATAAACAACAGCTTGGTATTGCACAGTGCAGTGTGATGAGTGTCCCCTGAAGATCCAGACCTAAATTCATTACTTTTAATCAACCTGCTGAACAACTGAGCTAGACACCTCAACCTTATGTGCTGCTGCTTTAATTTCCTACTTAGAGCTGAGGTTCAGGGGATGGGTATGACCACTTTGCTGGGAAAATCAAAGCCCCCTTTAAGTGGGAGATCTGTGGGTGTGCCTTTAAAAAGTGGTGCGTAATGCTTGAAAAGAATATCACAAAGTTGTTCAAATCACATTACTCGGAGCTTTCGGCAAAGGGAAAACTTACTCCTATTTTAAACTATCCATTGTCAGTAACGAAAGTTAGCAGGAATCTGATTCTGTTTTTTACATTCAGACAGACCTGTAAAGACATACTAAGTAGAAAATCCACGGAAAAGAAGAGCCTCCTATAGGAAATCTTGCAGGGTTCAGACGAGGGCAGTTTCATGTGACCTCATAGATTGGATATAAAAAGGCTGCTATTAGTTCCATGTCAGTTCTTATAGCGCATGTTGTGGAGTAATGGAGGGTGTTAAGCTGTCAAATACTGGCAAGGGTTAATAAGGTTAAAGAAGAAGTAACAGCCAGGCCAACAATAAAAAAAATAATAATAATAAAAAAAACACATGGGTAAATATGCTGTAATAAATAAAGGATGGCATATCACGGAGGAAACTAGTGTAACTTGGGAGCAAAGCAGCTGCAGAAATGTGAAGCAGGATAATACGAAGTTACGTCTTTTGTACGGGTGATATGGTTAACTTCATGCAGCATGTGATGCTGGCTGCATAGAAAAACTGAATTCCACTATTTCCCAAAGATATTTGGAAAAAGAAAAAAAAGCTTTGTAGATGAATCCCCCAACTGTTCTAAGTATAAATGAAGGGATGCAAATGAGGGAATAAATGCATACATGAACTAATTAATTAAATAAGAGAACTTCAGGAACAGGAGCAAAGCACCTGGAGTTAGATATGAACCATGTTTTGACATTGTCCTCAGAGATGGTTTGAGCTTTAGTGCTTTTTTTGCACCTGAATTCTGAAGTACTTTGTACCTATATTTAAAAAAAAAAAAAAAAAAAAAAAAAGAAAGAAAGAAAAAAGAAAAAGGTAGAACTTGAAGCTCACATTATAAATTCTTTCTAGTAGTTTCTAACACTTATCTTAATTTTGACCTGCTAGATCACTGTTAAGGCAGGAACTTTAAAGCTTTTTTTTTTTATTATTATTTATTATTATTTTTAATTTTTCTTGCTTAGGAATATTCTACGTGTTTTATGAGTCAAGACTGAGTTTTGCCATTCTTTATGTACTGGCTCTCCTTCAACCTTAGGCTTCATTTCTGTGCATTTCAGTTGTTCTGAGAGATCAGTATTCTATTGTCTAAAGTTAAGGATGAAGGAGATGTTTGCAGGTGAGGGCTGCAAAAAGGCTTAGCTTTCTTCTGTGTGCTCGGTGGATACTGAGACTTTTGGTGTGATTGCTGGTGAGTTTCACAGCGTGTTATTTTGCCTTTTTAAGTAGTGGTGCTCAACCTTTTCACCTGTCTTGTCTGGAAATAAATATTAGTCCAAGGGACCATCCTATGAATTGTTGCCAAAATGTTTTTAATTACAGCCAAGTACCAGTTGCACTAAACTTTAAACTTTTGCTTTTCCTTTTGCTTTTCCCCATTCTATTTCCTTGCCAGAATACCCATGAAAGCATTTAAATTATTTTTGTTTTCCTTAGAACCCTTGGTCAGTCCTCTCATGGTTGCTTGCAGAATACTGACAGTCAGGTGTCAGGTTGAGAATCGATAAGAAAAAATGGAAACAAGAAGGAAATCTTTGGCTGCAAACATAGCTCTGGCTTTTTGGCTGCTGGGTTGGCCAGCAGGCAGGTGATGGTTGATCTCAAATGCTGTTTATTGGAAGAATGAGGCTGCAGACAGCCCTTAGGGGCACCCAGTGCGAGCGGCTCCCTACTGTAGGCAGGGCCCTGCAGAGTGATGGGTATTTTTGGGTATTTTTGCAACTGTAGGAGGATTCTGCCCCTTTCCCCCCAATTTTTTTGCGAGCCATCTCTTTGCTTTTGCCAGGGTTCCTGTCCATGGAGACTGATTCGGTGGAAGGGAGTTTCAGTGAGGAAAGAATGAGGAAAAGACCGTGTTTATTTCCTCCATGAAGGAGCCTGAGGATCTATCTCATTCAAAGACATCTGATTAATAGCCTGACCGAAACAGCGTTGGAAAATGTTCACATCATTTATCAGTTGGGAGGAGGGAACTGAAAGCAAAAAATATGTTTGTTTTCATTTGCTTCCCTTCTCTCCCTCTTCCATCCGTCCTCCTGCCCTCTCGTCCTCCCCGCAGGGAAGGAGGGCTGGCGGGGCAGGGACTGGCAGTGGGGAGCAGCCCTTCAGTGCACGGGCTTCCCAAACCCAATTACAGGATGCATTGTTAGTTTTCAGCTGAAAATTGGAACATTTCAGCAAATGGAAAATTTTCTGTCAAGATGTTCTTTTCTGTCCAAAACATTCTTTTCCAGAAAACTGTTTTGAAGAATAAAATTTTAGTTATTTCTGTCCTGGAAAACCTAGCTTGAGGTTCAGATCTGAGCTCCAAGCTGGCCGGTTGCTCCTGGACCTCTTACAATAGTTACACATCTCCCTGTGAGCTGTGCCTATAGGATGCTTGGAGGAGAGCAATATGTTTGTTTTTAATGATGCTGCTGGTTTTCGCTATAAATTTAAACAAAGTGGGCGGTATTGGAACCAGCTGCTAGAATTTTTTGTTTGTTTGTTTTCATGAGAAAAATGGTAACGTACTGCAATAAATTAAACAATGTACATATTTTTACATAGTGCTGTCTCTAAGCGTCTAGCTGCTCGGAAATTACAGAAGCCGAGGGCAGCATTGGGCCCTGTATTCATTTCACACGCACTGAAGTAAAGCGACAAATGTTTCAGAGTAACTGGATTTCCTTTTAAAGTGACACTTTATTTGTGCTTGAAAAATGTAATGAGCCTTCACTAAGAGATTTTTCTGGCTGTGTTCCTTCTTTAATGACCTGCCCTTACAAAATAAGCTAAGGAAAAAAATATAATAAAAATAAAAAAAAAAAAAGGAGAAAAAAAAAACAAATCCATTTGGTCAACTTCTCTTTTCATTACATGGAGAGCAGCAACACTTTTAGATGGGGAAATAAAACGCAGAGCCTGATAGGTTCCCGTTAATTCTTCAGCACATCCTTAATTAGTGTTTTATGGCTAATCCTCATCATATATCTTAAAGAGTTTCACTTGAGCTGGTTCCCCGCAAGTTTTATTGCATGCAGGATGCTTGGCGTGGCGGTGGGTATGGCTGTGGCCTCAGTGCGGAGGCAGAGCTGCTGATCCTCATAGATGGCTTGCTGGAGCTCAGTACCCCCAGGCTGCCTTTCCTCTGTGTGCCTGGTGTTAAATTTGGGGAAGCAGCTGGTCACTCCGAGCTCATCCTGTGGGAAGCGGTGTGTGCAGGGGAGCGGTAGCACTGAAGTGTGCTTTGCTGCTGGTTCTGCAGCCTCTAATTGAGCTGCACGACAACACCATTCAGGAACTATCAAAATAAAGCCTTTGAGGAGATTTGTGTTAACAAGTTGGGAAGAAATGGGGCTTTCTTGCAAGCGCGATATGCAGATCAGGTGCCTATTCTGCCCCGTGCTGCAATTGAAATAGCACTGTAAAAAAAAAAAAAAAAAAAAGCCTCTTTAAAATGCACTGGTACTCTGGTACTCATTTGAAATAGCACTGTAAAAAAAAAGGCCTCTTTGAAATGCACTGGTACTCTGGTACCCTGGATGTGCAGTTTTGGATGTTAACTAAAAACACTAATTTTAGTGCCCTCAGTGTATAAAATACAAGTATTTTACAATTAGCATCAGTAATGGGAGCCGACTAGACTTCTCCCAGTATCTATAATTGAAAAACACTATAGGGTCCATTAAGGCCATTTAAAGTTGCGATGCAGTCTGATGGTATTAAATTATTGCAGGGATCACACACGTGGCACTACAAGTTAATGCCCACGACTGCGAGCAGCCAGTGTGTGCTTTTTTGTCAACGCTGCAGTACTTCACGACTATCTCAATTGTTTGTGATAATTTAGACTTAATGCTATGTACTTTTTCATGAAATATTACTAATACCCAGCAGAGGGGCTGGGAATTAGCATTTGATTAAAGCCGGCTTGGAAATAAATGCTGTTTGGTGGCCTCTCTCTGTGCCATTCAGCACAAGTTTATTTTCCATTCAGATAACCCACGTGGAAGTGATGGGCTTTTCCTCGGTTTCAAATGATTTTCAGTAATTAAACCCGAGAAGAATGGCTCGCTGCCGTCCCCCCTCTCCCGGCGTTATGAGGACATTTGTCACCTCTCCACCTTTCGGCAGCAGCCGGTGGGGCCCAGCCGAGCGAGGCTGCCGGGGGACGGCCGGTAGGCCTTGCCACCTTCAGGCCACGCTCCCCCGGGGAAATCGATCTGCCCGGGAGCCGCGTACAATGTAGATGGAAATGAGACTCTCGATTTTAATTTGCGAAGTAAAAGTTGCAAGGCAGGGTTCGGGAAGGGGAAATCTGAATTGCTGAGCATTTAAGCTGGATGGTGCTGTGCGCTGAGCTAGGAGTTAGCCCTGGCAGCAGCCCAGAGTGGGATGCGGTGAGAAACTTCGCTGTCTGTCTGTCTGTAACGTGTGGCAGGACCGATTTGAAAAGGTCTATTTGAAGAAGGGAGAAAGAGGATGAGTTCTCAGTTTTCTCAGTTTTCTGGGGTGTTTCTCAGTTTTCTGGGCTGTTTCCCCTGTGCTGGTGGATCCCATTCTCATTATATTATGCTTTTTGTACCGCACACCAAATATTTTGTTAAGAATGTGACAGAAATGTCAGCATAAATAAGTAGTATCGGAGCTCTGCCAAACATATTAAATGGTGCTCCCTGATCAGAACATAGCAGCGAAGCAGAATCTGTGTCTGAGGGAATACCCACAGAACGAGTGAGGAGTACAAACATTAATGAGCCTGATATAAAACATTTTTAAAGCATTTTTATAGTTGCTATAGAAACACCTTGGCCTTCACTCTTGCTAATTAGTTGGATTTTGCACATTTTATATTTGAAAATGCAAATCGGTTTTCATAAATTATTACTTATTTTTCATTTATATTTACAGTACCATTATCCAGATACATGCAGGAAGTCTGAGATATTAATTAGTTATACAACACAAATAAGCATGACATTTATGGTTACAAGACATCTCTTGTTTCAAATATTCGTCTGGTAAATGCTTGGAGGAACTGTGCAAAGATTAATGTGTTTGTGGGAGAATTAGGTAAATATAAATGAATTGAGCCTAATAAGTTTTTAATAAAGTGCATTTTTGGAGCAGGAGAAGAAATAGCATTATTTCTAAGAAATATAAGAAATATAAGTCTGTCTTTACATGGCTGTGGAGGGCTAAGGATATCAGTTAGATTTTTCTCTGCTTCTCACCGGTGAACAGCAGATGTACATCGGTGCAAGTCCAGGGCAGACCCATGGCCGGGACCAATACACATGGATGAAGACCAGTATGCACGGTCCAGTATGTCACTGGGATGGTGTGTTCAGCCCCATCTCCTCTGCTTCCTAAGGCCTTGTTTGAAGTGCTACACTAGTCAGTGTACCTTTCTGATTTTGTATGCGGTACTCCAGGAAATACTCCAAATTCTTCAAATAAAATACACAGAAGCCTTTCTCTAAATTTTTTCATTTGCTAAATACCCTGTTTGAGTCAGTGAGGGCAGAGCTGAGGAGAAGGCTGCAACGACCTGGCTGTGCTGGTGTGTCAGGGTGTGCAGATTCCCCCATTTGCTATGGACGTGTTTCTGGAGGTTATCTGGAAATTCAGACCTTCTTGTCCTTTTTTGATCTGTGGATTTAGCATACGAGCAAAAGCCTTTTTGGCACGGTGGTCTGGTGGATTTTTTTATAGCACTTCACTAATTTTACTGTATTGCTTTAGTGATAATCAAGAATAACCGATTTTTCTGAGTCTGCCGTTCCATGTAAATCTGTATTTTTCCACATGATGGATGTTCAATAGTTGTAGGAAGACATTTAAATAACTGAGAAATGTGGTTTATTCATGTTATCTTGTTAATCAGTGGCTTCCTTAAATGCGTGTGCTCCGGACGGCACACACTAGGGTTTAAATGAGTTTATTAGCTGAGAATATGAACAGTGTGTTTGAATATAGTTGAATATATTTAAACCATATAAATAAAATAGTAACCAGATTTACTTTATGTGTTGCAATGAAAAAGGGCAAAAGTTTGGAAAAAAGCTTCTTTTCTCTTTTGGAAATTGAAACCGCTGCTAGCCGCGTACTCATGCACATATGCTTTGTGTCGTCAGTAACGAGAACGCTGCGGTGAGCGGATACCAAAGTGCTGCAGACAATGCTAATGGAACAGCTCCTCGATCTAAAAACATTTTTGTTGGCTATTTGATACTTGAAATGCCATCAGACAGCCAATCTGAAAAGGGGAAAAATTACATTTCTGATATGTTACATTGTGTTAAATTGGATTCTGTTGTCATGCCATGTACTGCTGTGTCATTTCATGTATTGACTTTTAACCAGCTGGAACTGCGTCGTCTTCAGAGATTGCAAAGTGACAAAACCTGACCTGCGTTATCGTTAGAGCAGTTGCTGTTCTCTTTTGGGGGGTCTGGAAAGTGGAGGAGGAATTCACTCCTAAGTATTTATGGAGCAAGACCTATGAATATGGAGTGCATTTTTATGCTGATTGCTGTCTTTCCTGCCAAGTGAAAGACCAGTGTCTCTGTAAGCGAGGTGGGAAGAGAGCTGCACAAACACATGTCCTGGTCTTGCAAAGTGAGTCTGAGCAGAGGAGGACGGGAGGAAACATGGGGAGGGATTTTCTGCCGTGGGGTTGCATGAGTCTGGAAATGAGCTGCCAAACTTTTTGCTCCGAGTTCTTCCTGCAGCATCTTCTCCTCCTATTCTTCTACATGCAGCATTCATCCAGTCGATGAGGTGGTAGATGGCTAGATTGCATTCACCCTAAAGTTTGGTACGTCTCTGCTGTGCTGGTGGGTGTTCCAGTGCGATGGGTGGCTGAGCATCTGCAGAGACAGCTGGCTCTGCTTTACGCGGCTTGAGGCGTGGGCTAAAATGGGGAGAAGAATTTCATCCCTTTTAATGAGCTCCAAAAAAGTGTCACTGCATAGAAATAACAGTGATAAGGCCATCAGAAATGCTTAAGCAGACAATGATACATTTTAACTCCTCAAAAAAAAAAAAAAAAAAAAGCATACAAATAAAAGTTCAGTGGCTTCTGTATGACTGAGGCAGGACTAATTCTGCACAGCCTTCTGTGAGCAACATGCATGACATATGGTAATTTTTGAATATAAACACAAAAAGAGTTAAAACGTGAAATTTAAGGCACAGTTCAGAGAGAACTCAAGAAAGACAGTGTGCACCAGTCTGCAGCTCAACACAAGGACTGGTTTGCCAAGGCGTTGCTGCAGTGGTAATTCTCTCTGGAGCAGACAGGCTGTTCCTTGTAACAGTGGCCGGCATTTCAGCTCCAAACTGGGAGAAGGGGCGAGAGGATAGTTTTTGTATTTGGTGTTTTCTTTTTATGGACATTGCCTCTTCTGCTCTCCAGCTCCTAAAAATGTTTGCGTTTTTGGGGACGAAATAAGCAAATGTCTTTGTATTTTTTTTGTGTGTGTGTGTTTCTCCCCCAGTACATTTTCAGTAAGAAAGGCAGGGGACAAAATGAAGTAAAATGCAGAAGTTTTCCTTTCCAATTTCTTTGCCAAAATTGAGGTAATGAAATCAGTAGTGCTCTTGGGATTTCTCTCGCTCCCTCTCTCGAATTTTGGTATTTGTGACATTTGCTCCTCTTATGATGAAATGCTCCTAAAAAGTCCCACACTGAAAATGTCAATAAACAAAGCAATAAAAGAAGGAGGGAATGGTAACAAAAAGGCATTGTTTTCGGTATGTGGTGAACAACAGGCTGCAACGACAAGTTCTCGAAATAGACCCCATCCTTCAGGACGCGGCCCTGATACCTCTGTTGCACAGGATAAACTAAATCGCCAGGCATTCACCAGTCCCCAGACCCACCAAAGCAAACACGCTCTTGATTTCAGGGCTGTCATCGGTGCCGGGAAGGCCCTTGCAGGATCACAAAACAAATCGAGCAGTGGAGGGCTTCCGGGCAGCCAGCTAACAAAAATATACTCTGGGAGGATGCAGTCCGCTGAGCTCGGCGTCCGACGCAGCAGTGGGCTGCAAACCTGGGCTTCCGCTGCAGCGCTTCGCCCCACATCTGGAGGGGCCGTGACAATCAGTGTCAGACCGTTTTAGAAATCAGATACTCTGGGTATCAGGAAGTTGATTCGACTTCCACTTCCTTAGCAAAACACGCATTAATATTTCAGGTTCTCTTTTATAAAGCCGTGTTCTGTCCCGAGCACAGGCTGAAATTATGCGCTGGGAACAGGCACTGGGATGGAGCGGGGGTGCGCGCTGATTTCGGGCCATTTTTAAAAAGTGCAAGCTAATTGAATCCTGCTGGTTTGTTAGTGTTCTTTGACAGCTTTATATAAGTACTAAATAATATTTATAAAATAGATATATATGTCTGGATAGGCATACACACACCTACAGAAAGGAGGAAAAAAATCTATAAAACATTTCCACACTCAGTTAGAAGAAAAATCATGTTTATTATGCTTGGTTCTGTGCTGTGTTTAGCATCTTTCTTCAATTAGATGACCAGATGACACGGATCTTCCTGTTACTTTCAGTAAGCACAAGCTTTACTACCAAGGTTGGACATTTTGCTTTCCCTTTTTGAAAGACAGTTTCCCTTTAAAAAAAACAACTTATTTTATTGTAACAGATTAATAGGGTGCCACAAAACTGATAACGTGATCCTGAATGCCGTGTGGAATTCCAGTTCTAATCCAATAGCCTCATTTTTCTTACTTTAAAAAATATTTTTTTGTTTCTGAAAGTTTCTTTTATTTTCCTTTTAAATGCTGCTGGGGTAAAAAAAACCAACAACAACAAAAAAACAAACAAACAAACAAAAAAAACCCACACAAACAAAAACCAACAACAACAGAAAATAGTTCTTTAGGAGCTTTGCTGATTCAGTGTGAATAATCTTTAAATAATCTTTTTTTTTTTTTCTTTCCTTTTTTTTGTTTTGTTTCAAACAAACAGTGTATATGTTAATGTTGGTTATCTGAAGTTTCATGGTCAACAGATGTTCAGTGGAATAATATGCAAAGGTTTAAATTCAGGCACTGAACATTTTTCAAGGGGAGTTTACCTTGTGGATGCAGACATGTCTTTTTAGAAATGCTAAATCCTTTCCCCCACTAACCCCCCTCCCCCAGCACTTTAATCAGAAAGTGATGTAAATGTGACAAATATACTCCTGTATACCAATATTTAAAACAACAAGCATAACTTTTGACAGCTGTCTACCGAAGTGCTCCCACCTGTGGATAAAACACAACACTAAACCCTTTTGTCTCTACCCAAAATTGGACCTAGGCAAGTAGCTGAGTCCTAAACTCAACCCCCTCACTGATGGGCTGACGGTCAAAGAGCATTCCAGCGCTGGGAGCCATGGACCCAAAATGACCATTTTCCTAGCCCCAGCTGCTCATATCTGGGCACAGTTAATCAGAGAGCAACAGCAGATCCCAAATTATAGGGCTGACAGATTGAGGGCGACAGTGAGTCCCTGGGTGCTCAGCCCAGGGATCCCTGGCAGAGGTTTGCAGGGGACGGTCTGTGGATGCTGCCGGAGCACTTCCAAAAATGATGTGCTAATGCAACCCCTGGAGGAGCATCCTGAGGTGAACAGAAGGGGAGAAGGAAAGGCTGCCCTGTGCTTCCAGGTGGTCTCAAATTAATATTAGAAAGAGGGATGTAGTGGGTATTTAGGGCATTTATTTAATAAGCAGCCAGAGAGGGAAAACAGATTTGAAAGTTGGCATGGCTTTTATTTTCAGTACAAGCTGGCTTACTGTTCCCTTTAGCTCATGTTTAGCAGCTGTAATTGTTGCCTGTTACTCTTGGTGTGAGCAGCCTAGATCACAAAGTCTTTGTTTTCAAAATCTATCAGTTGTTCGGTCCATATCCATCCGTCAGTCCACCCATCCATTCTCAGAGATGCACACCTTCTTAGCACCAGACCTGTGAATTTGGGATGTGCTGCAGCAGGGAGGAGCCAGGGCAAGCCCAGGACAGCTGTGTGGATGGCACATCACCCGCTGAGCTGCACAGCCCCAGCCCACACGCTGCTCCCCCAGCCCTGAGCATCACCCTGCAGGGACCGGGAGCGGTTCCCAGCTCAGCTCCCAGTCTATCAGCTGCGACCCATCAGCCACAAACAAGGGGCAGTTGGCAGTGCTTAAAATTTATAATTTTTTCCCCTGGGAAGAAGCTGACATGCAAACCTACCTACAGAGCCTGGGTTTGCTGCTGATGCTTTACCTGGATGCTGAACCGGGCTTCTAATTGGTTTCTCCCAGCCTATTTTCCAAGTGTAATAAATGGTTTGGGGTGCTGAGCAAGTGTGTGTTGTTATTGCTAGGGACATCGCTGTGATTTTCCAAGGAGGCTGAAGGGGTTAGGTTCCCAGGTCCTTTAAAAGTGTCAGACTAAGCCCGTTGTGCTACCAAGCTGTAAATCAGCAACTGAAAAAGCAGTGTGTATGTGTGTGTGTGTGAGACCCCTTCTGTGTGTCTTTGTGAGCAGGCTGAATCTTTAATGCAAGGAGAGGAAGGGGTTTTCTGTAGGTGAATATAAAAGAAACATTGAGGTTCTTTGGAGGTGGCATCCTGGAGATAGTTATATGGGAAAAGTCAGACACAGCCTAGGGGTGCATCTTTATTTTATTTATTTGTTCATTTGGCCTGGAGCTGGACTCATCATATGATTGCAGCTGCTGTAAAACTTATGTAGGGGCCAGTACTGCAAAGGACAACTGAGTGCCTCTTTGTGAATTCTCTGAGCATTCAGGGAATAATTTAATAAATAGGCTGAGAAAGCCATCACTTCGTAGGTTTCTAAAATGACACTTTTCCCTATCATTTTTCTCTTAACCATTTTCTATTAAAATTTTCTAAAAGCAAAGTTAGGGCCACTGAATAATTTTGCTTTTAGAAGACAGGAGTCCTTTTAATAGAAGAAATTGTAGCTCTGGAATGGTTTGTGCATTGTAGGGCTTGTTTTTCCCTTATGTCTTACGCCTGCGTTCTCAGTGCAGAGGGTTTTGATGAGTGAATCTTTGCTGGAAGGGGACAGTGGACGTGCTATGAGGCCCAGGACTCTGGAGATGTCCTCTTATGCCTGCTCTAGTTTTTCTGCTAGGATGCAGATAGTTGCCCTCAGGTTTTCCTGAGAAAATCATAGGATTTTAGATGCCAGCTTCTTCTGAAAAGATGAAGAACTCAAAGCACTGAGAACTGCCAAAGGCTTGAGGTGGCTGCTGTGCCCAAGCACTTGGAAATCTGTCCCTGGATTCATCCCTATCTCCAGGCTGATGTCCTGGAGTGGGCCAGCCCCAACCACACACCTCACTGCTGGATCCACAAGTTCACAGGTGCAAGACCGGTAGTGACCCATGTCCAGACCAGTATTTTCTTTACAAACCAGGAATGCTGTGCTTAAAATTTTAAACCAGCCCCAAATACTTGATTTCCCAGCTGTGTTCAGCTTGCATAGGAATGTTACCATGTAAGTAGCCTGTCCCCAGCAACCTTCCTTAATGAAGGAAATTTATTTTTTGTTGTTAAAAGAGACATTTTTTTTTTCATTGACACATATTTTCCTCTTCAAGGTATGAATGTTCCATTTTATGCTCTTTCTGTTTTATTTGGTTTATGTACTCCCTCAGGTATCAAAGCAACGGCCATTTGGTCATTCGGGGGGAAAAATGCATTTAACAAATGCTTTTCTGACCCATATCTTGCTTTGCTCTCAGAGAGCACTCTGCTCTCTTCCTCACACAAAGCAACCCAAGTTTCATAAACAAAATGTAAGATTTTCATGACATAAAGTTGCAAATTGTGTTGTCATCCAGATTATTGATGTTATTTTTGAGGTGGTGTAGCTACAGGCATTGAACAGGGCAATCTGCCTTTAAGACAATGTGAAATACCCCTTTAAATTAAAAATACTCAGCACAGAAAGTTCTGTCGCATTTCTTAAAAGCCTGCTGACGAATAGCTTTACACTGGGAAATGGCTTCCTAAGCATGTCTGGTTGTGTCTGTCTCTATATCTGAAAATGGGGATATTTTATTTTAGCAAAGATTCCCAAGAGATCTGCTTGTCTCTTGCTCTTTACCCCTGCTCGCTCTTGATTTGCGTGGTGATGAGTGCCATGATGCTTTATGGCATTGATGGTATCTTACTTAGCAGCCTCGTTGCTTGGTTCTTATAATTGTGCAGAAATTGTACTGGCACTGGTCATTTTAGAGCCTATTATATTCCCAACGCCCAAATAGAGTTGATAGAAAATGATATCGTCCTATGGCATTTGAAGGGGCTTCTCCCTGGCAGTGGTGTTTGGAAGACCCGCAACTTTGGACAGATACACAATGGTTGTAAGAGACCTGCGTTCACTGCTCCTTTTTCCTGGTTATGAGAAAGTAAGAAAGAAGCCAACTTTGATGGTTTTTCTGTCATTAATTTTCAATGAGAATATGATTACGCTTTAATTGATGAGCTCTCCTGTGAAATTTCATGGCACAGATAATAAGGCTAACAGGTATCTTCCTGACCTGGGGAAAGAACAGACTTTCCCTGTGTATAACCACAGTGCTAATGACACTTAATAGAGAACATCATTTCACCTTTTCCTTTTTTTTTTTTTTTTTTTCAAATTCTTCTCCATCACTCACCAGGGACCACGCTGTCAGGGAATGTGTACAGCTTCATATATTTTTCAAGATATGCTTGCTACCTGTGTGATAAGCCTCATTTTATGCCCCACATTAGGCCCTCTTGCAGTGCGGGTGTTATTTGTTGTCTGGCCCTGGATTATCTTGGAGCAGGCACTTCCGCGATGCTGTGGTTTGGTGATTATTGTTCTTGACATTTTTCTCCATGGAAAAAGAAGAAACTTCCTTGTGACTGCATTTTGCTGTTCCAGGCGTATGCACTGCACAGCATCTTTACTATCTACTGATACCCTTTCTGAGGTTAATCTATTGTAAAATTAGATTGTAAAAATGGACACAGTTACCACATTTACATGCCAGCACCGAAGAACTCGTGGAATAATTCAAACACTGTACAATTCCTTTTGCAGAAATCACTGCAAAATTCATTTGTAAGTGACATGTAAACCATGCAAATTAGCATGGATTCTTCCTCAGTTCAATTCATCTTTCAGAGGTTGTTACCCTTCCCAATCTGATTGCTTTAAGAACACAGATTGTCTTCTCTTGATGGTGAAACTGCTTTAATCCCCTTTTCCAAAGGTCAACTAATCTCCAGTCTTAAGTGCAATAGATGCAAATACAGTTCTCTTGCAATGTTCCTTCTAATTTAATTCTCTCCTAAGCTTTCATGTATAAACCTAGTAATGGATCAAGTTTGGAAGGGGTCAAAAGGTTTCTGTTCCAGTAAAATTTAAATTGACATTGCATACTGATAATGGTTTGCTCTCCTTTACTATAAACACTAGCTACTACTCTATTGGCATATCATTTTGTGCAACAACATGACTCTAAACTGCAGCAGATCATACTCTTGGTTTTGTTGCAAAAAATGAGTGCCCGCAACCTGCGATATGAGAGAGGTAAAAATGCATCATTTTTAATTCACAGTTCTTATGCAGCATCTTTGGCCTACTTGTTTTATTCCATCATCCCTAATTGCATTTAGAAACTGAAAAATGGTGCAGATTGCACACAAATATAAAATTAATAATTAATTACCTGCCCATTGCTGAGACCTAAATAAAGGCCAAAATATGATTTTTCCTTTGCAGCCTACTGGAAAAAAAAGGCTCAGTATTAACCAGCTGTAGGAAGAATATTTTTTTTTCTTTTTTCCCCCCTTTGGCACAGAAACACCACATCTTTAAAAGAGGGCCCCATCTAGTATTGGATTGACTATAGACAGGAGAGTGACAAACACATTGTGAAATATTGACAAGGGCTTCTTGGTAGGCGGAACATGCCTGTGACGTCCCACTGAGCTAGGCCACGCTTTCCTGTTAAATTCGAAAGAGGGCTGGTGTTATCAGCGAGGAACACTTACGGGATTTGATTGATAAATTTACTGCTCTTGTGGATTACCCCGTCCTTTTGTGTAGGACTGGCAGAGTGTCAGGACTGGGTCTTGACAGACACCAGAACATATGTCCGGCCTAATTTGCTGTGAGGGCCAGGGAGCCGGGGTATTGTCAGGCACCAGCCCACCGTGACATGGAGCAGGAGGCTGTGCTTTGCTGGGTGGCACTGCTCCTTGAAGCCAGCCTTTCCTATTGCTGCTCTGTGTGACTTCGTGATGTACTAAAAGTGCTGCATGGTTATTAATGGAGTGCATGGAGGGGCACAGCAATAAAGGATGGGGTTATTGATTAGCTTGTCTTTTAAGCAGAGTTGTACAAAGCTTACAGCTTCATGCAAGGAACTTAAAATATTTTGTCTTCTAACCTTGTCAGACTTTCTGGGCTGCTTTTTCTGCAGTGGAATCAAGGAAGATTTGCTGGTGTGGTGGCCGTACTGGGCCCCAGTGCAATTCTTGCTGGTGGGCTGCCCACATGCTGGGAAACCCTGATGTTTCTGAAATAAAATAGGGTACAGAGCATCCGATTCTAGCACGTGGATTGCACTCTGTGTGTGTGTGTGTTTTCAACCAAAGCAGATGAGGGTGGGAACTAAGCAAGACACGGCACTCTTGGAGGATGTTTTAGTTTTCAGAATGCCCCAGAACTGGGGCTGTGGTGGGGGAAAAGTGGCCACGAGCCCCTCTGCCGGTCCTCCGTGGCTCTCCTGGGTGTGCTGCGAGGTGGGAGCTGGGGCTGGCCGGAGCTTGAGCTGCACGGTGCTGCCCTTTGTTCCCCACCGCCTGAGGGGAACGGCTGGCAAACTTCAGTGAGCGTCTGGCGTTAGGTTTGCAAAAAGAAAAAAAAAAAAAGGGAAAAAAAAAAAGAAAAAGAAAAAAAAAAAAAGAAAAAAAAAAAAAAAGAAGGGGAAAGAGAAAGGCACGGAACAATCCAAATGTGCCCTGCCAGCCTGAAATAGCTCGCCACAGGTTTGAAATCCATTTCCCACAATGGTAAGAATTAAAAAGCCACAAAAGCCGACCTGTACATTTGTGCTGTATGAGGATTGCTGATACACAGCAGAGCTGTCATTTTAGGAGGAAATCATCCATCATCTGCCTGCTAGTCCCCAATAATCACCTTCTATTACAGTCAGATTGAATCTTCAATCTGTGGCATAATGCCAGTTTTTCCACAGTTCTCAGTTTCCTGTTCTTTACAGAGGTATTCAAAATAATTTGCCATTCAACTCTACAAATGTAGCACTTGCCGAGAATATTAGTATTGTTAGCGTGTTGCTTCTAAAGAAAATCTGTGCCAAAGCCTAATTTGCTGAATTCATCATTGGTCACCCATTTACATTCCTCTCCCCTTTTTCCCCCCCACGCCCAGTTACGATTTTGTAATCACTGTTGTTGTTGTTGTGTTTCATACACACTGATGCAATGTACAATTTGAAAAAGATGTTGAGCAATGCTTCTATCGCTAACGATGTAAGCAATGACCTGATTAGAAAGACTCCATCAAGCAGAAAGCTAAGGGTGCCAGCGCAAGGAAAAGTCATGGAGAGGAAATGTGTAGTGAAAATGGCAAATGGTAAGGCAGAGTTTAGGACAGGCTTTATGGTGTCTCCCTCCCCTCTCATAGTTTGCCTATGGGAATATAGAGAAGACAACAGGGACATCCAACTTCACAAATATCTCAGAGATTCATGAGCAGCCAAAATGCCATGAGCTGTATTTGGGGGGCACTGGGGACCCAAGAAAACTTACCCACCTTTAAATACTTCGAATGTATTGGAATTTTCATGATTTTTCCCTTCTCCGCAGCAGGAATTAAGATGCAGCCTTGTGCTAAATTGAATCTCTGCCTATCTTTTGCAGCGCTTCTGATTGCCTCTGCTTTTCACATGTCATTTTAGTCTTCACCAAATAGATTTTTTTTAGCTTTTGCACAAAATTGAAGTACTGTATTAAAGCAGAAGCCTTTAGGGCATACCATTGTTTTTTTGCTTTTGGAAAATAAATAATAGTAAAATTTAATTACTATACCTACTACTTAAGTAAAGTTTTGGTTCCCCTATCCAAAGTCCAATTTCCTACTTTGTGGTTAAAGCTCCAGTATATTTTGAGGGCAGTGTACTGTTACATGCTTGAATTCAGCAAAGGAAAATAGGAAATAATTCACTCTGGCTTGAAAAGGGTGGGGATTTCTTTGTTTCTTTTTATATTTATTCAGGAAAAGCTGACAATCGTCCCACATTAATGAACAACACCATCAATCAAAGTGCTGACAATGAGCGGAAAAGCGAGGTAGATGTCAGACTGACGGCATATTGCTTTTTTCAGCTAGGCCAGGGCTGTTTATAGCACTTTTCACTGGCAAAACTCTGGCTGCAACTAGACAGGAATAGAAAGCAGAATCAGAAATTGCGTGCGGAAAGTTGCTCCTGTGCTTTGTAATTCAAAGTTAGCGTTGAAATCCAGCCACCGCAGCATTGTTTTCGAGGTTTTGCTGTGCAAGTTGGCTGTCTTCTTGATACCTCCTGGTGAAGAAATGATGCACCTTGCTTCAGAGCAGCTCACCCGAGGGCTGCAGCACCTTGTGAACAGAGCAGAGATGAAAATATCACTTGGGTCATGATCCAGTCTCTCCCTGGTGTCCCCTTATGAAGGCAGAAAATCTCTTGCCCCTTTTCCATGGGGCAGTTTATCTTCCCCATGGACATCTTTTTCTTGCCTTTCTCGTCTTTCTGGGCAACTTGCTTCCAGCAGAGATAAGCTGCCAGGTTCCCCCTCCCAGGGGGAGGTGGTGGTAACAAGAGCAGGGTGATGAGCCACCTGACGTATGGAGGATGGAGGGATGTGGATACCCAGAGCCATGGCAGGATGTCATGGGACCCAGACCACAGTGGGAATGAAAGCAGTCACCTAACATAGAAAGAGAACATTTTGACCACTGCCCCGTGTCAACTCATCTTCACCCACACTTGCTCTGTCTGGAGGACATGGGTCACCTCTGACATCTCTTCAATAGCCACCTAGATGCCTGTACTAGGGCTCTCTCTTTCTTCAGGACCTATCGTTCAAAACCCAGGTCCCCATCTTTCTCCTTTCCTGGATGAACCAAGGCCAACTTCTGCTTGAAGGCTTGGTCCAACAGTGCCTGCAGCTCCTGTCTGGCCGCTGGGACTGTGTTATTCAGCAGTGCAGGGCTGGGGCTGCATGGCAGTGAATCAAGCCCCATTTTCCTTAAACCTTTACAGAAACAACTATGTTATTGGAAATCACTTGAGTCATTGCCCCGCTGTACGACCTCAGGCAAGTCATTTCCCCTCTCTGTGCTGCCGTTTCAGCCCTCACCCTGCATCTGTCTCCTCACCATAAGCTGTAAGATCATCAGGGCAGGGCTCTGCACTTGGGCATGAACACAAGATAAAACAGAGGCTTCTGGCTCAAGAAATGGAGGAGGGAGTGGTGAATACAAAACCCAGGAATGTTTCAGTCATTTTGGCTTTGAGAATTTCATAAGAAAACAGTTTTGCCTACTTCTCTGCTGATGTGTGGGAAAACTTTTATTGAACTTTTTCATTTTTGAAACATCTGAGAGTTTTGAGTTTCCCTTAATTGTCTCTTTCCCACCCTCACTCAGCACAGAAAAAGAGGAGGAAAATGGGGAAAAATGATTAAACTGAAAAATAATGTCGGAGGGCGTCAGAACTTAATGTTTCCTTTTAATGCTTTGGAACTTTCCAAAGACAAGGAAGTCATGAAAAGTTGGAGCAGCAATTAAAAACAAATAATAATAAAAAAAGAGTCCCATAGAAGGGTTTTCATAGAAGGATCTGAAGGTTCAGGAGCTTTAAATAGGAGATTTTTACAGCTGTTTCCCTTCCTCTGCATTTTCAGTGGAAGAGCTTAACACAACCTCAGGGTAGGAGGTGCCTCCTGTGACTGGAGTATCCCAGCAGGGACAGCTGGTTCAGCTGGCCAGGTTTTGGCCAGTATCTCCTTTACTAAATACCTTTTGGTCTCACATGGCATTATATGATGCCTTCTGCCCCATGAGGGGCAGATGATGCCTGGGTGAGGGTTTGCATCCCCAAATCCAGCCCTGCACTGCTCTGGCCACACTGCAGGGTGTGAGGTTATAGCCGCATTGCTGTGGGACTGTGATTGGCTTTCCTGAGGCATAATAGAACTTTATTTTTTAAAATTATTTTTCTGTTGTCCAGAGCCCTGTACCTTAGAAAAGAATAGCAGATCACCTTTCTGGAGCCTTGCTCCTTTCTGCTGAGACACGCTGTGTGTCTTCACCAGGGTCAGCTGCAGGTAGTGGCTTACAGGGGGCATAGGATGAATGCACCGATGCCGCATCTGGTACGCCGAAAAGCTCATAGTAGGGTGGAAGTGGGTGGAAATACTGACTCCGTTGAGCTTAGGGAAACAGCTGCCCTCACATCTCCTTCATCATCTGAAACAAATGAAAACTGGGCTGATAAAATTCATGATGCTATTCCCAGCTGTTTTGTTTAAAGGAAAGTTTCCTTACGTGCAAACTAACTGAAAACTAGAGATGTAATTGCTACAAAATGTAACAGTATCTAGCGAAAATTACAGCTACTCGATGAAATATATATTTTCTCAGCATCAGCATAAAAGAAAGAACATTCTCATCCAGAAATGGTATGTAAATAAATAAACTGTAATTGGTTTGACAATGCCCCTTTTCCTGGCAGTGCCAAGAATCCTAGCATTGTAATTACACAGTTCTGGGCAGACATGTGGTTTCCATTAAGAAAGACTTGTGATTGACTGAGTTCATGAGGCATGTCAGAAAAAACACATCAATGTCTTTATAAAATGAAAAAATAGATCCAAACTTACTTCCAACTTCATGAGAAATGTGCATTTGTAAATACTCTGAACACAGTACAAGAAATAGAAGTAAAGCAAGTCGCTATCAGGAAAACTTGCCAAATTCATGTTGGAATATAAACTTAGACAACCAAGTGCACTTACTTTTGTAAGGCGAAGAAACTTGTTCTTGCATTTTTGGTGAGCATTTAAAGTTTTCCTAACCATTTTTTTTCCTGTTGTTTCTATTCAGCAGTGTAATAATTGAAAATGTTTCCAATAAAAATGAAAACGATATTCTACCACATTTTGTTTTACCTACATCACACAAGAGCACTTAAAGCTAAGATGCAAGCTTTAAGAGCAAAGAACTGCAAGTAGTTATTATTCTGTAAGGAAGGAAAGCTGGCTAGTTAGGTAAGGGAAAATTTTATCTAAGAGTATTTTAAACTAAAATTCTAATGACTTGTTTTAATCACTTAAAGTGACTAAAATGTTGGATAGTTTATTTTCTGCCTTAGCATAAATACTTTTAAAATGACAAACATTTTAGGATGCTGCCAAATACTGTCATCTCTTGGCAACCTTAACATTTTATGCTAGATGTATTTTTCTTGACAACAAAACAATTCAGTCTGTTTCTCCTCTCCCCCCTCCTTGAAAAACAGCAGTGGCAAATACAGGG
This sequence comes from Anas platyrhynchos, assembly GCF_047663525.1. Lineage (NCBI taxonomy): Eukaryota > Metazoa > Chordata > Aves > Anseriformes > Anatidae > Anas > Anas platyrhynchos. The sequence goes on along the minus strand of NC_092600.1, from coordinate 8,474,335 downwards.
TGCTTTTAAATGGACTATATATGTGATGACTTTTTAATATATAAATTCAGATTCAAAATGTAGTCATTTTAAAAAGAAAACTTTTGGGGTCATTAGCTGTGCCCTTTTACAATTGTGCTAAATAATAACATTTCTTTCTTGACCCCTCCCAATATAACTTGAAAAAAATTATTTTTTCTGTGACGAGGAACATTGCTTTTATGGCTAGGTCACTGCCCAGTGAAGCTAGCTGTCCTGTGTGTGACTCATGGCTCTGCCACAGGCTTCTGGCATGGATGCAGGCAAGTCATTGAATCTTTTTGTGCCTCCACCTCATTGCTATGAGGTTAAAATCCACTAATCACTGTGAAGTGCTTGCATGGCATAGTGGTGAGGATCAGAGAAATACCTAGAAAGATACGCAAAGTCTAGCAAAGGATTTAAATTGTGTGCTGTCTGCAAAGTTTTCTAACACTTTTTAAACTTTTCCAAATACTTTTAAACTTTTTAATCTTTAAATTCTTAAGAAATGTTGAACTGGCAGCAGACACTATTCTGTTCAGTAACTCTAGACAATGGTAACAAGGCAAAAGTATAGATATGGTCTAAGCCATCAAGGCTTAGCCCCTGCTCCCATTCCTGCACTGAGAGTTGAGTCGTATACATACAAATTTCTTAGTTTTTCAGGAAGATTTAGCAGAGAAGAGGTAGGAAATTTCTGAAGTTTACGGGGCAAAATTTCTTGTAGGGAAACAAGTGTACATCTTATGGCTCAGGACAATGAGCACCCTATCACCTTCAAACAACTTTGGAGCTTGGTCAGTGTGTCAATGGGCAATTCTAGCTTATTTCTTGCTTTCTAAAGTTAATTTGGAAATGTGACTTATTTAAATTGTTCTCTTCGGAGTTGTCATGCCATAAAGCCTAGAAGCTGGATAAAAGGGCTTGCCTGTCACCTTTGACAAACCAGCCACTGCTATTAAAGTTTGTCCCAGCAGACAACACTGTCTCACAGTATTGACTTTTCCTATGTGTTTTAAGAAATGGCAGGAACCACACTCTCCATTTTGAAGTGGCTCCTCCAGAACAAACTTCTCAGGGAAGAGAAACTATCGACTTTCCTCAAATGATCGCACGCCACAAAAGTCCATGTTTGCTTGTAGGCTTCGGTTTGTATACATGCCATATTAAGAACTGCTTTTGTAAATAAGCTTTTAGGTAGTGTGCTTAGGGAAATGATGTTTTGCAGAGGATGCATGCAAATTGTGGAGATCCACATCTGAATTTCTGATCCTGGTATTGAATTTATAAATCACAGCAATCTGTGCAGAATACCTAAATGTGTCATTGGCTCGTCACCTCGACCTGAGTGACAAAAGGAGCATTTCTACCCACTTTGTTCCTTGGAACAGGCCCTGAGTTTTAAAGAACATGTTCAATGTGAAAGTAGATTGGAAAAATCCCCATCTTCAGTTTCTCAAATGCAGTCTTTCAGAGGGGAATAATAGCAGTGGGGGGCCCAAAGGAGTTGGGGAGGTTTTGAGCACCCACCGATTGCAGAACCAGTCTCTTCATCTTAGTGTGATGAGCAATTTCTGGAGTCCTTGCATATTTTATTAAAAATTCATTTTATGGAAAGAATATTTCGTTCATAGTTTCTCATAGTACAGTTTCATTATACTGTGCTTTTCTGCTCTGTATATAGTAATAGTATTAGTGATCAGCCCTATTAGCAAGGTTTCAAAAGAACAATTGTGTCTCTGTAAAGCCTTGAAACAGCAGTTAAAAATAAAACTTCCAGACTGATTACAAAATCAGCACTGTGCAGATGACAAGAGATGTCTTGCTGGAGTCTGATTTTTGCTGTGAGACTATTCTCTTGTTTTTGGAGTTGGAAAGACATAAGGACATTAGACTACAGAAAGTCTAGAAAGCTTAAAGCTACCTATTTTTGCAAAGAACAGTTTGACATGAATGATTTTTGAGTAGAGGGCCTGGCTTAATCCTCCATTTTTCTAGGTTCAGTGCCAACCCCTGCCATTGGGATGAGGTGGCCAGGGCTGAACACAAGCACAGCTGAACACAGTCATCTACTATGTGCCCAGTGCATGAGCGATCCCATGGGAATCAGTGAGGGCATGAGAGGAAGGAATGAGACTTTTTGCATTTCCTCTATGTTCAAGAAGTTTGTGGCAGAGTGGACTTCCTGGTAGCAATAACACAGTCGGAGCCTTTTTCTTCTTTTTGTCTTTATCTGTGATAAGGGCCCTAAAGCTCTGCCATGCGGACAGAGGGAGAAGAAAGGCGGATTGCCGGTGTGAAATCTGTGCGTGAAATGGGGGGATAACTCGCAACTACCGGCAAGAATCTGGCAATCCTCACTCTTGTTATAGGCTTCACAAAGCTTTAGGGAGACCTGACCACCTCAGAGTAGCTGCTGTGAGAGCAGCGTGTCCCCTAGGAGCTCCTCCACATAAAATTTGGAGCAGCGTGAGCTGTGATCCAGGATTTCTACCCTGAGGAGCTGCAGGGGGTGGTTTCTGATGGCAGACAGCTGTGTGGCTGCTGATCCAGCTGTACTGCATTTGGGGAAAGGAAATTCAGGACTCAGTACCACAGGAGCAGGCTTTTAAAAGCATTGGATGTTTGGGGCTGAGCTTCCTTATGCATCTTCAGCATTGCTCTACCAGGCAGCTACACCTCTGCTGGGGTGATTTTGCTAGCCTGTCCGTTCACAGCTCTGGAGGTGATGACTAAGATGTTAAATGCTGTGTTAGTGAGTAATCCAGTGCCAAATTCACAAAAATATGAGGATCTTAGATGCTCTGCAGGAGCTGCTTTTCCATTGCTTTGAAAGGAAAGTTAAGCACCTAAACTGAAGTTTAGGTATCTAAATACCTTTGTTGATTTTGGCTCAAAGCAAGTCACTCAAGCGGTTTTGAATATGATATCCATAATGTATCACTTTGCTTCTTTTTAAATATTTATGGAGAAGACGCGGGGTGAGGCAAGGGGGTGATAAGGCTGACTGTAAAATGAGAGAGGACATTGGACTCTTTCTGATGTCACTGCAGATGAGTCACATCTCCACATTATGACTAGTCTTACAGTGGCTTATGAGCCTTCCCAGTTTAAAAGGAACGTTTTCAAAATATTTTTAAAGCATTTAAAGTGCCTGGAGAAGTTCAGGAGACAGCTTTTTATTATTATCATTATTTATTTATTTTTATTATTACTATTCAGCAGGGAATTGGACAGGTTCTCATGTGCTGATTGTACTGCCAGAAAGACATGTTCCCTGATGGAATACCTGAAGCCTTCTAGAAGGGGAGGATTCAGGGAGTTTAAGGTGATGGAAACTTCTCTTTTGAGGCAGATAAGAAACCCCTAAGTTTCATAGGGAAAAAAACAAAACAAACAACACACACCTGAATGATCTGAGATTTCTCCCCATGGATTCACTACTTCTCTGTTTACTTTTCTTTTGGATGCCTCAAGGAGATTAACCTGCTGGGGAATCTGTCTTCCCACCCATGCACTGTGGTCCCTTTTCCTGAATTGCTCCATGTTGTTGCATCCACATGATAATTAACTGTGCCTACAAAGAGCATTGAAGATAAGTAGTCTTCAAGCCTACTGCTTAATTACTTTAGTTTTGTCTTTTTGCTCCCCATCTCTGTGCAGTCTGTATTATTCACTGTTATTGGAAATAGATTCCTTGAGTTGTAGCTGCCGAGTGGTTTAGGTTGTACTCTAAGATGGTTTTAGTAAAAATGTACAGTCAATGACACTTTCAGGGAGGCTAATAAATGAATCTACGAATCTTTCCAGAAAGTACATTCATTCAGAAAGCACATTTATGTACAGAAAAACTCATTTTTTTTTAAATTATTATTATCAAAACTTTCAATTTCCAGAAAATAAAACCAAGTAGGAGACAAAGTTTTTTTTTGAGTGAAACTGCCAAATGGAGTGCCTGTCTTGTTTAAATACCTGTCTTGAAAAAGCAATATTCTTACATTTAGGGAAAAAAAAAAAAAAAAAAAAAGGACAGGGGGTTAGAGTAATGAATGAGATTGTGGAGTCTAGGTCTATGTTCCCCTTCTGAGGAAAAACAGGGTTATGGAAATCCTCCTAATGAGGTGAACATGTTCTAATGCATATTAGTTTTTTTTTTTTTTAATAGTCAAGCTATTATTGCAGACTACTTTAATAATTTGAAATAAGATGTGATTGTTTTCTGCCTGTTGGACTTCCCCCTGCAGTTCCAGCCACACCTTACTGCTTAAACTGTCCCATTTCTTGTAATGTGAGCAACATTCTAAAATAATAATAGCATGCAATATCCCACCCTAAAATACGTACATTTTTTATGCATACGGATGGGATATATGCACCTAAAGTGAAATTAACGTGTGTGCTGCTGTGGGTCTATGTTTGCTATGTAGAGTCTCTGATGTTACAGAATGGAAATAATATGGTATTTAAAATGGAAATGGCGTGGTGATACATTTGCAGGTAACATTTGACTTTGTTATTTCCTAGGAGAATCTGGGTGCATTATGATGCCTCTAATGTATGTGTATTCTAATAGTAATGCATGCTACAGTGATAATCTCCTGTACCAAAACAAATAACACATATTAGAATACAGAACTCAAAATTTTTTATGGTTGTTAGGTAAAGCAATTTTCAAATTAGTTTTTAATGAGTTCTAATATTTTAATACAACACAAATTTTCAAGTTAGAGGTGCTTTTTTAGTTTTTCTTTTTGTTGTTGTTTTAGACAATAGGATACAATATTACTTCACGGGATAACATTTAATTAAAATATACTAATTTATGTATTTGTTTATTAGTTTTATCCCTAAAGCAGCAAAAACCTCTGTGTGATTTTTATGAAAAATGTAAATGAGGGCTTTGGCATCACTAATAAAGTGGAATTAGCATACATTTAAAAAATGGGTTGTTTCACTTTAATAACATTTATAGCGATAACTCTAAAGGTGCTGCTTTGGTTGGGAGTGCACTGAGCTTGCACTGAGGCAGGGGAGGACCAGATTTTGATGCTGTGGTTTATCTTCTACTCAGAACAGCCCTGTGCTCCTCTGTTTGTTGCATCCTGGGCTTTGAGGTGGTGCAGCACTGATTTACACTGTTGATTTACCCCATGGGTGGCAGCTTGGGGTGGAAGTGGGAATGTGGCTTGTTTAGGCCAGAGCTTTAGCTGAGGCAGGATCAGGCTGCTCTGGGAATAACCGTCCATTTTCCTAATTTCCTTTTTGGCTTTACTAGGTTTTACCTGATGAGGTCTTGTCAAAAAAAAAAAAAAAAAAAAAAAAAGTTTCCTCTTATTACTTCAAGTGTATGAAGAGTTGCAAGGAGAAAGCCCAGCTGGTCCTGAGACAGACAAAATTTCCATTGGAGTTTATAGTAACTGTGTTTGAGAAAGGATTGTTAAGATCAGGCCTCAAATTTTTCTCCTGTGATATAATGCGTCACTGCAAGACAAACAGGGTTGCTGGCAATCTGCTAATGAGACTCTTTGTGTTTGTGTGGCTTTGTTGTTTTAATCATAAGTATTTTTACAAGACCCTGTAGCTTGCTGTGGGCTCGATCCGTGGTGTCAGCAAGGGTTGTGCTCTGTGGGGCCGGCTCCGGTGGGCCCGACCTGCATGTCTGTGCTCAGAGAGGTGTGGACTGGGCTCCTCTGGGCTCCCACTGAGTGGTTTGTGCTTCTGGGGGACTTTTTGTACCCATATATCAGAAATTAAAATGAGTATCCCCCCTCTCCTTCTCTTAGGCCCTCATCTGTTCCTTATCTTGCTTACAGAAATAATAAAATTGAAATATAGGAAGGCAAATAGTTTCAGAAACGTTTTGAAAGCATAATGCTGAGCATTGCTTTTGGCAACTGACATACAAAAGCTCCTGTGGGGCTGTGTTGTGATGGCTGGTGCAGGGATTTCGGTAGCGGGAGCACCTGCCTCTCTGTGGGACGTGGCCACCATGTCCTTCACGTGCACCTCCTGGGCGTTTGCAGGCCCCTGTCAGCCTGAGCGCACACCTTCCCGACAGAAAACTCTCCCCGAACCCACCCAGCTGCTTCCTCCCCATCCTTCCTCTGTCACTTATTTAGTTTCACACTTCTTCACTTCAGTGCCTGCGCCGGGGCTGTTTGCTAGTGAGCTGCCCCAAAACACAAGGTCTTGGGGGAAAAAGGGTGAATTTTGTACAGAGGCTGCTCAGGGCAGTGAGGGCGGTTGGAAGCCTCAGGGCCTGGCTCGAGGCATGGCTGCAGAGGGATGAACTTGTGTGTGCTCTTGTGCAAGCCCTTCCCTTACCGCCTTGGGAGTAGTGACAGCAGTGTTGGCTGAGGTGGCTCATGCCTCATTCACAGCAACTTTAAAGAAATTAACCCTGTTTTTTATTGTTAGGACTGTATTCTCTCTTCTCTTCTCTTCTCTTCTCTTCTCTTCTCTTCTCTTCTCTTCTCTTCTCTTCTCTTCTCTTCTCTTCTCTTCTCTTCTCTTCTCTTCTCTTCTCTTCTCTTCTCTTCTCTTCTCTTCTCTTCTCTTCTCTTCTCTTCTCTTCTCTTCTCTTCTCTTCTCTTCTCTTCTCTTCTCTTCTCTTCTCTTCTCTTCTCTTCTCTTCTCTTCTCTTCTCTTCTCTTCTCTTCTCTTCTCTTCTCTTCTCTTCTCTTCTCTTCTCTTCTCTTCTCTTCTCTTCTCTTCTCTTCTCTCTTCTCCCCTGCCTCTCCCCACCCCCCCCCAAAAAAAAATAATATATATTTTTTTCAATTATCCACGTCATCAAAATGTTTTAATGAGGAAATCCCGACTGCAGGAAGGTCGG